>NC_137431.1:4714376-5314376 GCF_964374335.1 Astatotilapia calliptera
GACGGAACAATTGACAGAAAAAGTCTGGACTTTATACCAGTTTTTAAATTGTGTTGATAGGGCACGAAAAGCAGAGTTATGATAAAAATATCTGCAATGTTTGGTTTTCTTCCTGAATACTATCGTTATTTATATTTACTGCAGGAAGAAACGTAAAAACAGCGTTTTATAGGGAAAGCACTCTCCGCCTGTGAGCAAAAACAAAACCAAAAAACCCCACCCTTTCCTATTGGTCGAAAAATGTACCATGTCGACCAATCAAAGAATGACATGGCAACATGGCATGTAGTTGTTTAGGAAAGGGGGAAGTTTTAGGAGTGACGGCGGTGTTTTGAGATGTGAGAGATTTGCGACGTTAAGCGCAAATCTTGTGTCGTTAGTGTGTAGTGTAGTCAATAGTTTTGTTGTGTGTGTCAGAACAATGAGGCGACTGTTACAGGTGTTACAGGAGTGATACATCTCCTGTTGTCAGACCTGCAGGTATCAGGCTGTTGTTCTCCTTCATCTCATAGTGGACAGAAATTAGTTTTGGAGTGACACAAATAATTTGTGTGGCATCAAATGTGATGCAGAACAGCTGATTGTTCTGTAAATAGTTTGAAATGTTTATTTAAAAAAACACCTTGGCTGCATTTTTAGGTAAACAGCTGCAAAAAACTTTGATGTTTGCAAAACTCAGTTACTTTTTTGAAGAAGTAACTATATAATTAATTGCCCAACATTGGTCATTATATACTGTATTTTGCAGACAGAGAGTTACAGACTCTCTCCCAGACCACAGACTCATAATACAAGTCAGAGCTTTATACAAAACAATAAATAAAAAAAGAAAGTTGTGTTTTCAAAATTGGAGTTCAAGTTATTTTTACTTACAATAGTGTTAACATGCTACACAGGTCATGAACAAGATTTTTTTTACATTTTCATTGTAAGTGGGCTAAAGCAGTTAATTAAAAGTAGTCTAACATAAATGTAAACGCTGTAATTTGATTATTTTAATAAACCATGTAACCTGGATGGATTCGATGCTGGCGTGACCACAGTGCACACGTCTAATGTTGCTCACAGTGGTCCAAGTGTCCGCTCAGGGAGTTTGTGTGTTCGCTCAGACACATGAAAAATTAGAGGGAACATTGCTGATGGGCACCAAACAACTTTAGGGTTTATTTATGAAGCACACTATACCTCCCAATAATATATATCTGATGGATATAATGATCCAATCTAACAATTTGTACATGATTGTATGAATGGAAAAGAATAAAGAATCCCGTGTGTTCAGTTTTCACAGCCACAGCATCAGCACAGCTCCATCTGGGCTTCACTGTTTCTCCATTTGACCATTAAACTATACATCAACCACTACAGATTGCTCAGGCAGTAAAACATTCAGTTTCTTCATTTTTAAAATAAGAGAATAATGTGAACATTACTCATGTGTTTTGCAGTGTTCTGATGTGTGTGCTATCTAATCGAGTTCATGATTGTTAAATGTTGTGCTATTCTGAGTCTTGATCTTTCTGGGCTCTGCCATAGATCTATGCTAACCAGATGTTGACTCATCTGTCTGTAAAGGAACTTGCATACATATAAAATGTTTTAATATAAATGCTTTCTTTCGTTCAAACCTCCGTCTTTCACACATTCACTCAGCAGCAGTTTTTGCTTCTAGTTAGTTAGTTTATTGCCATCTAAAGCATTTTAAAAAGACTTCACATTCTGTTTAACAATACAAGCTTTAAAAAATTTGTCAAATGTAGTATTCAGAATCTGTTCAGAATATTGTACTGGAAGCCTATTTTCATGAGATTTAATAAAAAAAGACTTTTATCGCGTTGTCATACCTGATATTAAAAGCTACAGATCTCAGTGTTGCCAAATCCCACTGTAACCCCAGACTGTACTCATTTTTCTGTTTAGGTGTGAAGTCATCCTCTTCCATGTAGGCAACAGAAAATACTTTACCTGTTGCCTGTTTCTACTTTGAGTACATTTCAGAGTCTGTACTTTTTCACTTTTACTCGAGTAAAAAAAGTATTTCAACTTTTACTACAGTATTTTTTAACACAAGTATCTGTACTTCTGTCTGTATTTTTTATTTTTTTTTATTTTTACCTCGGATCATTCAGTTATAAAACGTGAAACATTTCAGTAAGTTAATATGATATCCCTGTCATCTCCACAAGATGTCAGCAAAATACTCACCACAGTGCATTCCATCTACCAAATTACTTAGACATGATTTTATAGTTTTCTTTGCCAGGAATAAAAGAAAATATATATTTAAACTAGAAGGACAGTCAGGAGGAGGATCGTTTGTGAATAAGCTATTTTAAAGACTGTGATCTCATTTCCCATGCTCCTACTCTCCACCAAGTTTCCTAAAATTTGGCTTGGTGGTTACATATAATCCTACTAACAAACAAGCGAAAAAACATACCACTTCATTGGCTCATGCCTTATCAGAAGAAAAAATCTATTATAAATAGAACATACATGTATTTGTTTTCAGCACAGCAACCCAAATGATACCATGTGATCATTATAAGTGCGAGCACAATTATAGGTGCAACCCTTAAAGAAACAGACGTTTTCTGGTGGGACAGTATTACATGTGGCCCTAAAATAAATAATCAGTACATTTTTATAGCAGCTTGGGCACACAGTGTGCAGCAAGTCATGATAATTTAACTGAGTTCGTGTGAAAGTCCTGTGAAAGCTACAGCTGTTTGTTGACGATTCTTCGTGGGTTGAAGGTGTGTTCATCACTGAGGCGTGATAGCAACATGTTTACGTGGAATAACACAGGAACACGCACTCTTTTATACGTTGTGCATTTATTATCCCCATTTTCAAATAAAATACTTTTATTTGTGTAGTAGTTCATGACTATTTGCACACAAATTCCTCCACCCTTGTTTAGCATATATATATATATATATATATATATATATATGTACCCCGCCTTTCGCCCTATGACAGCTGGGATAGGCTCCAGCGCCCCCCGCGACCCTGAAAAGGATAAGCGGAAGCGAATGGATGGATGGATATATATATATATATATATATATATATATATATATATATATATATATATATATATATATATATATATATATATATATATATATATATATATATATGGAGTTATTCCTCTTCCAGTGCTGTTACAGTATAACCATGGCAACCAGTCTGGACTGTGTGAGCTGTGTTGCTGTAGTACTGCGAGGCCTCTGACAGGACATGTCTCCTTTCTTCCTTTTTTTCTCTTTTTCGCTTGAAGAAGCAGCTGCTCACGCAGGCTAATGAAGATGGTGTGTGCAGGCTTTTGTTGGCTTGTTGCAGTGCGCATGCTGATTTTACACTGCACGCCTGTGAGCAGGCCAGGGCAGCACCTCCTATGTATTGACGTCATACGCAACACTCCTCTCTGCCTGTGACTGCTGAAGCTGCCAGTTTCAGTTCTAGGATATTATTCATTAACATTTTTTCATTTGTATGGTTGTCACCAAATACAAAATGAAAATATTCATGAAGTGCTGGGTTGCAGGAAAAATGTCCAAATAATATCACAGCATCACTGTTTAAAATAAGTGGGAAAACACACAGAGCATGCACAGAACTCTCTCTGGTTGCTAATTTTCTGTGAAACCTTTAATAAGTCTAGTCCTCTCATGTATTGCTCAGAGCTGGATGTTCCTGGCCGAAGTGAAGATCTTGTTTTGATATTTGGAAACTTGAGCATCAGAGTGTGACAGTAACATACAAACTGTTATGTGAGTGCACATGTTCATACTGGCCCAGATGGACCTTTCTGAAAGGTCTAAACCTTGACCACAGAGTCGAAAGTAGGGATTAACTGGATTTAAATCACAGGCTTGGATGAAAAAGGCATCACATTGTTTATTACTGCTGCCAAATATGAGAAAATGCATCCTTTAAGGAAAAACATGAGGTCATTTTAAGTTTCTTTTTCAAATAAACTTTGGCTGGGAGAAGATGGTTTCTGTATCCTGTTCAATTTGACTTCTTATTCTGAAATTTTTCAACATTTTGTAGATGCATTTTGTAGATTATACCCAGTCATGTTACATGGTATTAACTCATCTAGTTACAAAGCTGTTTCTTTTTAGCACCACTTGCTAATGAGCTAATAGTAACAAACAGTAAAATCTCTCAGTTCAAACATTTCATATGTTTTCTATGTTCTAAAGTAAACAGGTTTGGGTTTAACAGATTTGTAAATCTTGTTTTTGTTTGTGTCTTACATAGTATTCCAACTCTTTGGAATGCTATGTAAACCTTTTGGAGATAGGTAAGTTGTGAACCAGGTTTCTTTGAGCTTCCTAGTTTATCTCAGTATTCCTGCCTTCTTGTGTTCAGGCAGACTTACAAACCCAAAAAGATATGTGTACCATAATTTAAACATATGCAGAAATTCTTGTGAAACCCTGAGCTACTCAAAGATAAATTCATATTTTAACAGGCAGATTGTTTCCCCCTAATCTTCCTTTTGGAACAACTCAAAAGGGGACTGAAGATAAATCTGACTTGTATATGTGAGAAAACATGAGAAAACCTAAGAGTGCCACTGGTTTATATTCCAGTATATGAATCATTACCTTGTGTCTATCTCTGCATTTTCCTTTGCATTTCCATCATCATTTAAAAAACAAAGCATGTTTTTAAGTATGGAACGCCAGGACTGCCATAATGAATTAATTAAATACACCATTAAATAATTAATTAAATGTGGCAATAATTAATTAAAATTGGAATTAATTAATTAAATAAATAGTTATGATATATGTAATTAATTAATTATTGACACATTTAATTAATTATTTATGTATTTCACATTTTAATTAATTATTGACACATTTAATTAATTATTGACACATTTAATTAATTATTGACACATTTAATTAATTATTGACACATTTAATTAATTATTTAATGATATATTTATTTATTTCATTTTGGCAGTCCTGACGCCTGGCTCTCATCATGAAATAATTTTATCTGTCAGCCTCACCCATCAAACTCAGGGGGCGGGGTTAACGCTGATCGAGTCAAAACCATTGCTTTGGCCTGGTGGCCATTGTTTCTAGCACACAACAACCGGCATGTGGAAGCTAACAGAACTGAGCTTTGAAAAACCCTGTTTGTGTGTTACCAAATACTGTTTTAATATTTTTTTAGCCGAGAATGTAGTGGTTTAATCTTCATGTGTCTGGTCGGTTTGTCAAGATACAGCCTCTTTGCAAAAGTGTTTCGATGATTTCGGAGATGTCGTCCCAGTCTCACGGCAAAGCGTGGGATAGACCCGCTCGCCTCGCAAGCAATCCCACCGACAAAGCGCAGGCCCCGGTACACAGCTGTAGTAACCCCCGCTGACTTCTTTTACTGAGGTTATATTTATCGGTGTTTTATTTCCTGATGTTCTTATGTGTCCTACGTGTTTCAGTCGCCAATTCTGAATTATAACTAACATTAAAAACATGTTGTGGTGGGGCGTGGTCTGCGGGGCCGTGCGGACGCACCTGCACGGCATCCGCAATCACGCCCGCCGTGTTAAAACACGGGGACTGAGGGGTTGGTGGTGGTGTGGTGTGATGTGAATCAAATAAAGTTGGCTCTGAACGTCGCTCTGTGGTCCCGCCGTGCCTTATTCATGCCACATTGGTGCCGAAACCCAGGAGGCGGCATGGCGGGTACCTACCAGAGCCAGGAAAGGAAAGAGCTGGCCGAGATGGTGGCCGAAATAGCGGCCACCCAGCGGAAGCAGGCGGCGGAGGTGCGTCGCCAACAGGAGGAGCTGCGGCAGGAGAGCGAACGCCACCTGGGGAAGATGGCAGAGCTGGCAGCGCTGCTCTGGGCCTGGGCGCCACCCCCACAAGTGTGTCTCGAGGACAGTGGAGGAGCCGTGTGGGTCACCTCGGCAGCCGGAGGTGGTGGACGAGCCACGCGGGGGTCCGAGCCTGCCGGAGGAGGAGGAGCAGCAGCCGGGTGAAGGGCTGCTCCTGCCGGGAGCGGTGGAGGAGCCGCTCCAATCGGAGGCCGAGGACGAGGCGGGCGAGGGTCTACACCTGCCGGAGGCAGAGGAGTCGCTCCACCCGGAGGGGGGCGAGGGGCGGTGCCTGCTGGGGGCGGAGGCGCAGTGCGGGGAGCCGCTCCAAACGGGAGTGGCGGAGGCGGTGGCGGAGCAGCTGTGCGGGGAGACGGAGGTCCCTGCTCCAGGGCAGCCTGTGCAGCCGGAGTTGGAGGCAGAGGAGCGGGACAGCCCCGCTAGGCCGGGGATCGGCGGGCTGGCTAGTCCAGCCTCGCTGCCACCAGTCGATTCTGCGCGCCTGGCGTCTGCCCAGCCGCCTGTGTGCAGGAGCACACGGCCATGCCGGTGGGGCCGTGTCCGCTTGCTACGCGGCCGACCTCCGGACCAGCTTCGCCGTTGCCGCTGGATGCGCGGGCGGCCACCAGAACGGACGCTTCCCCGTCGCTTGGTCGGGGGCTGGGGCGCCGATGTGTAGGGGCCGAGTCTCGCCCCAGGTCGCGGGGGGGAGTAGGTTTGGCCGGATCACTCCCCGGCCTCAATCGGGCGATGGGGGTATGTGGTGGGGCGTGGTCTGCGGGGCCGTGCGGACGCACCTGCACGGCATCCGCAATCACGCCCGCCGTGTTAAAACACGGGGACTCAGGGGTTGGTGGTGGTGTGGTGTGATGTGAATCAAATAAAGTTGGCTCTGAACGTCGCTCTGTGGTCCCGCCGTGCCTTATTCATGCCACAATGTTTAAGGAGGAGAGAGAGCAAATCTGTTTAACATCTGATCTTTGGGTTTTTGTTCAGTAATCAGCGTGACCTGTGTATAAACACATAAAAGAGATAACGTTGGTGTTTCCGTCATGTAGTAACTGCTGGCTTTAACTGTACAAAGGTTGTTCGACACTATGAAACACATACAGACTTCATGATGTTCGGCTAATATTTTTATTGTGAATATTAATCATGCTGACCTCGCTCTGTACACCACGCAGCGAGGTCAGCATATCCACGATATCCTCAGCTCCATGAGTTTCCCAGCTGACTATCTAACTGCCAACTATTCCAGAGACGTGAAAATATACAGCATAAAGAAAAGTGTAAGAGACTCAGCAGCAGATTAGAATTACAGTTATACATTTAATAAATCACCAAATGAATCCAAGAAACGAGCAAACCTGTTCCGACAATTTGAATTTGTATTCCCTCAGCTGCAGACTCGCTGCTGTTTAAATGTTTGAAAAGGAAGATTAGATATAAACAAACGTCAAACATAGACTCAGTCTGCCTTCACATTTGATATGAGGCCAGCACGTATAGTGGCCTCAGCAGGCTATTACTGAAATACACGTGCTATATCATAAACTATGATATAAACAGGGAGGTCCTATTAACATGTTTAGTTTTAAAGGACACCTTCCTGCCTTTAGTCTCATTCATGAGCAGTATTCGTTTTCTTCTAACATCCAGAAGTCTGCACAATGTGTTTCATAGTTTGTAACAAGCCTTTGACAGGTAAACATAACATGACCGAAAAAGCAAAAAAAAAAAAGAGAGAGAGAGAGAGAGTGTTGATATAAGAAGAGAAAATTCTCTCAATTATGGAGACAGACAAATGGTTCATTTATGTTTGATGTGTGTTTATTCCTCCCTAAATATCGTCGGTGAAGTTCGCCATGCACGTCAGATTTTCCTGCGCATTTTTATACCTCTGCCAACAGAGAGAGAAAAAAAATCACATTCTAACAGACAGCTGGTGCTTAGAATACAGTTGAATAACTATTAAAAAACAGATGATATTTAGATGATAGTTCAGTCTAACACATGTGCCAGTGAACCATTAAACGTCTGTGAAACTATGCAGTTATGAAACGTAACTTTAACCTCAGCCAAACCGATTTGCTCAGTTGTAAATAAAACAGCGAAGTAAACGTGACCCGACAGACAGAACCTGAGTGAATGAAGTCCAGCGTTTAACCACTGAGAGCTAAAACTCAGCTGAGGTTTGAAAGCTGTGTGCTGGTGATTGGACATCAGCCGCTGATGAAGCTGTTCGCCTATAAAGTGCTCTGTAAGGAAACGAGCTCCAGCAGCTCTGCGCTCGGGGAAAACACTATATTTACTTATCTTGTGCAGAAAAATGCGCTGACATTGCTTTATATCGAGCACCGGCTGCCCAGTTAAACTGTGACTATCACCAGGTAACGTAGGCGTGTTTCTTGAATTAGCAGCAGGTGTTAAACAGCTGACAGATGAGGAGGAGGATGCATGCAGGTAAACTGAGGGTCTGCTGAGCTGATCGCTGGTTTCGTGAGAAAAATGTCAGCTCGTTCTTTATGTTACAGAAGCACAGAGACACAAGACCAGGCGGAAAGAGACGATCGTTCGGTGAAAATGAGAATCTGCGAATGCAACATGTGGAACACGGAGAGTGGAATATGTAAACAAACCGGTTAATGTACCCCCTCGGTGCGCTCTGCATGCTAACTGTTAGCAGAGCTAGTGAAATCTCTGAAAACATCTGAGCACTTTTGCAAGCATGTTCTATGTTGACAACCTGACCAGACATACGGCGCGACATTCGCGGCTAAAAGACTGTTAAAAGTGTAGCTGGTGACAGAAAAACGGGGTATTTTAAAACTACACCACCACCATTGCTGCCTGTGATTTGATCTGCATTCTGGGATAACTGGCTGCCCCAAGTCTACACAAGCAATCGATTATCTAGGATCGACCTGTTTTGACTTACTTTGCACGGCAACCAATCAAATGTTAGAGAAGCTGCATGGGCAGCGTTAACCCCGCCCCCTGAGTTTGATGGGTGAGGCTGACAGATAAAATTATTTCATGACGAGAGCCAGGCGCCGGGACTGCCAAAATGAAATAAATAAATATATCATTAAATAATTAATTAAATGTGTCAATAATTAATTAAATGTGTCAATAATTAATTAAAATGTGAAATACATAAATAATTAATTAAATGTGTCAATAATTAATTAATTAAATGTGTCAATAATTAATTAAAATGTGAAATACATAAATAATTAATTAAATGTGTCAATAATTAATTAATTACATGTGTCATAACTATTTATTTAATTAATTAATTCCAATTTTAATTAATTATTGACACATTTAATTAATTATTTAATGGTGTATTTAATTAATTCATTATGGCAGTCCTGGCGTTCCATATTTAAGATGTTTTTCGTATATATGTATATATCTATAAATTAATTTTAAGCTATATTTTCCTCTCTGTGTGTTCAGGTCTATGGCAGAATGTCAAAGCAGACAACAAAAGAAAAGATGCTCACACTGTGTGTACACAGTGGGCTACCTCGCTACAAGCATCATCTCCTACCAAAGCCCCTTGCCTCCCCTCCTTCCTACTTCATGAATATTAGGGAATTAATGCTGGCAGGCAGGGAGAGCAGGAAGGGGCTGGGACAAAGAGAGAAAGAGAGGTTAGTGAGGGAAGCAAGCGTGGGGAAAGGGAGGGTGAGGAGAGCTGATATCGTCACAGGACCTGGCAGTGCGCAGGCTCTGAATGAGCTGGGTTGGCTGCCTATTGATTGGAAAACAACGGGCTGTAGGAGGACAGATAAGGGTGTCTGTGGGCTAACGGGTGAGGGTAGGGATACAGACCAAAGCTCACACTACACTTCACCTCCCTGAATTCTCCTCTCGCTCTGTTTTTTCACCCTGGAATGAATGCGACTGCTGCTGCTCATCTCTGGGTTTTGCTGTGAAGGGAGGTGCCTGTTCTTCTTCTCTGAGAAGATCCTGCCTACACACCACGCCAGGACAAAAACGGCTCCTCTAACCACAGGTAATCTGTCTTCTTGTCTGCACTCTAATCCCGATGTCTGTTCTTCCAGTCCTTCCCGTTATTCCGGACCCTCGTTTGCATCTTGCTACCATCTTTGCCTTGTAACCATGGTTTCCTCTCTTCTCTCCCTCCCCCATTACCTCTTTTTTTCCCCTTCCTCTGATGAGCTGATGACATGCACTTGCTTGATTTCCATTTCTGTCATGGCAGTAAATATTGATTTAAAAAGGAATCCTTTTCAGTTTATGTGGGACAAAATCACATTGATATGACTTTTTTATAAGCTTAAAACAATGATTGCTGTAAAAGATGTGACATTTTATTCTATATTCTTAATACACCACAGCCTATTATTTTTAAAAGCACTTAACAAGGCATCATTTGAAAATGCTCAAATGAATTGAGCAAAAGAATGAGGATAAAAGAATTCTTTAGAAAAAAAGAGCAAGGGAGCTGCTCTTTGATTTGTCTGATTCAGCAGTTGCTACTCAAAAATAGAATTAGAGATTTGGTTCCATTGCATTAAATGACCTCTGATGAGTTCAGGCAGTTGGCACTTCCATGCACACCTGAGACCACTACCACTCTCTGTGAAGGTCACATACAAAAAAAGCTGACACACAGATACAGGTACCTGCACATCTCTAACAGCTCCATCTCTATACTGTCACCATTTTTAAGGATGCTGTAAACTCCCACCTTTCCTGTGCCATGGCAAAATATTCCACATCCAGCTTAAACTGACCCAGCAGTAAGCAGAAAGGCTACTGCATGATGGGACGAGTGTTCTTAAGAAATTTAATTTGCAATTTTTGTTCTTAGCCTGCCAGATTTTCAAGCAGCAGTTCATCAATTCCTCCTACAAAGAGTCCCCACAGCGAGGTTTGAGTCAGCCACTAATTTCCATGTCTGTGCTCCTTATTTGGGAGACCAGATCCACCTAATTTGGCCTATTGACAGACACAAGTTGTCAGTCACCATTACATGTGTATGTGTTTGTCTTCTACTGCAGTGTGGACTGAAACAAGAGTTAAGACCATTAATGGGAGATCACTAACAAACAAAGTAAGCGAGCTACACAGTGAGGAGAGTAAGAAAGTAAGGGAGAGATTCTGAAAGACGATATCCGGCTGCAGCACTTTGCTGAGTGCAGCGATGAGAAGGAAGAGGCTCGAACAAGCTTGTTTTTAAATGGACTTCTCTGTACTTACCCATTTACGCCAGGCCACAGTCCAGCAAAGCACAAAGGAGCTAAATTAGTCCTCACTGCTGTCTGACACTGCGTCAGGCAGCCTGAGCAAAGCACAACTTGTCAGAAAAGATGTACTCCAGCACTGACTGTCAGCACCCTTCACTCTCTCTGGTTTTATTAAATTAAATCACATACACATACTATTTTTAATTAACATTTATCAGTGTATACTGGTTTTACTCTTCAGTTAACTTAACTGAAGTATGATATTTATTTATATATTTTTACTACGAACTGTGTAAACAGTAACAGTAATTCACCAATTTAAATAGATAAATTCTATTAATCTTTTCCACATTTTGGTATCAAGTTTGACACTAGGCACCAACTCTGGAACATAAGCTAAACCACAAACTAATGGAATAAACTTTTGAATATAAGAATCTGAGAACTAATTTCTCAAAGGGAACATTTAACATACCTCATCCTGTAAGTTTTCTCTGTTCTTCTGAAGCTAAGCTTAATTTCACAGGAAAAAATGAAACATACCAAGGTAAATACCGTATTTTTCGGACTTTAAGGCACACGGAATTATAACAAAACGTGACTGAAATCTGCTTCGTAAGCATGTCTCTTAACAGGTGCCATTTTGGGGTCCTTATACAGATACCACAATATTATGTTCTCGCACAGTACGTATTACTCTGCGAGGCTGACTACCGTAGCCGTAATGCTCCGACAATCCATCAAGCGGTGCAGCTTCGTAGCTTACCAAAGTCGTACTAAAACATTTTGACATATTTTTCCATGCCGTGTACCACATAAAATCGGTTCGAGGTCAGTAAGCACAACCAGAATTAATACATGAGGCACCCTGTCGAATTTTGAGAAAATTAAAGAATTTTAAGTGCGCCTTATAGTCTGAAAAATACGGTACTATAATAAAACAATCAACACAAAAAAGCTGCAATTTGAAACTCTAATGGTCACTTGTGTTTTAGTAAAATTTTACCAATAAATTTGTTTATTTTCTAAAACATTTTGAAATACTGCTCTGAAGTCTGAAGTAAAAGCGTTATGATAGTGTTAAAAAATGATCCTTACCTATATGTTTGTACCACTACTGGAACATGAGTCAGTCCATCTGAATGAGAAGAACGTCTTCAGGTAACATTTATTGTGAACAAACGATACATTGATAGTTAATTAGTTTAGTTAATTAACAGAAAATGAAATGTATCAATATTATATGGATCCTTATATTGTATGTCTATAGTAGCAGTATAGTATGTGTTTATTTGGGGTGCAACGATACACAAAATTCACGGTTCGGTTCGATTCAATACTTTGGTGTCACAGTTCGATATTTTTTCGATACAAAAAAATGTTCATGCCTTTTTAATTTGTCATTTATTAAAATTATAAATATATATTTTAACTCAAAAGTACAGTTTTTAAATTTCATGTTGCTGAAACAACAAAATAATAAAAAAAATTAATCTATCTGATCGAGAAATCACTCTTTGGAAAAGAGAGTTTATTACAGAGAAATGTCTCTTTCCAAAATAAAAGCTATACTATACGCTTCTTCTGGGCTATACTCTCAGCAGCATATTAAACACATCAGGTCCCCATAAGGAGAATCATGTGCTAACGGCTGTCTAAATGACTCGGGTAAAGTTTGTAGCATGCATGCTTGTTGTTTTTGTCTGCTTCCACTTGTCTTTGCACTAGGATGATGTCGGTGTAAATGTGCAGTCATATTCGTTGTGTTCCCACTAGTGCTGTCAGCGTTAATCTCGTTAAAATGACATTAACGCCATAACGCGGCAAATCTCCGTTAACGAGTTAACTCGGATCGTCCGTTGCGTGGGGCTGGATGGTGTCAACAGGTTAACAAGCTAACTGCGCTAGCGTACTAGTTCCCACCAATTGAGCATTGCGTGGCACATCCGACATACAGTTTGACTTTTGTCCATGACGCGCTTACCATCAGGGTTATGCTTCACATGAAAACCAAAATAGTTCCAAAGGCCAGATCTGAATGAGGGTGGGGGAGGTTCAGTTTGCCATGTTGCAACGAGCTTAGCTTCTGTCTTGCTAGCTTGCGCTTCGCTCAGTGGATCTGCGCTCGACAGTGCAGCCTAGGCGGAGTAGTCGAACGCAGATCCACTGAGCGCTCAACACAGACAGCATCATCAGAAGAAAAGTTGATCGAATAAATAAAACATTTTGTATTGTTCGATAAATATGCATACCGAACCGAAAGCACTGTATCGAATGGTTCAATATCGATACGAGTATTGTTGCACCCCTAGTGTTTATGTATGCTATCTCAACCTGATTGGTTAGGTTTAGGTAATAAAAAGCATGGTTATGTCCAGGAAAGGTTGTGGTGTGGGTTAAAATTGCTCTTAAACAACCATTAAAAAATAATAATCAGCTGAAATGTATGGAATCAAAGGTTTGGGTTTGTTTTTTTAATTCAAATAATTAATCATTAAGGAAAATGTGCTTGGTATAAACTGAATAGACACCAATGATTTGGCCAGATTCCATTAAATATTTTACAGTTCAATTATGTAATAAAACTGCATGGAAAATGTTCATGTAATCCAAAATTATTTTTTCAGTATTTTTTCAGTGTATATCAAGCAAAGCTTTGACCAACACAAAAATAGCACGATTATAATATACAATGTACTTTGTCAAATGGTTCTATAATTTCATGTCCCAGAATATTGAAGCGCTCATCAGTTAAATCATTGTTGGTGTACTTAATTAACTGGTTTACCAGTAAAGCAAACTGGTTCGGTCCCCCCTGGGACCTGGTCCCCTTCTGGCACACCTACCTCTATCTCCTCTTTGTCTAGACGTGCTGGTGTCATTCCACATGAGGACAGAGAGGCATGATTTATGCTAGACCAGATAAATCCTTCTGGGACACTGGTTAATAAAGCAGATGGGGACAGATGGAAATCATGAAAAACCTTTGTGCTGTGACTGACCAGGTCTTTTCTTTAAACACATTTGTGGCCTTGGCTTATTAAGCAACATATGCTCAAACTTAAAATGTCTTGAATTTAAAAGCCCTTCAAAATTCAGCAAAATCAGTTCATTAAATGCTGCATGACTCTGTTTCCTGCAGGACTCAGACATTAACTTGATAGGGGACACTATGGAAGCCCCTCTTGTGTGCTTAGATGAGGAGTTTGAGGACCTCCGGCCCTGTAGGATGGATGAGATGGACCAAAGCCTCATCAACGACTCCTACTCCACCACCACCACCGTCCCCCTGGCCTCCATCACCCGTGAGGAGTTCTCTGAACTGGAAAACTTCTCTGAGATGATGAGCTTCAAGTCAATGGAGGACCTGGTAAATGAGTTTGACGAGAAGCTCAATGTGTGCTTCCACAATTACAACACCAAGACGGAGGGCCTGGCGCCCATACGCAACCAGTCACACAATCAGGAGGACGAGGAGCGACTGCAAGATGAAGAGTAAGTGACACAATATCTGAAGCAAGGTTTACTTATTGGAATCTTTCAGTCTTTAGTCATCTGTTACTGTGTATTTCCAAACAGCTGTGGTAATAAAGGATGTGACACTGTTCAGTGTGTAAACTATAACGAACCCAGAACAATTTGAGCTTAACTTGAGGCACCAATTCTAAACCCAGCTAAAATCCCTTTAAAAACAGAAAAAAAATAAAGTCAGTTTCTGTTACTGCAGATACAGTCTACAAGGGTTTGTTTTATTTGGAATTATCGTAAAAAAAAATAATGTTTGAGTGAAAAAGTTATTAATCTATATTCTGTCTTTAAATTTTCTGTCCCTTGGTGAACCTGCAGGATCTCTGCTACAGTTATGTTGACATAGAAAGTATATGAAAGAACATTTTTAGAAACATGCCTAGTCCCCTAAAGAAATACAGGAGGTAGAATATCAACAGACATAAAAAAAAGAACAGCCTTTCATGTTAATCAGTTAGCAATATGCTCATTATGCTTCCATTTACAACACACACACTGGAGGCTGAAACGACTTGGCAGCCTGGAACAAAAGCCAAAACATTTCCACACACAGACCACAACATCCCCAAACATGCAGTCAATCAGCACTGTGACCCCACCCTCCCCACCTCCACCATGTCAGGCTGCATGCTGAATTATTCAGCGTGCAGCGTCGTACGCCTCAGTTGGCTTTGGCTCTGTCCCAGTCTCTGCCTCTCCTCTGACTGCCAGAGCCTCCTCCTCTTGCTAGCAGCTTCTGAGGCGTTCTCTGAATCATGCTAAATATAGCTTGACTGTAGGTGTGACAGCAGAGTTTTTTGGAAAGGATTATATGACTTTGAGCAATGATTAATTTCTGGTGAGAAAGGTGAGCTTTTATTGGTTAATAAAGCTCTGAGTGAGTACAGAGCAGAGTGAAAGGCAGTGGGTGGATTGATACACTAGTGTCATAAATAAGGAAACCATAAGAAATACATTTCAATCAGACATACATGAGTGTTCCATGTTCCTCAGAAGAGTTTGTCCCATGAAGAGGTGGTACTGGTGTTAATGAAACTGGAAGGTTTGCGTTTTGTTATGTCACACAGGAGCAAACAGGAGAAGCTGACACACCAACAAAACTAATCACCAGTCTAAATCTGCAGCTTGGTTGAAAACCCTATGTGGCACATTTTGGAGTAATCCCTGCAGTCCCTGATCTGAAACTCAGCTTTGAGTGAATCTGTCAAGCTGATGGAGAGCTAGAAATTTAAACAGAATGATTCCTGTTGTGTGGCTGCAGGCCAGGAAACACAGCAGGACAGCGTTGGAACATGGACCTCCACTCCCTGTAGGCCAGATGACCAACCATGTGTTATAAACACAGAACGTGCTCTTCATGTGCTGCTCTGGTTTCTGATGTGGTTGTGACTGGTTACGTTGGCTTTACTGCATTTCAATTCTTCAGTTTTATTTATAGGAAAAAGCATCACATAAGAAGACTGGTACCACTTGAAGTGTTATATAAAGCTACAGCCACCAGTCAGCTAGCTAGACTCAGTGTGTAACCAGGCTGAAATAGTAAAAAATGTTCTTACTAGCACTGCCCTTGGCACATACTCATCTGTGATATTAGTGCAGTACTAAATGCAGTAATCCCATCTGGATTTGAAAGCATGTGCGACTAGCTCAAGGCTGTTAAAGAAAGGAAAGATTAGATAAAAATCTTATATAGAATAAGATACTGTATCCTGTAACAATATATTAGAATAGAATAGAATAGAATAGAATTATCCTTTAATTGTCCCACAAGGGGAAATTTGGTTGTAACAGCAGCCAGAAAGACACATATATAACAAACAGTACACAGGACACAGAACAGAAATATACACATTTTTTCTTACACATTTACATTAAGGACAATAGTTACTATAAACAGAGTACTGTACAGTTATTAAATTAAATAAAATTAACAACAGATAAGAGGCAAACCCAGGTTGTAGTGTAAATCGGTTGATTAAATTATTGTAGTTAAAGCGCAGATGTAAACATCTATGATTGTTGTTTTGATTGTACAGTCTGACAGCTGCAGGGAGGAAGGACCTGCGGAAACGCTCCTTCATGCATCGAGGATATTAGTTATATTAGTTAGTTAGTTAAAATCTGGTATCCTGAAGGGGTGCACAGTATATTTTGTTGGTCAGAAGGTCCTTAATACTGTATAACAGAATAGAAATCCAACAGTTAGAAAATACAGTACAGTGCAAGTTACAGCATGTTGCCTGAACACTTACAGTACACTCAGTGCAGCTGTGCACTGTGTCTACAGTGTGATTGTGGTGTGTTGTTGACACTTCTAAGCAGTTTTTTTCCCCTGTATTCTGATTTAAGCTCTTTAGTTTTAAAGCAATACCAATGCACTTGAAATCACTTTGTAGCGTACTGCCACATTAATATAAAAAGGCAAACTCTGCGACCAGAGCTGTTAATGATCCTGCAAATTAGAATCGCATTGGCAACAAATATACCTCTGAAAACCCAGAGAGGTGCCATCAGGCTTTGTTAACTTTTAGGAAAACTAGAACTAATCTTTGGCCTGGTGTGAGCAGCCATGACACACAGGCATGACTGGTGAGGTAAGCTGCCAGCTCAATGGAGTCCACTGTGTAAGCAGGCAGAGGCAGTGCCACTGGGAGCAGGGAAACAGGCCTCAGCCAACCTCTGAGTGACACACACACACACACACACACACACACACGCACACACACACACACACACACACACACACACACACACACACACACACACACACACACACACACACACACACAAGCTCAGACACAAAGGACACTTCTCTCCCAGTTTTTACTTCACTCTGCCTCAGACAGACGCTGGGAGAGTTGGAGAACACTTTGTACAATGATGTGAGGAACTTTATCTAAATCTCTGCTGCGGATACCGTTTAACACGTAGTAAGCTGCACTTCTTTTCTATTGTGCACTGCTGCCCTGCAGCCCTGAACTCCACCACAATGAAATATTGACTGAGTTGCAGAATGCTGAACATAGGGCTGAGTACATGGCTTTTTACAATCAGAAAAACAAATCTATTGAGGGCAAAAGCTGAGGGCAAAAATTGTGTCTTTATACTTCTTTTTGATATTTGCTTGAGTAGGTTTGCATTTTGACATGGGTCTGTGTTGTTTTGCAGTGTGTGGGATGCTCTAACTGACAACTACATCGCCACCTGGGACGGCACCGACTCGGAAGGAATCAACGGCAATATCTCTGACCAGGAGGTACATTTCATGCCACGCCTTCATGTTTAGTTTAAATCTAATTAATATAATATAATATACATGTAGGAATAGCTTTGCACTATTTATATGCAAATTTTTATTCTCATCAATAGTAAAAAAGCACCTTGAGATGACTCTTGCTGTAAATTAGTATTAAATATAAACGAATACACTGAACTGATAGCAAACTATTCTGATGAGCATCCTTAGCACTGTGGTGTAATGTGGGTGCTGAATGAATGGGAAGCTCATTCTCTGGTCCACTCTAATGTTTGTTTACACATTTCATCCTTACATGAACACGTCTGACCCAGAAAATTCACCTCACAGTCAAATATTTACATGTTGGTCTATTCGCTTGCTATGAATGGTTAACTACATTCACTAATTTCTGTGTTTGTAAGGATAATCATGATGCTTTTCTTAAAGACAAATGCTGTGTGTCATTATTTTCCATCTCGATGTGCTAAAATGAATTGTATGACTAGTTTCTGCTCCTGTAAAATTCATTTCATGCTGACAATTGAAAGCATGCCTGACCACTCGTGACTGGTCTGGCATTCAGCTAAGCTCTGCCTCCTCCTCCTCTGTTTCCTTGATTGCCTGTCAGATTCAGCTGGACAGCAGACACTTAGTGTTCTACGCCATGTTTGGACTGGTGAAGGCCAGAGGAGCTGTGGTTATCACAGGAGCAGAGGGTGGCTGTGGAAATGTATCACATTCATGCCTTCAAGCTAAAAGTTTTATACCTAGAGAGACACAAAATATTTAACATATGACAGCTTCCTGTGAGGACAATCTTTTCTCTGCATTTATACCTCTGATTGTTTCTCCTGCCACACTTTTTAAATATTATAAAAATGTGGTTCTATTTAACTCGAAATGAGTTGAGCCACAAAATAGATTTTCCTTTTGTAACATGGATATTTATCACTTTCTCATTATTGTATCAGCATGGAGGAATGGATAAACTGTTAAATGCTAAGTTGATAATAAAACGTATGGTAACAGTGCTTAATTAAAAAAATGTTTGGTACATGCACCATCATATGTGATCATGCTATCTATTTGCTCAATAGCACCACAGACAAAGTATAGCTGAGGCTTAATGGAAACCCATAAGTTTTGAACGTTGCTAGAGCAGCCATGATCAAAGTCAAGAGCGCTGCAGCCAACTTAAAAATCAGAAAATTCATCTTCAATAAAAGTTCAAGAGAAAGTGATGTATTTCTCAAATGTTATTTGAAAAATATAAAAACATAGGCTGTTTCACTATAGCTTGCTAATGCTCAGTCATAGTGACCCATCTGCCACTGGGACACAAACGTCAATACAAGAGCATCAAATTTAGGTCAGGCTAATGAGTAATATCACAAACTAACCAGCTCCTATTCGAATGTTTTATTCACTTTTTTATATCGATAAATACATTTATAAAAAATATTTAACTCAATATACTTGCGAGTCATTTCAAACTGTTCTGTTAGTGCTGTAGCCCATCTACAGTACCTTTGTGGACCACCAGAGGTGATTCATGTATCACTAACGTAAAAGGTCCAGGAAACGTTGTGAGGAGTAAAGATATTTCACAAAAATATCTCCTCCTGTGGATCCTGCTCACAGTTCAGGTTCAGGAGACAGACACCCTCTCTCTAGCCTCCTCCTTCAATTCCACACGTAAACAGGATGCAGTCTATTTACATGCTTTTAAAAATGGAATGAGTAAGTGGTTTTTAAAATGTGATAGTAATGTAACAGTAAATTATGTAAAACCTTTTAAATATTTAAACATCAGACTTTGAAATGAACTCAAGTGGCCAGTTGGGGTCTGGGCTGGAGGGCTGCTCTCCTGATGTGGGGACCAGGATGGTCTGCTTGTCTCCACCCCAGACTGAAGGGGAGGCATCTCCTGAATCTGGGGGCTGATTGCCTATCTGGGGGTTATTGGTGTTTGGACCTGGGAGTAGGGTTGCCAACTCCCTGAAAAATAAATAAGGGACACCTCGTGGCCAGGGCCGGGCGACCCAGTTGTCTTCACCCTTCCCAGTGTGGTGAATTTTCTAGCTCTTTTTTTGTGTGTGAAATTATTTTTTTAACCATTTGACTTGAAGTTGATTTAAGTAGATGCATATTCTATTCTTTGTGATATGAACACATGTGAAACAAATGATCATTTAGCCATTTATTTGTAGCTCAAAATGACAACATTAACACAATAAAACAGGTCTCCTTCTTAAACAGAAGCCTGTCATGCTTAACTTTTGAGAATATAAGTAAATCTTTCTTTAAAAGAACTCTGTCCTGCTTAACTTAAAATAATAGAAAACAATAGAAAGAAAAACATTCTTGTAACAGTGCACATTTAGTGCATTTAGTACAATTGGCTTCAGTTGAGGTATTATTTCAGCTTTTCTAATGCTAATCAGCTGCGCCTGTTTGTAAACCCGCTTGTTCCCATGATTACGCATCATAACTCATCATCATTATTCATCTATGTATTACTTTTATGTATTAGTCATCAATTTGTTGTAATCATCTATCCTTGCAGTTGCTTATTACACAAAATAAATTATATTATCACACTTCTGGCCACATAGCACTGATATTCACTGCACATGCCCATATTAACGTTTTCCAGCCAGGTGTTTTGCTTTTCCCATTCTTCCCTTTGTCTGAGGGGAACAAACATTGCTGCTCTAATGCTGGGCTTACACTGTGCGGTTTTAGGCCCATTTTGAGCCGATTTTTGAGTGATCGGACCGATTTTGGCCTTCATCGTGCGTCGTGTAGTATACGTGGGGTAACGAGAAGTGATTAACACCTCACGACCAGCTCCCGATCATCAATCGCTCATGAGGGTGTCACCACAGGCGCTCACACTGCTCACGCGCAAACGTAAACGTTGGTGAAAAAGATGGCGCAGCACGGCTGTGCAGCGTGTGATCTGGACACAAGCGATGGAGGCACAACTTGTAGAACTTTGGAAAGCTCATCCGAGCCTTTTCGATGTGGCATCACAAAATTATCACGACCACAACAACCGTGAAAACAGTTGGATTTACATTGCTGCTCAATCACAGCTGCCTGATCAATGTTTTTCATTAGCAATTTAGCAAAGTTGATGGTGGTGGTGTGTCTGTGTGAGTGAAAGACAGAGAGAGAGCGCGACAGATTTTCTGTTATAACCTTCATTTTATGGAGGCACAGTGTGAGCACTCAGGTCGCATCAGAGCATCGGGCGGTATAGTGTGAGAGTACATCGTGACCTATGAACTTCTAACCCCTGCGAGTCAATCGTGCAGTTTGAGCAGGTGCTGAATAACGTGACTGAAAAAATCGCACAGTGTTTGCCCAGCTTTAGGTGTACTGTCGTCCGAGACTTGCACCGCAGAGTCGGCGTTTGTTCCCCTGTTGGCCATGCTTCTTGTTGTGGTCATCTGTTGTCTTCCGGTATTTTCTCCGCAAGCGACCTTTCCTCGACCAATGAGATGAGCGGTAATCTGAATTGTCATACTCGAATTGTCATAAGTGTGCTGTCAGCTCATTGGTCACAAAGCAGGAGAGGGGCTGGGAATTATGTTTTCAAACAAAGTGTTAATTCCATAAACATTTATAGACTACTTTTGATTCTCACTGTATTACGGGACAAAGTGCGTCCCTTATTAGCTCAATACGGGACGTGTACTTTTGTTTCGAAATACGGGACGATTCCGTGTTTTAAGGGACGGTTGGCAACCCTACCTGGGAGTATAAAGTGTGTGTACGGCATCCATTTCTGTGTGTCTCCAAAGAGGGTGTGTGTCTGCCTGTTTGTCTATGTGTACATGTCACCCTCCCCCTCTCTCTTAGAACATCTCAGGCTCCCTCAGGTGTGGGGCCTATTTCCCCCTGACACATTCCCTGCCAGTGACTGTTGCCCCCATCTGCTGGTGCATTGGTACTTCTCGGTATCTGGGTCTGGATGCTCGGTTCTGTACTGGCTTGTTCCTGGTGGCTGCTTGGTGGGACCTGGGCCCCCTGGATTTGTCTGCTCTTGGTGGGGGTTGGGGTGTCCTTGGGTCTCGGGCTTGGTCTGCTCCGGTGTAGCCAGTGGAGTCTGTGAGCTTGTCGCTGCAGTCACCTGGGGCGTCTGCACTGTGGCTGCTGGGTGACCCCTCCCCAGGGCTCTCCTTTGCTCTTCTCTGAGTGGGAACTGCGGTTGTCCCTGTGGTGGTCCACCTGGGGCTCTCACGCTCTGGAGGGCCTCTACATTTCTGGGGCCCAGGTCTACTGCTTCAGGTCCTGGGGGATGGGGCTGAGCTCCTGACACCCATTATTAAACATTAAATGGAGAAACTTTATGAACACAAGCACGCTCACGCAGACTACTCTACTTGCCAAAGTGAATCTGTCTACCATTTTTTGCTGGACAGAGCAGGGAAAAAATGAACACAACTCCTGAATGAGCTGTCATTCAAACACACCAATTGATTTTTTTTTTTCTGAATGTGTATTTTCATCAATTACTCCAATGCAAAGACATCAGCATTTGACTCTTGCTGGCATCCTCACCACAGTAATCTGTTGGCATAATTTATCATTTGCAGATTCATGAAAAAGAGGAGGAGGAGATGAATGAGAAGAACGACAATGCCAACTGCCTGAATGAAGAACCTCTTATCACAGCAGATCAGGTCTGAGTGTGTGTGTGTAAAAATCAAGTGAACGGCAAATTTTTTGTGACCAACACGTTTCAGCTTGTGGCCTTCATCAGCGTCATGCCTTCATCAGCGTCATTGCAAAATGTCAAACAGTTTGTGTTTAAATAAAAAACAGGAAACAGAAAAAATCCAAGTGGACCAATCACACCTTCACAAATAAACAAGTTGACCAATTAAATTTAACGAGGTGGTACTGGCTAATTGGCTAATTGGTTAAGCCACAGCCCAAATAGATTCTGGACTGAACCACTACAGATTAAAAGGGGGACACCCCCAAAATGTCTTAAAGTAATACATACTCAAAATTACACAGAAAAATGCAAATAAGTTAAAATAAAAATAAGTACATTAACATTAAAAGAGGGAGAAACAATAACAAAATCTAGTTAAAAACACAGAAACACAAAAGTAAAGTCCACAGAAACTCATTAATAGATAAATCCTCAGTCATGCTTGTAGGGTGTAAACTCTTTAAACAGATTGGTCAGCTTGTTTATTTGTGAATCCCTCCATTTCTGTGTTCAAGGTCATTGAGGAGATAGTTGAAATGATGGAGAATTCTCCAGATCCTGGTGAAACTGAGGAGGATGAGGAGGAAGAGGTCAGTCACTCCTCCTCCAGGACCAATCTGTCCCTGCTAGAAGAGATCAGGCAGCTGTCACAGGCTTCAAACAACAACTGCTCCTATGAAGGTAAAGCTGTGAATAATCCATGTTTCTGGTTATTTCTTATTTTCATTTGACTTATGCAATGTCCTGACTGAGCTGTTTTAACTAATTTATTCTAATGCTATCGTTCAGGATTACCTCGTAGACTAGATATAATAGACTAGACTTCATAACAAGTGCATATTTTCTGTTAAGTAGCATGTCAGAAATGTGATAATTTCCTATTAAAGTCATCCTTTAGGTCAAAATTAAGGTACATACCTCAAGATAGTAATAAAATACCAAAGGTGTGACTCTTATTTGGTATTATCATCAGTTAAAGCTAAAAACTATAATCACCCTTTTCATAAAAGCTCCAACATGAATCCATTTAAACCTAACGCAAAGATACAATGTTCAGGGAAAAATAAGTCTCAAATACAACTATAACTATCCATCTGTGTACATTAGTTATCTCATTTAGTTAGTTTGAAGATGAGAGTTTAAGAGGTCAATAACTTTTTTTTACAACTAAAAACTGTAAATAATAATTAGTTAACCTTCTTAAAGAAACATCAACAGAAACAGCATTAAACATGCAGCACATGCGCATCTGTGCAGGGATTATCAGCTATGTCAGTTAGCATTACCAAGCTAACTTTAGCAAACATGAAATTTTGGCTGCACTGAGAAATCACCATATTAAAAACAAAGTAAAATGGTGGTTGTACAATAAATTAAGCCACCCACAACACTAAATGAGTAAAATAAACCTTTCTTTTTTGGCTACTATATCTAAATGTTGCTTCCATATTTTAGTGGTTTTCAGCTACTTTTACGCTATTTGTACTTCTACTTTTCCACCATTGAGAAGAGCACTCAAAAGGTTACAGATACAGATAGATATTTGGAGTCAAAAGCCTTTTTATATAGTTTAGATTCACAGTTGCAATGTAATGACAAAAAAATTGCCCCGTGACTGACACGATATGTGTGTCATAATATGAACACCCTGCACAATAATCACCTTGCAAATTGGTCACATGTACCAAAGTGGTGGAAACACCTCATGTTTAACCCTTTAAGACCTACCATAGAACCAAGGCCGCAAGAGCTTACTTTATATTTTTACATGCTGTAGTGCCATTTTTGGGAGTATTTCAAGTTGCTATGCATCAATACAACTGTTATAGCCCATATTTTAATAATATGTATGCATTAAGTCCATAGTAACTACATAAATTGCAAAAAAGTGCATTTTTTTATGCAATTTTTGAAAAGCTATATGTGGAAGGAAACTCCTCTGGTTTCATATACAAAAAAAATTATTGCGCTAGCTTAAACGGTTCCGTTCTACAGGGATTTAAAAATAGTTACGCAAAACCATGAAGAAACCAGCTGTTTTGTTCACATTGTCTTCTTTTTTAAAATAACTGGCTAACACTCTCTAACACCATTCTTTTTTTCTCGGGAATTTTACTATATGAAACAAGTAAATACTGTACAGTGGACGAATACATGAATACATGGATCAAAGACAAACGTGTTTTTTAGGAAATTAAGTATTTAATAATGCTGATAAAATTATTTTTTTCAAGTATCTGGGGGAAGTGTATACTAATTAAAGAGCCTTGGTCTTATTGTGAAATTTAATTGCAGTTAGAGAGATTTAAATAATAATAAAAATAAAAATAATAATTTCAAAATCGATATTCACTCATGTATTCATTTTGTTATTTCACAATTCTTTTTTAAATGGTGGAGACTTTACGTGCAGTAAATGGACGTTATGGCACTATATCTAGTGTGGGTGTAATATAATATTATTTTCTGCCTCAACATGCATTTTACATGATCAAATTTGTAATTCAAAAAAACTTCCCAGTTGAGCTAAAGCATTACAGTATGAGCAGCCACAGACAACGTCTTTAGGCATCTGCGATGTAATATAATGATTACACTGTACCAGCTGCATTGTCAGAAATGTTTCTCCCAAGCTGCTGTTTTGTTTGTGTTCTTTTTACAAAATACTGATTGCACTTCCTTCCTTTATACGCTGAGCTATCATCAGGGACTGCTCATTATGTTATTCATACAACAGTACCTTATTCATATAGCAAAATTACCCTGGGCCGCATTAGTATACATTACTGGTAATTAATACTGTCACAGTGGCACCGATTCCCAATAGTCAGACTATTCAAAGAATATTATTTTACTGTTAGCATCCTGCTTAACTCTAATGATTCCCACAACCTTTCCGCTCTCAAATCCATCCTGCAGGCCTGAGCCTGATGCCCAGCTCAGCGCTTGTTGAGCTGCTGCACCGGGTGGAGGTCGCCATCCGTGAGTACTCAGAGGAGCTCGTCAGCCAGTTGGCTCGTCGTGATGAGCTGGAGTTTGAGAAAGAGGTGAAGAACACATTCATCACGGCACTAATGGAGGTGCAGAACAGGCAGAAGGAGCAACGAGACAGCAGCAAACGCAGACGTCGGGACAAGGCCATGAGCCTGCAGGGGGGAGGGACAGTGCCTGTGAATGGAGGCAACGATAGCTCCACAGGCCAGAAGACAGGGACCATGCTTGTTAAGGTGGGTAATGGTGCTAATCTCAAATATTAACAATATGAGGCATTTTATGAATGTGCAGATTTCTTTTTTAAACTTTTCACTATAAATTACAGGAAGGTAAAACAAGAATGCCTGCAAGCTCTTCCTTTCCCCATCCTCTTTAACTGTTAGTATAATGGATATCTAAAGGCCATTAGCCTCTAAATTATCTTCCAGGAAAGATTATAAAGTGGCTGTGACCCATCATCTATGTACAGTAACTGCCCAGTGCAGTCCTATCCAGCAAAAGAGAAACTGCCTAATGGATTTCCTCTCCATTCGATGTAGCAGCAGTCTGAGTGCTGTGAGTCTGGCTCTTGGTACCTTACTCTCTGTTACTGAACTAATATGAGCATACCGATGGCTTAAGGAAGTGGATGCAATATATACAATAAATTGCACAATGATACCATGCTGAAATCTGCTGAAGAATAATTTAAAAAATGAATTTTGTCATATGAATTGGTAGTTTGTAATAATGGTCACTATATCTTTGTATGTGTGTGTGTCCTACAGCGTTTCAGCATGGAGGGAATTTCCAACATTCTACAAACAGGCATCAGACAGACATTTGGAAGCACAGGGAATGACAAGCAGGTAAGGTTTAAATGTTTTAAATAAAAAACAAAAAAACCCAAACAAACATGCACAGATGAGCCAACCCATTATGAATACTCACAGATGGAGCAAATTATATAATGACATATTTAGGCGTTCTCGTTTCATTAGACGGTAAGTGAACAGTTGGTTCTTGTAGTCAGCCGTGAGTGTAAGGCGACTGGCCATCCTTAAGCGTAAGGATGGCCAGTCGGCTGTGTCAGAGAACCTCCTGAAACTAGAAAGCCTGTTAGATGCCTCTGGTGAACAGCTGCAACCACCAGCTGGAACCAGCTACATGGTTTTGACTTCTCAAGGTTCACTGGTGCAAAGAAAATAAAGGCTACCTTAGCTGGCCTGAACTCAGCTAATGCACTGTGGAAAGAAGACCAGCAGGTGTAAGGGTGAAGATCTCCAACTGTATACTGTATGTTGACAGAGGTTTTCTCGGTACTTAGATTGGTTTGCAATGATGGACGGTTCAGATTCAAAGTTTGGTGTTCTTAGAGCTATACTGCAAAACAGGAGCCGGACTAATCCTGGTGACTTCAGGCTTAATCCAGTATTTCAGTAGTACGAAGGTGGCTGACGTCATGCCAGGGCACATCTCCATGACTTAACAGAATTTCATGATATTTTGTCAAAAGTAGCTTGACAAATTGATACTACTCTCATGTTACTTGTAATGTAAAGCTACAAGTAACTCACTAGCTTGATTGCACTTTGGTTGAACAAAATTCTAATTTAAACAAACAAACAAAAAAGTCTAATTTAAAAGAAAAGAAAAAGAGAGAAATGTAATCCTTCAGATTAACAGAGGCTACTTATTACTCTCTTATTAGTCTGAGAAAGCCTTCTGAACCTTTATTCTGTTTCAGTACCTAAACACGGTTATTCCATATGAGAAGAAAAGCACCCCTCCATCTGTTGATGACCTGCAGATGCTCACAAAGAGTAAGACCACACCAGAACATCTGTAATAGAGCCAAATAAAAGGCAGAAGTAGTACATTCAGCCTTGTTGTCTGCTTTTTTCATGCAGTACTCTATGCCATGAAGGAGGACAGTGAGAAGGTGCCTACACTGCTGACCGACTACATCTTAAAAGGTAAATGCAAACACAGTCTTCTACTCACTTTTGTAGCGTTTTACACAGCACAGTGGAAAACAGGGACATTTTCTGTTCTTGAAATATTGCCTGTCTGAACTTCTTGGATGTTGGAAACTATATCAAGGCAGTTTGTTCTGTCTTCCTCTTCAGTCCTGTGTCCTACCTAAAGCGCCACCAAGCCAGAGGCAGCAGTGTGATGGAAACTTCCTTCTCCAAGGGCATTTCTGACCTTACTTTCCTCTGGTTCAAGCTGCATGACCTCCCCTCTTTTACCATTACCAACTATGGATCCTCACCATCAACATTATCATATTCACCTCAACTACAACTACTGCCTTTCGCTGAGCTCACTTCCTCCCTTCCCTGCGCATCAAACTCAGGCCACAAAACGGTGACCATCTGAATAACAAGTGGAACAGCCGATTCCCACTTTTAACAGACTTCACTTATGGAGCATGACATAATGACCATAACACCACTTTGGTACAGTGATAGCGTTATTACTGCTTTCTTTTCCTTCATTACTTTACTTTCTCTTGTTTTTAATTCTAACAGAATTTCATTGATTTTTGAAATCATAAAATGACCTCTTAACCAGTGATGGTTTTGTACATTGATTCTTTTCATAAGGACTACACTGTCAGAAAAATTAAACTACATACTGCATCCACACACGTCTTCGTATGGTTTCTGATTAAAAAAGTGATTAATCTGAATACAAAAGCCATGCACTTTTATCTGCCAACTTAGCACTGTTACTCCGTGTACAGGAGCGGAAACAATACTATTACGGGTGCAGTGCAGTGCAGTGAATTACAAAGCTTTTTTTCTTTACTTTTTGCTTTTTGCTAATTATCCAGTGCTCTTCTGACTTATTTCTAATTTCTTTTTACGTGTATCTAAATATTTGATATGGACTCTGTTTATTTTGTACTTTTATTTACTGTGTCATCAGAGTGACAGGTATCTGTGCATTCATCCCTATCCAACTACATGGAGATATATCAGTGGATATCATCCCCCGATGAAAGAAGCTCATTTCAACAGAGTTGTGCATATTAGCATATTTATGACTTCCTTTGTGTCATGTAGGTGAATGTTACATCGCTAATTGAAAATTCTAATAAACATTCTACCCCAGTTGTGTGTTCATTTGCTTCTGTTTTGCATTTAGTATGATCACTCCTGATAAATTACACAAGTTTTTTTTCTTTTTCTTTTTTCATTTGAATCTATTCTTTGGAAACTTTGACTTTTACAAGTTATCAAAAAAGACAGACAAAAATGTTTATTTCCTCAGGACTACTGTGTGAGTGCAATTTTGACTGGGGATACACATGTAGTTTCTAATATTCCAGTCCAATAATATATATCCTAATATTCCAATATGTCTGGATGTGTTTCAACAGCTGCCAAATGGCCAAGATGCTTTTAGAAGCTCTTATGTTTCTGTAATGTGTCTAAAATTTGGCAAAGACTTTTTTTTGAGAAGGATCTTTATCGGATGCTGATAATACCTACATTTAGAAAAAAAACAGGAATTCAGTGCACAATGTTCCTGCTCACTGCAAATTTATTGTGACTAAAGAGATTATTTAAAAATGATTATTATTTGTTTCAAAACAAAAAAAATTCTCACTTTCCATGAAAACAAAATCTACAATTATAAGTATTTTATCATATTTCTGCCCTATATTAAACAAACACAGATTTATTGAGGACAGTATAAATCAGGCTTACACAATTCAGCCATACGCCACATCTGTGAAATAGTAAGATCTTGCTCAAGCTCTGTCATGATAGGAGGCAATAAGACGCAGGGTTTATTCAGCACGGACTACTTTTATTGAACTGTAGCACCAGTGTACGTGGCTACATCAATTTTCCAAAAACATACAGTGTTCCAGCGACCTCTAGTGGCCGGTCCCATAGTAGCCTTACTAGTACAACAAAAATAAATCTCACAACATCTTCCCCTTTAACAAAAGTACTTTAAATATAAAACAGTGTTGTCAGAACGTACGACATCACAGGGGTAGACTACCCTCAGTCCTGATAAGGTATTATTCTGCCCTTAGAACATAGAAAGGAGATAGTCCTCAGTCTCCCTTTGGAGCATCCCTTTGGCAAACCGTGTCCCTATTGACTGGACTGGGCAACAATGTCTTTTCGAGTACTGCAATCGTTTGCCAGGGGCCATTGGGCAGAGGAGTAGTCACGAGGGGTTCCCGTCGCTGTGTAGGCTTGTGCTCTCTGCAAAAGTTGCATGATCTCACCTTGTGTGTCATTTGAAGTCCAATGGTGGGCCACCACACTGTTGATCTTGCACGCTCTCTACATTTAGTTAGTCCTTGGTGGCCTTCATGTAATTGGTCAAGGACACTGGGTCTGAGTGCTGTGGGAATTACAATGCGATCGTGGTAGAGCACTAGACCGTCTGATTCTGAAAGGTGGCTTCTGGCTGCATAGAAGCCTTGCAGTGATGAACTCTTTGCCATTCTCAAAGGCCACCCTTGTCTGATGAAAATGATTGCTTTTTGAAGCTCTGGGTCCATCTGTGTAGCACTGTGAATTTCCTCCAACTTATGTGACTTGATAGGTTTGCTTGTCACTACGTTGCTCACATATACCTTGACCCGGCTGTCTGTCTCGAACTGATAGCATCCATGCAGTGGATGTCTGGAGAGTGCGTCCGCCACCACTAACTGTTTACCGAGAACATGCTCAGCAGTGACACTGAATCACATCAGTCGCATCAGCAGTCTCTGACATCTCAGTGGTGTTTGGTCAAGGTCGTATGAGTTGATCAAAGGCACCAAGGGCTTATGGTCAGTTTGTACACATACATGACCCATGGCTTGTATGTAGCGGGAAAAACGTTCACAGGCCCAGACAGATGCTAAACACTCTTTTTCAATCTGTGAATATCTTTTCTCTGCATCTGTGAGAGTGCGAGAACAAAAAGCAACAGGCCAAAACTCCCCGTCATGGTCCTGTAACAGTGCAGCATGCAGGCCATAGCTGCTTGGACCCGTTGAGCTTAAGGCCTGATGCTTTGATTGTCAGTAATACTGCATCTAAGCGTTGGTCATGCTCCTCTTTCTTAGCCCCGAAAACCAGTATGTCGTCCATCACAATGACAGTCCCATCTAGGCCCTTGAGCAAAGTGCTCATGAGCCGCTGGAAGATCTCGGGTGCTGTTATGCCAAATGGCAGACGCCTGAAGCAAAACCTGCCCATGGGAGTTATGAACGTGGTCAGTTTTTGGCAGCTGGGGTCCAGTGGAATTTGCCAGAACTCACTGGAGGCATCCAAAGTGGAGAAAACTTTGGGGCGATCGTGGCTCAAAGAGTTGGGAGTTCGGCTTGTGACCGGAAGGTTGCCGGTTTGAACCCTGGCTTGGACAGACTCGGTCGTTGTGTCCTTGGGCAAGACACTTCACCTGCCGCCTACTGGTGGTGGTCAGAGGGGCCGATGGCGCGATATGGCAGCCTCGCTTCTGTCAGTCTGCCCCAAGGCAACAGTGGTTGTGTGACTGGAGGAGCTATTGGCTTTTGCAGTATGTAACTTACTTTATTAACTTACATTACAGCAAATTTATGCATTTTGTCCACGTGTTTATTTTTCTGTTTTGCAGCTGGTCTGAAGGCTGGTGTTTATTCTCTGCTGCAATTAATCATGACTTGCGGTGAAGCTCTATGGAGTGGCTCGATGGACAAAAACATAAATATTACACATGTGGCCCAGAGAAAGAAGACTCGCGTTGTGAGTTTGCTAACCCTGATGTTTCCCTGCACATCAAGGATTGCTGTTAAAGCAGAATTGAAGTGTACTGTTCAAACACAGGGATTTTAAGTGGCACCATAGTGGGTTAAAACAAACAAACAAACAAACATAAAAAAAAGACATGTCGGTTTTTCCTGTGACTTTCATATTGTGGACAGTTAGAGCAAGGAATGCCAATTTCTCATGGTGAATCTTCAAAGACAGAGCAGAGTGGGTCTGCTTCAGTGGCGCACTGATCAGGTAATGAAAGCTGAACTTGTGTGAATTTCACTCTGGGTCTGTAAAAACTCAGATGAGCAATGTTCTGCCTGTAAAACATTGGTTTGATGTGTAAGTAACTAATCCACACCAGGATTATTTATAATAAAAGCATTTTTTTTAAAATTGTGGATTTACTACTTTTCCTTGATTATTAAAGGACTACAACACCCAAACTAGTCATTACCTTTGCTTTAATTTTTTCTTTTTTTTTTATTATAGCGAAAGTAGTCTTCAGGAAAAGTTCTCCAGGCTTCTTGAAGGACATTCAATTCAGTTCAATTCAAGTCAAGTCAAGTCAAGTCAAGTCAAGTCAAGTCAAGTTGGCTTTATTGTCACTTCAACCATATACAGTTTAACAGTACACAGTGAGGCGAAACAACGTTCCTCCAGGAACCAAGGTGCTACATGCAACATAAATTTACAACATAATTTAACAGAAAACTCTAAACTAGCTAACTAAGAGGCCTAGTTAGCTGGCTAGCAGAGACAAGACAGACTGACCTAACATAAATTACAACATAAATTAACAAAAAACTATCTAACTATCTCTAAGGATGACTTTTTTTTTTTGTTATCAGACAGCAGACAACAAAGTGCACGTGCAAATGTGCAAACAAGAGCAGCAAGTGACAGTGTGACAAAAAAAAAAAACACAACGTAACATAATAATAAGGTTTTGTGATGATGAGTTGAGGTAGTGGAGGAACAGTAAACATTCCTTAGTGTAGCAGCAAAAATTAGGAAGTGCAGAAGTTAGTGCAGAAAGTCCAGTAATAATATTGTGCAAAAGACCATTTACAGGTTGGTGTGTGCGATGGTTTGGTGGTGTAGGTCAGTGTGTTTGTGCTTGTGTTGATTAGTCAGTCCAGTCTCAATGTTTTGAGGTAGTTGAGTTAAGCTGAGTGATAATGTTAGTGTGTGTGTATGTGTGTGTGTGCGTGTTTATCAGTCAGTCCCTTTTTGCTGAGGAGATGGATGGCTTGTGGAAAAAAGCTGTTGTACAGTCTGGATGTGTGTGCCCGAATGCTTCGGTACCTTTTTCCAGATGGCAGGAGTGTGAAGAGTGTGTGAGAGGGGTGTGTCCGATCAGCCACAATGCTGGTGGCTTTGCGAATGCATCGTGTGGTGTAGATGTCCTCAATAGAGGGGAGAGAGACCCCGATGATCTTCTCTGCTGTTCCCACTATCCGCTGTAGGGTCTTGCGGTCTGATATGGCACAGTTCCCAAACCAGACAGTGATGCAGCCGCCCAGGATGCTCTCGATAGTTCCTCTATAGAAGGTGGTCAGGATCGGTGGTGGAAGCCGGGCCTTTCTCAGTCTTCTCAGAAAGAAGAGACGCTGTTGGGCTTTCTTGTGCAGGGAGCTGGTGTTGAGGGACCAGCCGAGGGCCATCTCCAGGTGGACGCCCAGGAATTTGGTGCTGTCGACGATCTCCACAGAGGAGCCGTTGATGCTCAGCGGTGAGTGGTCGCCTCGTGTCCACCTAAAGTCAACAACCATCTCTTTTGTCTTGTCAACATTCAGAGACAGGTTGTTGTCTTTACACCAGTCCGTTAGTCTCTGCACTTCCTCTCTGTACGCTGACTCGTCGTTCTTGCTAATGAGACCCACCACGGTCGTGTCATCAGCGAACTTAATGATGTGATTTGAACTATGTGTTGCTACACAGTCATGAGTCAGCAGTGTGAACAATTCAATTCAATTCAATTCAATTCAATTTTATTTATATTGCACCAAATCACAACAACAGTCGCCTCACAGAGCTTTATATTGTACAGTAGATCGTACAATAATAGATACAGAGAAAAACCCAACAATCAACAATATGACCCCCTATGAGCAAGCACTTTGGCGACAGTGGGAAGGAAAAACTCCCTTTTAACAGGAAGAAACCTCCGGCAGAACCAGGCTCAGGGAGGGGCGGTCATCTGCTGCGACCGGTTGGGGTGAGAAGGAAGACAGGATAAAGACATGCATTCAAAGCTCTTCTTTTGGATGTTGGCTGCCTTTCCTTCCCTTCTCTGTCAAGATGATCCCACTATTCACTAATGTTGAGGTCCAGGGTTTGGGGAGGCCAATACACAACTGATAGCATTCCATAATGTGTTTTTCTATTTGAAGATGGTGGTGTTGTAAATGCTATTGTATAATTACGTTAGCACAATGGTGATAGGAAGGCCCCAACCCCGCCTTCCTAATGTGGGAGCCAACCAATAGGACCACTCCCTCCATGTCTGCGACCAGTGAGACCACAATCATCACCATCTAACAAGGTACCAGTGATATGAGACACATATGTTGCTTTCCACTTGTATGCACAATCATATTGGGTCACGGGTGGTATATGGGAAGTCTGGTAAACAGGTCCCTGGTGGCAGGAAACTAAGTCCGTGGGTCAGAGGGGGCCAGCCGAGATTCAGTCTCTGAGCATGTTACATGTAGGACACTGGGTTCTGTGTTCCCTCTGTTTAGTTTCTGCCCATGTGTTCCTTCTGTTCTCTGTCTGTTACTGTGTCTCTGAGTCCAGTCTGTGCATTTCCTGTTTTATTTTGAAGGTCTGTGTCTTATGTCAGTGTGTTCAGTTTTGTGCTCTCCCTGTCTCGTCTGTGTAATCAGTGTCAGCCGTGTCTCCCAGCTGTGTCCTTTCAGTCCTGTTCACCTCTTGTATTTAGTGTCTGAGTCTCACCCTGCTCGTCGTTGCGTCGTTCTTCATTCTACTCTGTTTTTTCTGTTTGCCCGGTTTCCTGTCTGTTGCTTTCCCAGTTTAGTTAGTTTTCTGTTCAATCGGCAAACTCCCAATAAAGACGGGTGTTTTGACTTCACATTTGCCTCTGTGAGTCCTGCTCTTGGGTTCCTGCCTGCCTTCACACAGCCATGACATTTTCTTCTTTTTTTTCCTGTTATTTATCTTCCTTCGTTGAGTCTCTGTTTCCTCCTTTTCTGCTTTTCTGCTTTGCAGTTTTTCACTTTTTCCTTTTTATTTGTTTCCTGTCTTTGTTCCTGCTGCTTTTATTGGAAGCAAGCTCCTCTGCAGAAAGAAACGCAATGTAGGACACATGTAGCTTTGGAAGATGGGTGCAACACTGACTGTCCAGCTCAGCTCAAAATTCAGTGTTTAGACATTTTCCTAGCTCTCCCATCTTCTTCTTCTTCATCCTCCTCCTCCCTTGGTCTCCTCCTCGAACCACCTGGTACTGGGTTGGGGGGCAATAGCACAGGAGCATCCTGGCCATTGTCTCCATCGTCATCTGTGTCACTATCAGGAACACTTTCAGTGTCGCTCTCAGATCCCTCATCTTCCCACCACCTGATTTCATCAATAATTGGATCTTCTTCTGCTCCATTATTGTACACGGGTTGTTCTATTTCTAGAGGTGGATTTCTTTCTGTGTAATCTCCTGCTCCCATCTCTGCTCTATTAATGACCAATGGTCGTTCTATCTGTTGGGGTGGATTTCTTTCTATGTTATCTCCTACTCCCATCTCTGCTCCATTAATGACCAAGGGTTGTTCTATTTGTTGGGGTAGATTTCTTTCAATGCCATCGCCTACTCCCATCTCTGCTCTAAAATTTTCCCAGGGTCCTGCTATTTCCTGGGGAGGATTTATTTCGATGCCTCCTACCGGAACATCAACTGCCTCCTCTTGTTGTGGCAGTTGATTATCAACTAAACCACGCAACTGATTGATTTCAATCCAGGGGAACATCCTGTCAACTGCTCTAAGATTTCCCTGTTGCAGCAGTGCCAAAAGCAGCTCATTGACTGCTAGTCCTACACCAACATGGTTTTGTTCACCATCGTCATGGTTTGGTGAGCCGTCTCCTCTATCCATTTTTTGAAAACAGTCTGCTTTAATAGACTGGAGGAAACTGGTCGGTACAGCTGTCAAACTTTAGCTGATTGGTACAGAACTTTTAAAATGTCCTTGAAAAAGAGTTTAAATCTCTTTAGGAAACTGTTTAAAAACACGAAGCAAATGTGAACTAATCGCAACTGATTGCTGTGAGGAACACTGCGAACTAACGGCTATTTAAGGATTTTCAGATCAAAGTCAAGCTTTTGATTGGTTGTGGTTTGAGCTGACTTTTGTGACGTCATCGAATTTGGTTCATTGTGATGACGGTCAACGTTCTGCTGATGAAAAAATGTCGCCGGTGACTGAAACTTTTACAGGAGAAGCATTTCCCACAAAGCCTTGAATGAATTATAGTGACAGAAAGAAAGAAAGAAAGAAAGAAAGAAACAGCAACAACTACTAAACAGAATTTTTGCACGTTTAAAATCACCATGGCAATGCGCATGCGCATATTCTCCTGCACGCAACGGGCTTTGGAGTTGACGTAACGCCGCAATGCATTGTGGGAGCACCAGGCCACGAATCAAAACAAACACACTGTAGCTCAAAATGAAAAGGACGGTGTAGAGACAGTTTGTGTCCACATGCAAAGAGACGGTACTTGCAAAAAGTAGCGTGCATCGGAAATGTGGACCCGTATGAAAGTGGAGTAGAAACCCTGAAGACCAAACCGCTGTTGACTTAGCATGATCTGTTCTCGTACCTTGTCTGTAAAGTCAGCGCACCAGTTTCGCCGTCATAAATCTCTGGAGGCGCACATCCAATTCACCAAGGACTGGGTGCAATTGTGAGTACGCCGTCATTCAAACCAAGTGAAGTCAGCTTGAGTACTACGAGTAAAATGCGTTTGATTTCCCTCCGAACATTCAGATTAGTGCAGCATAAATTCATTCATGAGGGGAAATTACAGTGAGAACATGTGGAAGCTCTGTTAGATGGATGCCATAGTGAGTTCAGTGCACTGATGTGACATTGTCCTGAAGGATTTAGTTATTCTCTATGGTTAATGAAATTACACTAATTAATTCATATTTATTATAAATAATCCTAATTACACATCTTGCTTCCGTGTTTGTGTGCTGTGTCACTAAATACATTTTAGTGACACATTTTATTTTAGTTTTATACATTGATTAATGACCTGCAGAATCGCCTTATCATATTAAGTGTCCACAATTGTCACTTAAAGTCGAACTTTATGCTTTCTCACTCTTGAAAGTGATTACATCCTTGCATTACATACTTAAGTTTTTTGCTGATAGGTTTCTAAAAAGAAACATGCAGATTTAAAATATAACATGCAGCTTTCTATATATGGATACATAAAAACACTTTAGTTGTTACATTTATGATTAATGTATTTGAACGTAGACACAACACATTTGTGTCAGCTTATTGGCTTATTAAAGTTCGTGTCTTGAACTTTGCCTGTGTGTGTTTCAGGTACTGCACTCTCAAAGACTGAATCAACCAGCATTGCAGCCATGGGTCATTGTGAGCATCACAGGGAAGGTTGAAGCCGCCCACTGCAGCTGTATGGCCAGAGTCGCGGAGACCTGCACCCATGTCTCTGCTCTTCTGTTTAAAGTAGAAGCAACAGTGTGGATCTGTGGCACAAGGACTGTTACAGATGAACCTGCATACTTGATTTTGCTGGGTAATATGACCAAGATACAGCCAGAGGTTGGCCATAAGATAGACTTCTCCTCTTCAGCTGCCCAAAAAAAGGCTCTCAATCAAAACATAAACAGACCATCTGTAGTGACAGGTAAAAGAAGCCGTCCTCAAAACAGAAAAATTCACAGGCACAGACGGTATCCACGCGCCTTCACGTCTGCAGTGCCCGGTGGTGCTTTCCGTGGCTCGTTACAAACGATGTGACATATATGAAGTCGTAAGTGTTCGTGTATTTAATATCGTACTAGGCAGATTTACTGCATTACCATTTACTACACATTTACCTGTGTATGGCTATTGTCAGTACATGTTGCTCATTGTAAACTTTCTTTAAGTGTGTAACATTCACAATGATACTGTTGATGGTAACGTGTATGATTCCAGCGTACCTGACAGGGACTATTGACTTTTTGTACACAGTTGATTATGTAAAGCCCCTTGCATTGGATTCATAATCAAGTTCACTGATTGACTACCCTGCAGTGCTGTTTTCCTGTATTCCTGTTTCATCCACTTTAATGAAGTGTCCTGTGTTATAGTAACAGTGAGTTGTGGATTCACTTAATGAATGCCTAAGTTGGGCTTTAATCTGCCTTAGACTTACTGATCTTCTTTGAATCAGCACCACAATAATCGTAAGGGCACTGACAAAACATACAAGTATAAATAAATAAAATCTATAGAAAGAGAAATATGTTTGATATGTTTTTATTAAGTTGCACACAAATAGCATTCTCTGCCAACAGGCTCAGAAGACAAAACTATGTAGAAACTGTGGAGGCAAACTTCTTTTCTCATGTAGTAATCACATGTTTAATCATATCACATTAGTTATAGTAATATCACTTTCTCACTTTACTATAGTAAGAGCACTCCCATCACCAGTTTACATGCATGTGGAATGTTAACACAGTGAGGCCATTGTAATGGGAGACGTTAAATAGATAGTGGGATGATCCTAGTGTTTCACTGGGATGCTCTCTCCACATTGCAATGTGTTTATTAAACCCACTTCAAATCAAGCTCACTGGGTGTGTTGCAGGTTATTGTTAAAATTTCCATAACAAAACACATAACAGACCGGAACCACAGAAGCAATGTGTACAAGCAGGTGGCAAACACAAGTTTTTGAAGTATTTGTACAACACATGCCTCTGCAACAGCTTCAGTGTTTCCTGGAATTGATTCGGAAACAATAACAAAGCTAATATCTATCTGTTATGACAGTCAAATTTCCCCCAAATAGTCTTGGTTGAGGTCGAGTGACTGTGAAAGGTATATGATCACAACATTTTCATAATGAACTATTCAGTGACCCCTCTTCAAATATTTTGTCACAGGACAAACATAATCTCTCATAGCATCTTTGTCGTGATTTTACAGCTCTTTGACCTTTGACAAGTGGACCCTAACATGGCAGCAAAGTGCAACAATGTCTCTTCGTGTGCGGGTCAAGAGTTCACGGTATGCATTTAATTTCTTGCATGTCTGTAAATGACTAGTACAATGGTATAAATAATCCTTCACATTTTCCAGTATAAAAGTGGAAAATATATATAAATATAAAATAAATATATTACATCGTCTCATCGGGGCAACCTAAAAGACTCCTTTTATGGCTAGTCTTTGCACATCATAATAACACAGAAGAGAAGAAAGCAATTCATTCTCGATTGCTCTTAATTTCAGGGGATTTTCCAACCTGTTTTGGTTCAAAAGAGCCAAAGGAAAATCCTCATCAATGTTAGAGTGACAACTACATGCTTTTATTGCATGTGCACTGATAATGCTTACTGTCCTGTCATTGTAAGTCAGTCAAAATACATAAATAACACGTTGTGATCATACTGAAGACCACAGACGGCAGTCCAGGCATCAGGTGAGATAAAGGAGCTGGAGACATCACCTGATAAAGTAAAAAAGAGAAATGGAAAAGAGAAGTCTCCTTTATTGCACATTTTTCACCAATCACAAGCCTCTTCTCCCCCCTTCTGCCACCCTAGACTTTTGACCAATCACCGATCAGGATGAATTGCATTACTGGCTGATAAGGATACGTTGAAGAGGATGGATGGATAATAAAGCAACATGAGCATAAATGAAAGCAAAAATATTATGCAAGCATCAAGGCACAAAGGAATTTCAATTGGCTTACAAAATAGAAGCCAGAACAGCGCAGCTAATATTACGTAACTTTAGGTGGCACAGAAGGAAATCCTGTGCTCTAAACAACGGAAACAGTTAAGGGAGATGAGACAGAAAAAGAGGGGACACACACACACACACACACACACACACACACACACACACACACACACAAAGGTACACAGAGGACAATGACACAGGGGGAACCTAACCTAGACTTATTTGCACATGTGTGACTTTCTTAGTCTCAGACAATTTGCATGTTAATGATCAAGGAACTGACCTCACAGCCGATTGTTTGTCAGTGGTGCTAGTTTCAGTCATTGTGGAAATGTACTGTTTAAAAGGTTGGGGAAACCTGTAGCCAGCTGAGACTGAAGAAGTGACTTGGTTGAGTGACAAAATGTTTCTCCCACTGAAAACGCTACGTTGAGATTTACAGAGTCAATCTTTTGGGATCTTATAAGGACATTTTAAAAACTTACTCAGCATGGTTGTTTTTTGTGGGTTTTCCTTTTTGCTTGTTTAAGAGAATAGTAATTGTATTTTGTTCATTTCATGAAGAATATAATCTCTGCTAACAATGTAGCTGCGATTGACTGGTGTTCCCTGAATGCCTCACATACAGCTCCAGGACATTCAGCCAAGAGTCACTGATCCAACTTCAAGATTTAAATCCCGGATAAGCACATCTGGTGTTTAAGACTTTGCTGCTTCCCTGTTGACTACTGTAATTTGTTACTTTCAGGATTTCCTAAAAAACAAAGCAAAAATGACAGGGAACAGAAAGGGAGAGCATTTTTCTCCTACACTGGCTCCTCTGCACTGGATCCCTCTTAAATACAGGACTGAATATAAAATACTATTTTTACTTCTAGAGTCTAATTTTTTTACATGACACTGTGCACTTCAGGACTTTCAAATATGAAGTTTTTTTTGTTTTTTTTTAGAGTCAAACAGGAACTTGTACTTAGTCATGTTACTCCTGAGTGATCTTATGAAGTGATGATTTTCATCCATGTAACCTGACAAACATTATTGTTGTTTTGGTTAATTTTCACACACAGCTAAAGCTTTGAGCACTTTCCTAGTTTCTACTCACTCCGTTATGTGCTTCCATGTTTCATTTGAACTTCTTTGGTCCATCCACATAAATCCATCCATAAACACGAATCGATTCTGAATTTTCCTGTACCAGAAAGAGATCTGATGAAGGAGGAGCAGAGGGGAAAAGCTCTTCATTTATGTAAGGCTTTTCTCTGTTTTTGCACTTTTTTCTTTCAGTTGTAAATCAGTGTGAGTTTCTCCAGCAGGCTTGCTTCTTTCCTCCTCGTCTCCCATCCAGTACAACATGGTAGGCTGAACCTCACTGGGATTTATGTAGCACCTCTACAGCCTCATTCTAGAAAATTCATACACAATAACATTCACAGCTGTTTATTGCTGTATAAAGACTATGCAGAAGCAGAAGGTACTGGCTCATCAAACTCTCAACAGCAATAATGTAGACATATGAAGTTGGTGGGATTGTTGCAAAGCAAACAATCAGGCTGTGAAGTGTTTTAGCTTTATGGATATCAAAGGGTTGCTCAGTGAATCGACCAATAAAATCTGACACCTTGTGGACAGATGATACCATTACAGCTGATAGAATCACCGGGTTTGTTCTTTTTAGGGGTTATTTTTATGCCTCCAGTGTAACAGTGTGAGCTGTGTTGAAGTACTGCGGGTTCAGTAGAGGTCTCAGGACACCAGTCCTCGAGGCCTGGAGTTGCCCACCCCTGCTATAGAGGATGCATAGGTCTGATCTTGGAAAAACGAAATGTGTTTGGCAAAAAGATGAAGAATCTTTTTCAGTTCACACAGAAAGCTCTGATCCCAGGATGTTTTTAAGGGATTGTCATACTTTTGACATCATTGTATTTGCTGATTATTCATCAGTTTTGTATCTGTTCCCTCTGTCCTCTCCATGCTGACCTCCTACTTCCTGTCCATCTCTCCACCTCAGCTATCTACTCAATTCCTCTGCTATCCTGGTTTGTGTGTTTACGTGTGTGTGCTTGTTTTTGTGCAGCAGCGGGACTTAGTGGAGATTTTCTGCCTGTTGGTTCCACACTTCCACACGCCTGTGATGACATTGTCCTGAACCGCTACTTAAAGGAGTGGCTGGTCCTCTCTTGGTGCTGGATTGTTTAATGACAGATCCTTGTCAGCTTTTTTCTAACAAAAACGCCAAAGGAAAACCCTGTGTCCTTTCAAGCTCAGTCATCAATCCTTCCTTCCTTCTACAAGCTTGCCAAGAAGACAAAATTGGTAAAACTTGGAAAACAAGAATAAAACAAAACTCACAAACAGCTGATCTTTTTAAATTTTAATTGAAAATATAATACAAGGCATTTTCAATGAACATAAATATGGAAGATACAAGTGCACACTGCACATTATTGTCTACAGTTTAGGCCGTCTGTATAAATAAGCATATTTGTTTGGCCACCAATTTGTCCACAGCAGTTATACAATCCACACTGGTTTATAACTCAGTGTGATAGTGAGCACTTCTTTCACTTTTCTTAATGTGCTTTTTATACATGTACAATATAAAAATAAAGGCTTGCGTTGAATACATTTGAATGTCCATAATGTACACTTTTAAAGGACACAGAGTCTTAAATGCACAGCAAACAGATTTCCTCTTTTCTTTCAACTTCCCTCATGAAATCTTGACTTTAGTCTTGAGCTTATATTCTCAAGTGGTTTGCATGAGATGCTTTTACAGTATGTTTTCCTTCAACCTCATCAGCCTTCATCTCAGAATGTCATGTAAATAATTGTAAAAATATCTGTGCACATTAACCAAAAGCTTAAATAACAAACATATGCTCCAGTGTAATTACACTACAGCAGAATATGACCACACTTTCTTCTCTTTTCCAAATCGAAATCATATTCAGTAACAACAGACATTACAAATAGCGCTAATGTGTAAAAACATAATAAATAGTTTTAGTTCTTAACTAATGAAAAGAAGTTCTGGAATCATTCAGTGTATTAAAATGACCTTAGCTATTTGGATACATTCTTACAAATGTGATTTTTACAAAACAGTGCCTCCCTCACAGCAGTTTTTATTCAAAATATGTCCACACGTTTTGGAAATGGAAAATAGTTTCTGAACCAAATCTAGTTTATTTGTTTCAGATTAGAAGCAAACTGAAACACATTTGTTAACTTCCAAGGTGCATAAAGAAAGTCTAAAGAGGTCGAGATTGCAGGAATATCTGTAGTGCAAGACTGATGGTCCTGCAATAATGTTGATGGAGTCTTTAGGTTTTTAGCCAAAAACTCCATCAGCTTAAATGAAACTTGATAAAATGGCTCAAATTTGCTGACCTAACAATGCATCTCGAGGCTTCTTAACAGACTTTCGTGCGCTTTACGCTTGTTAACATTTCCCCAAATATTTCTAAGTAGAATGTGAATACTTGATATACTCAAGTAAAGAAACTATAGAAATTTGTCAAATTTGTGCTACATAACTGTATATCCACAATTTTTTTCCAAGGAGTTTAAATACATAAGTACTGAAGTGCAGTGGACCATTTTGAAAGGAGACCTGCCTTATGGTTCTAATCCTGATGTGATGCATAGTGGTGCTCTGCTGCTAGCTGATATATTTGGTGGCCTCTTTTTGATCTTCAGTTCAATTCAATTTTATTTATACAGCAAATCACAGTTGCCTCAAGGCGCTTTATATTGTAAGGTGGACCCTACAATAATACGGAGAAATAATACAAAGAAAGTCATATTATTGTTAGTTGCCCAACAGTAATATGACCCGCTTTGGCAACAGTGGGAAGGAAAAACTCCCTTTTAACAGGAATAATCCTCCAGCAGAACCAGGCTCAGGGAAGGGCGGCAATCTACCGCGACTGGTTGGGTTGTGGCAGATGGCCGGTTGTATATTTTTTCAGTTTCTTGATCCACTACTGGTCAAAGAAGGTGGCTCCTACTCCCTCTTGTTAAAAGCGAGAGCTTTATCCTCACTGTGCGGGACTGTGTGATCACCGGGTGTCTTTCTCTAATGCTATAAGCTCTTTGCGCCAGTCTAGAAGAACAGGTCCAAATAATGAATGTATGTAATGAATTTATGCTGATGACGCAGATGATGACTAAGTTACAAAAGAATGCCAACACAAAGTGGTAATAAAGGCAAACACGTCCCCTGTTTCTGTTGTCCATAAAGGCTGCACTCAACAACGTGCTACCAATTACCCCCCAAAATTCACATATTTACAATTTGAATGCTGCAGGCAACTTTAAATGATTAGTTATTAGCTATTAGCAGTGATGGGAATAACGGCATTACTTTTTTCAGTAATGAGTAATCTAACTAATTACTATTCCTATCGTTACAACGCCGTTACAGTTACTAACAAGAAAATGCGCTCCGTTACTATTTTTCAACAAACAGACGATTGAAGCTGTGTTCAGCTTACTGCATCTTATATCAGTTGCATGGAAGTAGCTGTAAGTAATGTGGACGCTACAGCGTTAAGTAGCTGCGCGCGCTCCCGCGGACGGTAATCATGATCACTGTCTAACGAAAAAGAGAGAGAGAGAGAGAGTTTTGTGACGTTTAGCGTGTTTGGAGTGTGTAGTTAGTGTGTAGTGTTGTGGATAGTTTTGTGTTGTGTGTCAGAACAATGAGGCGACTGCTGTCTCCAGGTAGAAACAGGAGTGATACACCTGCTGCTGTCAGACCTGCAGGTATCAGGCTGTGATGTTCTCCTTTATAGTGGACAGAAATTGTGTTTTTGGAGTGGCACAAATAATTTGTGTTGCATCTTATTGAATGCAGAACAACTGATTGTTCTGTAAATAGTTTGAAATGGTTATTTAAAAAATCACGTCCAGCAGCCCGGCCGCCACAGCAGCCCGGCCGCCACGTCCTGCAGCCCGGCCGGTACATCGAGAATCATGGGTTGTGCTGAGGCGGGAGCTACAATGCCGCCGCCACCGGACCCGTGGCAGGCCGCCGGAGGAGCAACGCCGCCGCCACCGGACCCGTGGCAGGCCACCAGAACCGTTCCACCGCGGCTGCCGGACCCATGGCCGCCCGCCGGAGCTCCTGCGTTTCCATCAAGGGGTTAGAGGTAGGCCACCTGAACTTTTTTGCCGCCACTGCCTAACCCGCAGCGGGTCCCGCTTGTTTTGCCGTCCTACAGGTCGGCCGCCAAAACTGTGTTTGCTGCCACTGGACCGGGGGATTGAACTGTTGAACTGTGTTTTTTCTTTTGTTGCTTTGTGGTGGCTGTTTAGCGGAGTGGTTTTGGGGCCCTCCGTCCTGGACCCCCCGCCACCCGCCCTGGGTTGGTTGTTCTGTGGTTTTGTTTTGGGTCGTCGGGAGTCGACCCTTTGAGGGGGGGTACTGTCACGGACCCGGTGCCGGGGACTCGGGGTTCGTGAACAGTGTGGACCTTTATTGTTATTAGTGTATTGGATGTATGTTTGCTGCACTGTGCTCTTGTGTTCCGTGTGTGTGTGTGTGTGTGTGTGTGTGTGAGAGGCTGGAGGATGAAGGACAGCCACCTGCAGGCCTGATGGGTGTGGCCCTGCCAGCTGCTGGTCACGCCTAGCTTACCACACACCTGCTTCTGATCAGGATCGTCGGGGGAGCTACTTAACAGAGCGATGGAGCTTCCTCCGGCGCAGGATCGTTGAGTTAGACTCCATGTCAGTGTTTCTAGTGTTGTTAAAGTGTATGCCTGCCGGAGTTGGTGCCATAACGGCTGTGTCTGTGTTTTTCCCCAGGAGGACAGCGGAACACAGGACTGCAAGACACACGGGGTGTGTGAAGGCACAGGGGCAGAGAGCACGGGATACCAGCACTTGGGAGAAGACACGTCACGGGAGTTGAGGGAGCACTTTTGGAGATTTAATGTGTGGTGTACAATTACCTCACTGTAAATAAACCCACTGTTTATTCCATTAAGTCTGCGTTTTGGGTCCTTTCTCCTACATCCCCCACGGTCTGCCCTCCAGACCATGACAACTTTTATACACCACTGTACATGTAATCAATAATTGTAGTCTCTATATTAATTTCTATTGTTAATCTCTGTCTCTCAGACAGTGTGTCTTTTGTCTGCCCCCCTCACAGCCAACCAGACGTGGTAGAAGAAGAAGCCGTCCCTCCCAGAGCAGAGGCTTCTTCCTATTAAAAGAGGTTTTTTTTTCTTCCCACTGTCACCAAGTGCTTGCTCCAGTTGCTAGAATGTTCTATGTAATACCGCAGGGTTTATCCTACAGTATAAACTGCCTTAATGTTGTGATTCAATTGAATTGAATTCTGACTCTGAATCATTACCTGTACAGTTGAAGGTGCAGCAGGAAACCTGTTTGGATTGTTCTTTGTTTCTCATGCCTGTTTCATGTTTGATGTCATATTTTTTATAATAAAAAGGTTATAAGCAGAATGATATTATAAGATTAATGAGGATCTGCTTAGCTTCTTTTTAATAATTGCCATTGATACTCCGTGTACAGGAGCGGAAACAATACTATTACGGGTGCAGTGCAGTGCAGTGAATTACAAAGCTTTTTTTCTTTACTTTTTGCTTTTTGCTAATTATCCAGTGCTCTTCTGACTTGTTTCTAATTTCTTTTTACGTGTATCTAAATATTTGAAATGGACTCTGTTTATTTTGTACTTTTATTTACTGTGTCATCAGAGTGACAGGTATCTGTGCATTCATCCCTATCCAACTACATGGAGATATATCAGTGGATATCATCCCCCGATGAAAGAAGCTCATTTCAACAGAGTTGTGCATATTAGCATATTTATGACTTCCTTTGTGTCATGTAGGTGAATGTTACATCGCTAATTGCAAATTCTAATAAACATTCTACCCCAGTTGTGTGTTCATTTGCTTCTGTTTTGCATTTAGTATGATCACTCCTGATAAATTACACAAGTTTTTTTTCTTTTTCTTTTTTCATTTGAATCTATTCTTTGGAAACTTTGACTTTTACAAGTTATCAAAAAAGACAGACAAAAATGTTTATTTCCTCAGGACTACTGTGTGAGTGCAATTTTGACTGGGGATACACATGTAGTTTCTAATATTCCAGTCCAATAATATATATCCTAATATTCCAATATGTCTGGATGTGTTTCAACAGCTGCCAAATGGCCAAGATGCTTTTAGAAGCTCTTATGTTTCTGTAATGTGTCTAAAATTTGGCAAAGACTTTTTTTTGAGAAGGATCTTTATCGGATGCTGATAATACCTACATTTAGAAAAAAACAGGAATTCAGTGCACAATGTTCCTGCTCACTGCAAATTTATTGTGACTAAAGAGATTATTTAAAAATGATTATTATTTGTTTCAAAACAAAAAAAATTCTCACTTTCCATGAAAACAAACTCTACAATTATAAGTATTTTATCATATTTCTGCCCTATATTAAACAAACACAGATTTATTGAGGACAGTATAAATCAGGCTTACACAATTCAGCCATACGCCACATCTGTGAAATAGTAAGATCTTGCTCAAGCTCTGTCATGATAGGAGGCAATAAGACGCAGGGTTTATTCAGCACGGACTACTTTTATTGAACTGTAGCACCAGTGTACGTGGCTACATCAATTTTCCAAAAACATACAGTGTTCCAGCGACCTCTAGTGGCCGGCCCCATAGTAGCCTTACTAGTACAACAAAAATAAATCTCACAACATCTTCCCCTTTAACAAAAGTACTTTAAATATAAAACAGTGTTGTCAGAACGTACGACATCACAGGGGTAGACTACCCTCAGTCCTGATAAGGTATTATTCTGCCCTTAGAACATAGAAAGGAGATAGTCCTCAGTCTCCCTTTGGAGCATCCCTTTGGCAAACCGTGTCCCTATTGACTGGACTGGGCAACAATGTCTTTTCGAGTACTGCAATCGTTTGCCAGGGGCCATTGGGCAGAGGAGTAGTCACGAGGGGTTCCCGTCGCTGTGTAGGCTTGTGCTCTCTGCAAAAGTTGCATGATCTCACCTTGTGTGTCATTTGAAGTCCAATGGTGGGCCACCACACTGTTGATCTTGCACGCTCTCTACATTTAGTTAGTCCTTGGTGGCCTTCATGTAATTGGTCAAGGACACTGGGTCTGAGTGCTGTGGGAATTACAATGCGATCGTGGTAGAGCACTAGACCGTCTGATTCTGAAAGGTGGCTTCTGGCTGCATAGAAGCCTTGCAGTGATGAACTCTTTGCCATTCTCAAAGGCCACCCTTGTCTGATGAAAATGATTGCTTTTTGAAGCTCTGGGTCCATCTGTGTAGCACTGTGAATTTCCTCCAACTTATGTGACTTGATAGGTTTGCTTGTCACTACGTTGCTCACATATACCTTGACCCGGCTGTCTGTCTCGAACTGATAGCATCCATGCAGTGGATGTCTGGAGAGTGCGTCCGCCACCACTAACTGTTTACCGAGAACATGCTCAGCAGTGACACTGAATCACATCAGTCGCATCAGCAGTCTCTGACATCTCAGTGGTGTTTGGTCAAGGTCGTATGAGTTGATCAAAGGCACCAAGGGCTTATGGTCAGTTTGTACACATACATGACCCATGCCTTGGATGTAGCGGGAAAAACGTTCACAGGCCCAGACAGATGCTAAACACTCTTTTTCAATCTGTGAATATCTTTTCTCTGCATCTGTGAGAGTGCGAGAACAAAAGGCAACAGGCCAAAACTCCCCGTCATGGTCCTGTAACAGTGCAGCATGCAGGCCATAGCTGCTTGGACCTGTTGAGCTTAAGGCCTGATGCTTTGATTGTCAGTAATACTGCATCTAAGCGTTGGTCATGCTCCTCTTTCTTAGCCCCGAAAACCAGTATGTCGTCCATCACAATGACAGTCCCATCTAGGCCCTTGAGCAAAGTGCTCATGAGCCGCTGGAAGATCTCGGGTGCTGTTATGCCAAATGGCAGACGCCTGAAGCAAAACCTGCCCATGGGAGTTATGAACGTGGTCAGTTTTTGGCAGCTGGGGTCCAGTGGAATTTGCCAGAACTCACTGGAGGCATCCAAAGTGGAGAAAACTTTGGGGCGATCGTGGCTCAAAGAGTTGGGAGTTCGGCTTGTGACCGGAAGGTTGCCGGTTTGAACCCTGGCTCGGACAGACTCGGTCGTTGTGTCCTTGGGCAAGACACTTCACCTGCCGCCTACTGGTGGTGGTCAGAGGGGCCGATGGCGCGATATGGCAGCCTCGCTTCTGTCAGTCTGCCCCAAGGCAACAGTGGTTGTGTGACTGGAGGAGCCATTGGCTTTTGCGGTATGTAACTTACTTTATTAACTTACATTACAGCAAATTTATGCATTTTGTCCACGTGTTTATTTTTCTGTTTTGCAGCTGGTCTGAAGGCTGGTGTTTATTCTCTGCTGCAATTAAACATGACTTGCGGTGAAGCTCTATGGAGTGGCTCGATGGACAAAAACATAAATATTACACATGTGGCCCAGAGAAAGAAGACTCGCGTTGTGAGTTTGCTAACCCTGATGTTTCCCTGCACATCAAGGATTGCTGTTAAAGCAGAATTGAAGTGTACTGTTCAAACACAGGGATTTTAAGTGGCACCATAGTGGGTTAAAACAAACAAACAAACATAAAAAAAAGACATGTCGGTTTTTCCTGTGACTTTCATATTGTGGACAGTTAGAGCAAGGAATGCCAATTTCTCATGGTGAATCTTCAAAGACAGAGCAGAGTGGGTCTGCTTCAGTGGCGCACTGATCAGGTAATGAAAGCTGAACTTGTGTGAATTTCACTCTGGGTCTGTAAAAACTCAGATGAGCAATGTTCTGCCTGTAAAACATTGGTTTGATGTGTAAGTAACTAATCCACACCAGGATTATTTATAATAAAAGCATTTTTTTTTTAAATTGTGGATTTACTACTTTTCCTTGATTATTAAAGGACTACAACACCCAAACTAGTCATTACCTTTGCTTTAATTTTTTCTTTTTTTTTATTATAGCGAAAGTAGTCTTCAGGAAAAGTTCTCCAGGCTTCTTGAAGGACATTCAATTCAGTTCAATTCAAGTCAAGTTGGCTTTATTGTCACTTCAACCATATACAGTTTAACAGTACACAGTGAGGCGAAACAACGTTCCTCCAGGAACCAAGGTGCTACATGCAACATAAATTTACAACATAATTTAACAGAAAACTCTAAACTAGCTAACTAAGAGGCCTAGTTAGCTGGCTAGCAGAGACAAGACAGACTGACCTAACATAAATTACAACATAAATTAACAAAAAACTATCTAACTATCTCTAAGGATGACTTTTTTTTTTTGTTATCAGACAGCAGACAACAAAGTGCACGTGCAAATGTGCAAACAAGAGCAGCAAGTGACAGTGTGACAAAAAAAAAAAACACAACGTAACATAATAATAAGGTTTTGTGATGATGAGTTGAGGTAGTGGAGGAACAGTAAACATTCCTTAGTGTAGCAGCAAAAATTAGGAAGTGCAGAAGTTAGTGCAGAAAGTCCAGTAATAATATTGTGCAAAAGACCATTTACAGGTTGGTGTGTGCGATGGTTTGGTGGTGTAGGTCAGTGTGTTTGTGCTTGTGTTGATTAGTCAGTCCAGTCTCAATGTTTTGAGGTAGTTGAGTTAAGCTGAGTGATAATGTTAGTGTGTGTGTATGTGTGTGTGTGCGTGTTTATCAGTCAGTCCCTTTTTGCTGAGGAGATGGATGGCTTGTGGAAAAAAGCTGTTGTACAGTCTGGATGTGTGTGCCCGAATGCTTCGGTACCTTTTTCCAGATGGCAGGAGTGTGAAGAGTGTGTGAGAGGGGTGTGTCCGATCAGCCACAATGCTGGTGGCTTTGCGAATGCATCGTGTGGTGTAGATGTCCTCAATAGAGGGGAGAGAGACCCCGATGATCTTCTCTGCTGTTCCCACTATCCGCTGTAGGGTCTTGCGGTCTGATATGGCACAGTTCCCAAACCAGACAGTGATGCAGCCGCCCAGGATGCTCTCGATAGTTCCTCTATAGAAGGTGGTCAGGATCGGTGGTGGAAGCCGGGCCTTTCTCAGTCTTCTCAGAAAGAAGAGACGCTGTTGGGCTTTCTTGTGCAGGGAGCTGGTGTTGAGGGACCAGCCGAGGGCCGTCTCCAGGTGGACGCCCAGGAATTTGGTGCTGTCGACGATCTCCACAGAGGAGCCGTTGATGCTCAGCGGTGAGTGGTCGCCTCGTGTCCACCTAAAGTCAACAACCATCTCTTTTGTCTTGTCAACATTCAGAGACAGGTTGTTGTCTTTACACCAGTCCGTTAGTCTCTGCACTTCCTCTCTGTACGCTGACTCGTCGTTCTTGCTAATGAGACCCACCACGGTCGTGTCATCAGCGAACTTAATGATGTGATTTGAACTATGTGTTGCTACACAGTCATGAGTCAGCAGTGTGAACAATTCAATTCAATTCAATTCAATTCAATTTTATTTATATTGCACCAAATCACAACAACAGTCGCCTCACAGAGCTTTATATTGTACAGTAGATCGTACAATAATAGATACAGAGAAAAACCCAACAATCAACAATATGACCCCCTATGAGCAAGCACTTTGGCGACAGTGGGAAGGAAAAACTCCCTTTTAACAGGAAGAAACCTCCGGCAGAACCAGGCTCAGGGAGGGGCGGTCATCTGCTGCGACCGGTTGGGGTGAGAAGGAAGACAGGATAAAGACATGCATTCAAAGCTCTTCTTTTGGATGTTGGCTGCCTTTCCTTCCCTTCTCTGTCAAGATGATCCCACTATTCACTAATGTTGAGGTCCAGGGTTTGGGGAGGCCAATACACAACTGATAGCATTCCATAATGTGTTTTTCTATTTGAAGATGGTGGTGTTGTAAATGCTATTGTATAATTACGTTAGCACAATGGTGATAGGAAGGCCCCAACCCCGCCTTCCTAATGTGGGAGCCAACCAATAGGACCACTCCCTCCATGTCTGCGACCAGTGAGACCACAATCATCACCATCTAACAAGGTACCAGTGATATGAGACACATATGTTGCTTTCCACTTGTATGCACAATCATATTGGGTCACGGGTGGTATATGGGAAGTCTGGTAAACAGGTCCCTGGTGGCAGGAAACTAAGTCCGTGGGTCAGAGGGGGCCAGCCGAGATTCAGTCTCTGAGCATGTTACATGTAGGACACTGGGTTCTGTGTTCCCTCTGTTTAGTTTCTGCCCATGTGTTCCTTCTGTTCTCTGTCTGTTACTGTGTCTCTGAGTCCAGTCTGTGCATTTCCTGTTTTATTTTGAAGGTCTGTGTCTTATGTCAGTGTGTTCAGTTTTGTGCTCTCCCTGTCTCGTCTGTGTAATCAGTGTCAGCCGTGTCTCCCAGCTGTGTCCTTTCAGTCCTGTTCACCTCTTGTATTTAGTGTCTGAGTCTCACCCTGCTCGTCGTTGCGTCGTTCTTCATTCTACTCTGTTTTTTCTGTTTGCCCGGTTTCCTGTCTGTTGCTTTCCCAGTTTAGTTAGTTTTCTGTTCAATCGGCAAACTCCCAATAAAGACGGGTGTTTTGACTTCACATTTGCCTCTGTGAGTCCTGCTCTTGGGTTCCTGCCTGCCTTCACACAGCCATGACATTTTCTTCTTTTTTTTCCTGTTATTTATCTTCCTTCGTTGAGTCTCTGTTTCCTCCTTTTCTGCTTTTCTGCTTTGCAGTTTTTCGCTTTTTCCTTTTTATTTGTTTCCTGTCTTTGTTCCTGCTGCTTTTATTGGAAGCAAGCTCCTCTGCAGAAAGAAACGCAATGTAGGACACATGTAGCTTTGGAAGATGGGTGCAACACTGACTGTCCAGCTCAGCTCAAAATTCAGTGTTTAGACATTTTCCTAGCTCTCCCATCTTCTTCTTCTTCATCCTCCTCCTCCCTTGGTCTCCTCCTCGAACCGCCTGGTACTGGGTTGGGGGGCAATAGCACAGGAGCATCCTGGCCATTGTCTCCATCGTCATCTGTGTCACTATCAGGAACACTTTCAGTGTCGCTCTCAGATCCCTCATCTTCCCACCACCTGATTTCATCAATAATTGGATCTTCTTCTGCTACATTATTGTACACGGGTTGTTCTATTTCTAGAGGTGGATTTCTTTCTGTGTAATCTCCTGCTCCCATCTCTGCTCTATTAATGACCAATGGTCGTTCTATCTGTTGGGGTGGATTTCTTTCTATGTTATCTCCTACTCCCATCTCTGCTCCATTAATGACCAAGGGTCCTTCTATTTCCTGGGGTGGATTTCTTTCAATGCCATCGCCTACTCCCATCTCTGCTCTAAAATTTTCCCAGGGTCCTGCTATTTCCTGGGGAGGATTTATTTCGATGCCTCCTGCCGGAACATCAACTGCCTCCTCTTGTTGTGGCAGTTGATTATCAACTAAACCACGCAACTGATTGATTTCAATCCAGGGGAACATCCTGTCAACTGCTCTAAGATTTCCCTGTTGCAGCAGTGCCAAAAGCAGCTCATTGACTGCTAGTCCTACACCAACATGGTTTTGTTCACCATCGTCATGGTTTGGTGAGCCGTCTCCTCTATCCATTTTTTGAAAACAGTCTGCTTTAATAGACTGGAGGAAACTGGTCGGTACAGCTGTCAAACTTTAGCTGATTGGTACAGAACTTTTAAAATGTCCTTGAAAAAGAGTTTAAATCTCTTTAGGAAACTGTTTAAAAACACGACGCAAATGTGAACTAATCGCAACTGATTGCTGTGAGGAACACTGCGAACTAACGGCTATTTAAGGATTTTCAGATCAAAGTCAAGATTTTGATTGGTTGTGCTTTGAGCTGACTTTTGTGACGTCATCGAATTTGGTTCATTGTGATGACGGTCAACGTTCTGCTGATGAAAAAATGTCGCCGGTGACTGAAACTTTTACAGGAGAAGCATTTCCCACAAAGCCTTGAATGAATTATAGTGAAAGAAAGAAAGAAAGAAAGAAAGAAAGAAAGAAAGAAAGAAAGAAAGAAAGAAACAGCAACAACTACTAAACAGAATTTTTGCACGTTTAAAATCACCATGGCAATGCGCATGCGCATATTCTCCTGCACGCAACGGGCTTTGGAGTTGACGTAACGCCGCAATGCATTGTGGGAGCACCAGGCCACGAATCAAAACAAACACACTGTAGCTCAAAATGAAAAGGACGGTGTAGAGACAGTTTGTGTCCACATGCAAAGAGACGGTACTTGCAAAAAGTAGCGTGCATCGGAAATGTGGACCCGTATGAAAGTGGAGTAGAAACCCTGAAGACCAAACCGCTGTTGACTTAGCATGATCTGTTCTCGTACCTTGTCTGTAAAGTCAGCGCATACACGGCGCACCAGTTTCGCCGTCATAAATCTCTGGAGGCGCACATCCAATTCACCAAGGACTGGGTGCAATTGTGAGTACGCCGTCATTCAAACCAAGTGAAGTCAGCTTGAGTACTACGAGTAAAATGCGTTTGATTTCCCTCCGAACATTCAGATTAGTGCAGCATAAATTCATTCATGAGGGGAAATTACAGTGAGAACATGTGGAAGCTCTGTTAGATGGATGCCATAGTGAGTTCAGTGCACTGATGTGACATTGTCCTGAAGGATTTAGTTATTCTCTATGGTTAATGAAATTACACTAATTAATTCATATTTATTATAAATAATCCTAATTACACATCTTGCTTCCGTGTTTGTGTGCTGTGTCACTAAATACATTTTAGTGACACATTTTATTTTAGTTTTATACATTGATTAATGACCTGCAGAATCGCCTTATCATATTAAGTGTCCACAATTGTCACTTAAAGTCGAACTTTATGCTTTCTCACTCTTGAAAGTGATTACATCCTTGCATTACATACTTAAGTTTTTTGCTGATAGGTTTCTAAAAAGAAACATGCAGATTTAAAATATAACGTGCAGCTTTCTATATATGGATACATAAAAACACTTTAGTTGTTACATTTATGATTAATGTATTTGAACGTAGACACAACACATTTGTGTCAGCTTATTGGCTTATTAAAGTTCGTGTCTTGAACTTTGCCTGTGTGTGTTTCAGGTACTGCACTCTCAAAGACTGAATCAACCAGCATTGCAGCCATGGGTCATTGTGAGCATCACAGGGAAGGTTGAAGCCGCCCACTGCAGCTGTATGGCCAGAGTCGCGGAGACCTGCACCCATGTCTCTGCTCTTCTGTTTAAAGTAGAAGCAACAGTGTGGATCTGTGGCACAAGGACTGTTACAGATGAACCTGCATACTTGATTTTGCTGGGTAATATGACCAAGATACAGCCAGAGGTTGGCCATAAGATAGACTTCTCCTCTTCAGCTGCCCAAAAAAAGGCTCTCAATCAAAACATAAACAGACCATCTGTAGTGACAGGTAAAAGAAGCCGTCCTCAAAACAGAAAAATTCACAGGCACAGACGGTATCCACGCGCCTTCACGTCTGCAGTGCCCGGTGGTGCTTTCCGTGGCTCGTTACAAACGATGTGACATATATGAAGTCGTAAGTGTTCGTGTATTTAATATCGTACTAGGCAGATTTACTGCATTACCATTTACTACACATTTACCTGTGTATGGCTATTGTCAGTACATGTTGCTCATTGTAAACTTTCTTTAAGTGTGTAACATTCACAATGATACTGTTGATGGTAACGTGTATGATTCCAGCGTACCTGACAGGGACTATTGACTTTTTGTACACAGTTGATTATGTAAAGCCCCTTGCATTGGATTCATAATCAAGTTCACTGATTGACTACCCTGCAGTGCTGTTTTCCTGTATTCCTGTTTCATCCACTTTAATGAAGTGTCCTGTGTTATAGTAACAGTGAGTTGTGGATTCACTTAATGAATGCCTAAGTTGGGCTTTAATCTGCCTTAGACTTACTGATCTTCTTTGAATCAGCACCACAATAATCGTAAGGGCACTGACAAAACATACAAGTATAAATAAATAAAATCTATAGAAAGAGAAATATGTTTGATATGTTTTTATTAAGTTGCACACAAATAGCATTCTCTGCCAACAGGCTCAGAAGACAAAACTATGTAGAAACTGTGGAGGCAAACTTCTTTTCTCATGTAGTAATCACATGTTTAATCATATCACATTAGTTATAGTAATATCACTTTCTCACTTTACTATAGTAAGAGCACTCCCATCACCAGTTTACATGCATGTGGAATGTTAACACAGTGAGGCCATTGTAATGGGAGACGTTAAATAGATAGTGGGATGATCCTAGTGTTTCACTGGGATGCTCTCTCCACATTGCAATGTGTTTATTAAACCCACTTCAAATCAAGCTCACTGGGTGTGTTGCAGGTTATTGTTAAAATTTCCATAACAAAACACATAACAGACCGGAACCACAGAAGCAATGTGTACAAGCAGGTGGCAAACACAAGTTTTTGAAGTATTTGTACAACACATGCCTCTGCAACAGCTTCAGTGTTTCCTGGAATTGATTCGGAAACAATAACAAAGCTAATATCTATCTGTTATGACAGTCAAATTTCTCCCAAATAGTCTTGGTTGAGGTCGAGTGACTGTGAAAGGTATATGATCACAACATTTTCATAATGAACTATTCAGTGACCCCTCTTCAAATATTTTGTCACAGGACAAACATAATCTCTCATAGCATCTTTGTCGTGATTTTACAGCTCTTTGACCTTTGACAAGTGGACCCTAACATGGCAGCAAAGTGCAACAATGTCTCTTCGTGTGCGGGTCAAGAGTTCACGGTATGCATTTAATTTCTTGCATGTCTGTAAATGACTAGTACAATGGTATAAATAATCCTTCACATTTTCCAGTATAAAAGTGGAAAATATATATAAATATAAAATAAATATGTAATATAAAATATAAATATAAAATAAATATATTACATCGTCTCATCGGGGCAACCTAAAAGACTCCTTTTATGGCTAGTCTTTGCACATCATAATAACACAGAAGAGAAGAAAGCAATTCATTCTCGATTGCTCTTAATTTCAGGGGATTTTCCAACCTGTTTTGGTTCAAAAGAGCCAAAGGAAAATCCTCATCAATGTTAGAGTGACAACTACATGCTTTTATTGCATGTGCACTGATAATGCTTACTGTCCTGTCATTGTAAGTCAGTCAAAATACATAAATAACACGTTGTGATCATACTGAAGACCACAGACGGCAGTCCAGGCATCAGGTGAGATAAAGGAGCTGGAGACATCACCTGATAAAGTAAAAAAGAGAAATGGAAAAGAGAAGTCTCCTTTATTGCACATTTTTCACCAATCACAAGCCTCTTCTCCCCCCTTCTGCCACCCTAGACTTTTGACCAATCACCGATCAGGATGAATTGCATTACTGGCTGATAAGGATACGTTGAAGAGGATGGATGGATAATAAAGCAACATGAGCATAAATGAAAGCAAAAATATTATGCAAGCATCAAGGCACAAAGGAATTTCAATTGGCTTACAAAATAGAAGCCAGAACAGCGCAGCTAATATTACGTAACTTTAGGTGGCACAGAAGGAAATCCTGTGCTCTAAACAACGGAAACAGTTAAGGGAGATGAGACAGAAAAAGAGGGGACACACACACACACACACACACACACACACACACACACACACACACACACACACACACAAAGGTACACAGAGGACAATGACACAGGGGGAACCTAACCTAGACTTATTTGCACATGTGTGACTTTCTTAGTCTCAGACAATTTGCATGTTAATGATCAAGGAACTGACCTCACAGCCGATTGTTTGTCAGTGGTGCTAGTTTCAGTCATTGTGGAAATGTACTGTTTAAAAGGTTGGGGAAACCTGTAGCCAGCTGAGACTGAAGAAGTGACTTGGTTGAGTGACAAAATGTTTCTCCCACTGAAAACGCTACGTTGAGATTTACAGAGTCAATCTTTTGGGATCTTATAAGGACATTTTAAAAACTTACTCAGCATGGTTGTTTTTTGTGGGTTTTCCTTTTTGCTTGTTTAAGAGAATAGTAATTGTATTTTGTTCATTTCATGAAGAATATAATCTCTGCTAACAATGTAGCTGCGATTGACTGGTGTTCCCTGAATGCCTCACATACAGCTCCAGGACATTCAGCCAAGAGTCACTGATCCAACTTCAAGATTTAAATCCCGGATAAGCACATCTGGTGTTTAAGACTTTGCTGCTTCCCTGTTGACTACTGTAATTTGTTACTTTCAGGATTTCCTAAAAAACAAAGCAAAAATGACAGGGAACAGAAAGGGAGAGCATTTTTCTCCTACACTGGCTCCTCTGCACTGGATCCCTCTTAAATACAGGACTGAATATAAAATACTATTTTTACTTCTAGAGTCTAATTTTTTTACATGACACTGTGCACTTCAGGACTTTCAAATATGAAGTTTTTTTTGTTTTTTTTTAGAGTCAAACAGGAACTTGTACTTAGTCATGTTACTCCTGAGTGATCTTATGAAGTGATGATTTTCATCCATGTAACCTGACAAACATTATTGTTGTTTTGGTTAATTTTCACACACAGCTAAAGCTTTGAGCACTTTCCTAGTTTCTACTCACTCCGTTATGTGCTTCCATGTTTCATTTGAACTTCTTTGGTCCATCCACATAAATCCATCCATAAACACGAATCGATTCTGAATTTTCCTGTACCAGAAAGAGATCTGATGAAGGAGGAGCAGAGGGGAAAAGCTCTTCATTTATGTAAGGCTTTTCTCTGTTTTTGCACTTTTTTCTTTCAGTTGTAAATCAGTGTGAGTTTCTCCAGCAGGCTTGCTTCTTTCCTCCTCGTCTCCCATCCAGTACAACATGGTAGGCTGAACCTCACTGGGATTTATGTAGCACCTCTACAGCCTCATTCTAGAAAATTCATACACAATAACATTCACAGCTGTTTATTGCTGTATAAAGACTATGCAGAAGCAGAAGGTACTGGCTCATCAAACTCTCAACAGCAATAATGTAGACATATGAAGTTGGTGGGATTGTTGCAAAGCAAACAATCAGGCTGTGAAGTGTTTTAGCTTTATGGATATCAAAGGGTTGCTCAGTGAATCGACCAATAAAATCTGACACCTTGTGGACAGATGATACCATTACAGCTGATAGAATCACCGGGTTTGTTCTTTTTAGGGGTTATTTTTATGCCTCCAGTGTAACAGTGTGAGCTGTGTTGAAGTACTGCGGGTTCAGTAGAGGTCTCAGGACACCAGTCCTCGAGGCCTGGAGTTGCCCACCCCTGCTATAGAGGATGCATAGGTCTGATCTTGGAAAAACGAAATGTGTTTGGCAAAAAGATGAAGAATCTTTTTCAGTTCACACAGAAAGCTCTGATCCCAGGATGTTTTTAAGGGATTGTCATACTTTTGACATCATTGTATTTGCTGATTATTCATCAGTTCTGTATCTGTTCCCTCTGTCCTCTCCATGCTGACCTCCTACTTCCTGTCCATCTCTCCACCTCAGCTATCTACTCAATTCCTCTGCTATCCTGGTTTGTGTGTTTACGTGTGTGTGCTTGTTTTTGTGCAGCAGCGGGACTTAGTGGAGATTTTCTGCCTGTTGGTTCCACACTTCCACACGCCTGTGATGACATTGTCCTGAACCGCTACTTAAAGGAGTGGCTGGTCCTCTCTTGGTGCTGGATTGTTTAATGACAGATCCTTGTCAGCTTTTTTCTAACAAAAAACGCCAAAGGAAAACCCTGTGTCCTTTCAAGCTCAGTCATCAATCCTTCCTTCCTTCTACAAGCTTGCCAAGAAGACAAAATTGGTAAAACTTGGAAAACAAGAATAAAACAAAACTCACAAACAGCTGATCTTTTTAAATTTTAATTGAAAATATAATACAAGGCATTTTCAATGAACATAAATATGGAAGATACAAGTGCACACTGCACATTATTGTCTACAGTTTAGGCCGTCTGTATAAATAAGCATATTTGTTTGGCCACCAATTTGTCCACAGCAGTTATACAATCCACACTGGTTTATAACTCAGTGTGATAGTGAGCACTTCTTTCACTTTTCTTAATGTGCTTTTTATACATGTACAATATAAAAATAAAGGCTTGCGTTGAATACATTTGAATGTCCATAATGTACACTTTTAAAGGACACAGAGTCTTAAATGCACAGCAAACAGATTTCCTCTTTTCTTTCAACTTCCCTCATGAAATCTTGACTTTAGTCTTGAGCTTATATTCTCAAGTGGTTTGCATGAGATGCTTTTACAGTATGTTTTCCTTCAACCTCATCAGCCTTCATCTCAGAATGTCATGTAAATAATTGTAAAAATATCTGTGCACATTAACCAAAAGCTTAAATAACAAACATATGCTCCAGTGTAATTACACTACAGCAGAATATGACCACACTTTCTTCTCTTTTCCAAATCGAAATCATATTCAGTAACAACAGACATTACAAATAGCGCTAATGTGTAAAAACATAATAAATAGTTTTAGTTCTTAACTAATGAAAAGAAGTTCTGGAATCATTCAGTGTATTAAAATGACCTTAGCTATTTGGATACATTCTTACAAATGTGATTTTTACAAAACAGTGCCTCCCTCACAGCAGTTTTTATTCAAAATATGTCCACACGTTTTGGAAATGGAAAATAGTTTCTGAACCAAATCTAGTTTATTTGTTTCAGATTAGAAGCAAACTGAAACACATTTGTTAACTTCCAAGGTGCATAAAGAAAGTCTAAAGAGGTCGAGATTGCAGGAATATCTGTAGTGCAAGACTGATGGTCCTGCAATAATGTTGATGGAGTCTTTAGGTTTTTAGCCAAAAACTCCATCAGCTTAAATGAAACTTGATAAAATGGCTCAAATTTGCTGACCTAACAATGCATCTCGAGGCTTCTTAACAGACTTTCGTGCGCTTTACGCTTGTTAACATTTCCCCAAATATTTCTAAGTAGAATGTGAATACTTGATATACTCAAGTAAAGAAACTATAGAAATTTGTCAAATTTGTGCTACATAACTGTATATCCACAATTTTTTTCCAAGGAGTTTAAATACATAAGTACTGAAGTGCAGTGGACCATTTTGAAAGGAGACCTGCCTTATGGTTCTAATCCTGATGTGATGCATAGTGGTGCTCTGCTGCTAGCTGATATATTTGGTGGCCTCTTTTTGATCTTCAGTTCAATTCAATTTTATTTATACAGCAAATCACAGTTGCCTCAAGGCGCTTTATATTGTAAGGTGGACCCTACAATAATACGGAGAAATAATACAAAGAAAGTCATATTATTGTTAGTTGCCCAACAGTAATATGACCCGCTTTGGCAACAGTGGGAAGGAAAAACTCCCTTTTAACAGGAATAATCCTCCAGCAGAACCAGGCTCAGGGAAGGGCGGCAATCTACCGCGACTGGTTGGGTTGTGGCAGATGGCCGGTTGTATATTTTTTCAGTTTCTTGATCCACTACTGGTCAAAGAAGGTGGCTCCTACTCCCTCTTGTTAAAAGCGAGAGCTTTATCCTCACTGTGCGGGACTGTGTGATCACCGGGTGTCTTTCTCTAATGCTATAAGCTCTTTGCGCCAGTCTAGAAGAACAGGTCCAAATAATGAATGTATGTAATGAATTTATGCTGATGACGCAGATGATGACTAAGTTACAAAAGAATGCCAACACAAAGTGGTAATAAAGGCAAACACGTCCCCTGTTTCTGTTGTCCATAAAGGCTGCACTCAACAACGTGCTACCAATTACCCCCCAAAATTCACATATTTACAATTTGAATGCTGCAGGCAACTTTAAATGATTAGTTATTAGCTATTAGCAGTGATGGGAATAACGGCATTACTTTTTTCAGTAATGAGTAATCTAACTAATTACTATTCCTATCGTTACAACGCCGTTACAGTTACTAACAAGAAAATGCGCTCCGTTACTATTTTTCAACAAACAGACGATTGAAGCTGTGTTCAGCTTACTGCATCTTATATCAGTTGCATGGAAGTAGCTGTAAGTAATGTGGACGCTACAGCGTTAAGTAGCTGCGCGCGCTCCCGCGGACGGTAATCATGATCACTGTCTAACGAAAAAGAGAGAGAGAGAGAGAGTTTTGTGACGTTTAGCGTGTTTGGAGTGTGTAGTTAGTGTGTAGTGTTGTGGATAGTTTTGTGTTGTGTGTCAGAACAATGAGGCGACTGCTGTCTCCAGGTAGAAACAGGAGTGATACACCTGCTGCTGTCAGACCTGCAGGTATCAGGCTGTGATGTTCTCCTTTATAGTGGACAGAAATTGTGTTTTTGGAGTGGCACAAATAATTTGTGTTGCATCTTATTGAATGCAGAACAACTGATTGTTCTGTAAATAGTTTGAAATGGTTATTTAAAAAATCACGTCCAGCAGCCCGGCCGCCACAGCAGCCCGGCCGCCACGTCCTGCAGCCCGGCCGGTACATCGAGAATCATGGGTTGTGCTGAGGCGGGAGCTACAATGCCGCCGCCACCGGACCCGTGGCAGGCCGCCGGAGGAGCAACGCCGCCGCCACCGGACCCGTGGCAGGCCACCAGAACCGTTCCACCGCGGCTGCCGGACCCATGGCCGCCCGCCGGAGCTCCTGCGTTTCCATCAAGGGGTTAGAGGTAGGCCACCTGAACTTTTTTGCCGCCACTGCCTAACCCGCAGCGGGTCCCGCTTGTTTTGCCGTCCTACAGGTCGGCCGCCAAAACTGTGTTTGCTGCCACTGGACCGGGGGATTGAACTGTTGAACTGTGTTTTTTCTTTTGTTGCTTTGTGGTGGCTGTTTAGCGGAGTGGTTTTGGGGCCCTCCGTCCTGGACCCCCCGCCACCCGCCCTGGGTTGGTTGTTCTGTGGTTTTGTTTTGGGTCGTCGGGAGTCGACCCTTTGAGGGGGGGTACTGTCACGGACCCGGTGCCGGGGACTCGGGGTTCGTGAACAGTGTGGACCTTTATTGTTATTAGTGTATTGGATGTATGTTTGCTGCACTGTGCTCTTGTGTTCCGTGTGTGTGTGTGTGTGTGTGTGTGTGAGAGGCTGGAGGATGAAGGACAGCCACCTGCAGGCCTGATGGGTGTGGCCCTGCCAGCTGCTGGTCACGCCTAGCTTACCACACACCTGCTTCTGATCAGGATCGTCGGGGGAGCTACTTAACAGAGCGATGGAGCTTCCTCCGGCGCAGGATCGTTGAGTTAGACTCCATGTCAGTGTTTCTAGTGTTGTTAAAGTGTATGCCTGCCGGAGTTGGTGCCATAACGGCTGTGTCTGTGTTTTTCCCCAGGAGGACAGCGGAACACAGGACTGCAAGACACACGGGGTGTGTGAAGGCACAGGGGCAGAGAGCACGGGATACCAGCACTTGGGAGAAGACACGTCACGGGAGTTGAGGGAGCACTTTTGGAGATTTAATGTGTGGTGTACAATTACCTCACTGTAAATAAACCCACTGTTTATTCCATTAAGTCTGCGTTTTGGGTCCTTTCTCCTACATCCCCCACGGTCTGCCCTCCAGACCATGACAACTTTTATACACCACTGTACATGTAATCAATAATTGTAGTCTCTATATTAATTTCTATTGTTAATCTCTGTCTCTCAGACAGTGTGTCTTTTGTCTGCCCCCCTCACAGCCAACCAGACGTGGTAGAAGAAGAAGCCGTCCCTCCCAGAGCAGAGGCTTCTTCCTATTAAAAGAGGTTTTTTTTTCTTCCCACTGTCACCAAGTGCTTGCTCCAGTTGCTAGAATGTTCTATGTAATACCGCAGGGTTTATCCTACAGTATAAACTGCCTTAATGTTGTGATTCAATTGAATTGAATTCTGACTCTGAATCATTACCTGTACAGTTGAAGGTGCAGCAGGAAACCTGTTTGGATTGTTCTTTGTTTCTCATGCCTGTTTCATGTTTGATGTCATATTTTTTATAATAAAAAGGTTATAAGCAGAATGATATTATAAGATTAATGAGGATCTGCTTAGCTTCTTTTTAATAATTGCCATTGATACTCCGTGTACAGGAGCGGAAACAATACTATTACGGGTGCAGTGCAGTGCAGTGAATTACAAAGCTTTTTTTCTTTACTTTTTGCTTTTTGCTAATTATCCAGTGCTCTTCTGACTTGTTTCTAATTTCTTTTTACGTGTATCTAAATATTTGATATGGACTCTGTTTATTTTGTACTTTTATTTACTGTGTCATCAGAGTGACAGGTATCTGTGCATTCATCCCTATCCAACTACATGGAGATATATCAGTGGATATCATCCCCCGATGAAAGAAGCTCATTTCAACAGAGTTGTGCATATTAGCATATTTATGACTTCCTTTGTGTCATGTAGGTGAATGTTACATCGCTAATTGCAAATTCTAATAAACATTCTACCCCAGTTGTGTGTTCATTTGCTTCTGTTTTGCATTTAGTATGATCACTCCTGATAAATTACACAAGTTTTTTTTCTTTTTCTTTTTTCATTTGAATCTATTCTTTGGAAACTTTGACTTTTACAAGTTATCAAAAAAGACAGACAAAAATGTTTATTTCCTCAGGACTACTGTGTGAGTGCAATTTTGACTGGGGATACACATGTAGTTTCTAATATTCCAGTCCAATAATATATATCCTAATATTCCAATATGTCTGGATGTGTTTCAACAGCTGCCAAATGGCCAAGATGCTTTTAGAAGCTCTTATGTTTCTGTAATGTGTCTAAAATTTGGCAAAGACTTTTTTTTGAGAAGGATCTTTATCGGATGCTGATAATACCTACATTTAGAAAAAAACAGGAATTCAGTGCACAATGTTCCTGCTCACTGCAAATTTATTGTGACTAAAGAGATTATTTAAAAATGATTATTATTTGTTTCAAAACAAAAAAAATTCTCACTTTCCATGAAAACAAACTCTACAATTATAAGTATTTTATCATATTTCTGCCCTATATTAAACAAACACAGATTTATTGAGGACAGTATAAATCAGGCTTACACAATTCAGCCATACGCCACATCTGTGAAATAGTAAGATCTTGCTCAAGCTCTGTCATGATAGGAGGCAATAAGACGCAGGGTTTATTCAGCACGGACTACTTTTATTGAACTGTAGCACCAGTGTACGTGGCTACATCAATTTTCCAAAAACATACAGTGTTCCAGCGACCTCTAGTGGCCGGCCCCATAGTAGCCTTACTAGTACAACAAAAATAAATCTCACAACATCTTCCCCTTTAACAAAAGTACTTTAAATATAAAACAGTGTTGTCAGAACGTACGACATCACAGGGGTAGACTACCCTCAGTCCTGATAAGGTATTATTCTGCCCTTAGAACATAGAAAGGAGATAGTCCTCAGTCTCCCTTTGGAGCATCCCTTTGGCAAACCGTGTCCCTATTGACTGGACTGGGCAACAATGTCTTTTCGAGTACTGCAATCGTTTGCCAGGGGCCATTGGGCAGAGGAGTAGTCACGAGGGGTTCCCGTCGCTGTGTAGGCTTGTGCTCTCTGCAAAAGTTGCATGATCTCACCTTGTGTGTCATTTGAAGTCCAATGGTGGGCCACCACACTGTTGATCTTGCACGCTCTCTACATTTAGTTAGTCCTTGGTGGCCTTCATGTAATTGGTCAAGGACACTGGGTCTGAGTGCTGTGGGAATTACAATGCGATCGTGGTAGAGCACTAGACCGTCTGATTCTGAAAGGTGGCTTCTGGCTGCATAGAAGCCTTGCAGTGATGAACTCTTTGCCATTCTCAAAGGCCACCCTTGTCTGATGAAAATGATTGCTTTTTGAAGCTCTGGGTCCATCTGTGTAGCACTGTGAATTTCCTCCAACTTATGTGACTTGATAGGTTTGCTTGTCACTACGTTGCTCACATATACCTTGACCCGGCTGTCTGTCTCGAACTGATAGCATCCATGCAGTGGATGTCTGGAGAGTGCGTCCGCCACCACTAACTGTTTACCGAGAACATGCTCAGCAGTGACACTGAATCACATCAGTCGCATCAGCAGTCTCTGACATCTCAGTGGTGTTTGGTCAAGGTCGTATGAGTTGATCAAAGGCACCAAGGGCTTATGGTCAGTTTGTACACATACATGACCCATGCCTTGGATGTAGCGGGAAAAACGTTCACAGGCCCAGACAGATGCTAAACACTCTTTTTCAATCTGTGAATATCTTTTCTCTGCATCTGTGAGAGTGCGAGAACAAAAAGCAACAGGCCAAAACTCCCCGTCATGGTCCTGTAACAGTGCAGCATGCAGGCCATAGCTGCTTGGACCTGTTGAGCTTAAGGCCTGATGCTTTGATTGTCAGTAATACTGCATCTAAGCGTTGGTCATGCTCCTCTTTCTTAGCCCCGAAAACCAGTATGTCGTCCATCACAATGACAGTCCCATCTAGGCCCTTGAGCAAAGTGCTCATGAGCCGCTGGAAGATCTCGGGTGCTGTTATGCCAAATGGCAGACGCCTGAAGCAAAACCTGCCCATGGGAGTTATGAACGTGGTCAGTTTTTGGCAGCTGGGGTCCAGTGGAATTTGCCAGAACTCACTGGAGGCATCCAAAGTGGAGAAAACTTTGGGGCGATCGTGGCTCAAAGAGTTGGGAGTTCGGCTTGTGACCGGAAGGTTGCCGGTTTGAACCCTGGCTCGGACAGACTCGGTCGTTGTGTCCTTGGGCAAGACACTTCACCTGCCGCCTACTGGTGGTGGTCAGAGGGGCCGATGGCGCGATATGGCAGCCTCGCTTCTGTCAGTCTGCCCCAAGGCAACAGTGGTTGTGTGACTGGAGGAGCCATTGGCTTTTGCGGTATGTAACTTACTTTATTAACTTACATTACAGCAAATTTATGCATTTTGTCCACGTGTTTATTTTTCTGTTTTGCAGCTGGTCTGAAGGCTGGTGTTTATTCTCTGCTGCAATTAAACATGACTTGCGGTGAAGCTCTATGGAGTGGCTCGATGGACAAAAACATAAATATTACACATGTGGCCCAGAGAAAGAAGACTCGCGTTGTGAGTTTGCTAACCCTGATGTTTCCCTGCACATCAAGGATTGCTGTTAAAGCAGAATTGAAGTGTACTGTTCAAACACAGGGATTTTAAGTGGCACCATAGTGGGTTAAAACAAACAAACAAACATAAAAAAAAGACATGTCGGTTTTTCCTGTGACTTTCATATTGTGGACAGTTAGAGCAAGGAATGCCAATTTCTCATGGTGAATCTTCAAAGACAGAGCAGAGTGGGTCTGCTTCAGTGGCGCACTGATCAGGTAATGAAAGCTGAACTTGTGTGAATTTCACTCTGGGTCTGTAAAAACTCAGATGAGCAATGTTCTGCCTGTAAAACATTGGTTTGATGTGTAAGTAACTAATCCACACCAGGATTATTTATAATAAAAGCATTTTTTTTTTAAATTGTGGATTTACTACTTTTCCTTGATTATTAAAGGACTACAACACCCAAACTAGTCATTACCTTTGCTTTAATTTTTTCTTTTTTTTTATTATAGCGAAAGTAGTCTTCAGGAAAAGTTCTCCAGGCTTCTTGAAGGACATTCAATTCAGTTCAATTCAAGTCAAGTTGGCTTTATTGTCACTTCAACCATATACAGTTTAACAGTACACAGTGAGGCGAAACAACGTTCCTCCAGGAACCAAGGTGCTACATGCAACATAAATTTACAACATAATTTAACAGAAAACTCTAAACTAGCTAACTAAGAGGCCTAGTTAGCTGGCTAGCAGAGACAAGACAGACTGACCTAACATAAATTACAACATAAATTAACAAAAAACTATCTAACTATCTCTAAGGATGACTTTTTTTTTTTGTTATCAGACAGCAGACAACAAAGTGCACGTGCAAATGTGCAAACAAGAGCAGCAAGTGACAGTGTGACAAAAAAAAAAAACACAACGTAACATAATAATAAGGTTTTGTGATGATGAGTTGAGGTAGTGGAGGAACAGTAAACATTCCTTAGTGTAGCAGCAAAAATTAGGAAGTGCAGAAGTTAGTGCAGAAAGTCCAGTAATAATATTGTGCAAAAGACCATTTACAGGTTGGTGTGTGCGATGGTTTGGTGGTGTAGGTCAGTGTGTTTGTGCTTGTGTTGATTAGTCAGTCCAGTCTCAATGTTTTGAGGTAGTTGAGTTAAGCTGAGTGATAATGTTAGTGTGTGTGTATGTGTGTGTGTGCGTGTTTATCAGTCAGTCCCTTTTTGCTGAGGAGATGGATGGCTTGTGGAAAAAAGCTGTTGTACAGTCTGGATGTGTGTGCCCGAATGCTTCGGTACCTTTTTCCAGATGGCAGGAGTGTGAAGAGTGTGTGAGAGGGGTGTGTCCGATCAGCCACAATGCTGGTGGCTTTGCGAATGCATCGTGTGGTGTAGATGTCCTCAATAGAGGGGAGAGAGACCCCGATGATCTTCTCTGCTGTTCCCACTATCCGCTGTAGGGTCTTGCCGTCTGATATGGCACAGTTCCCAAACCAGCCAGTGATGCAGCCGCCCAGGATGCTCTCGATAGTTCCTCTATAGAAGGTGGTCAGGATCGGTGGTGGAAGCCGGGCCTTTCTCAGTCTTCTCAGAAAGAAGAGACGCTGTTGGGCTTTCTTGTGCAGGGAGCTGGTGTTGAGGGACCAGCCGAGGGCCGTCTCCAGGTGGACGCCCAGGAATTTGGTGCTGTCGACGATCTCCACAGAGGAGCCGTTGATGCTCAGCGGTGAGTGGTCGCCTCGTGTCCACCTAAAGTCAACAACCATCTCTTTTGTCTTGTCAACATTCAGAGACAGGTTGTTGTCTTTACACCAGTCCGTTAGTCTCTGCACTTCCTCTCTGTACGCTGACTCGTCGTTCTTGCTAATGAGACCCACCACGGTCGTGTCATCAGCGAACTTAATGATGTGATTTGAACTATGTGTTGCTACACAGTCATGAGTCAGCAGTGTGAACAATTCAATTCAATTCAATTCAATTCAATTTTATTTATATTGCACCAAATCACAACAACAGTCGCCTCACAGAGCTTTATATTGTACAGTAGATCGTACAATAATAGATACAGAGAAAAACCCAACAATCAACAATATGACCCCCTATGAGCAAGCACTTTGGCGACAGTGGGAAGGAAAAACTCCCTTTTAACAGGAAGAAACCTCCGGCAGAACCAGGCTCAGGGAGGGGCGGTCATCTGCTGCGACCGGTTGGGGTGAGAAGGAAGACAGGATAAAGACATGCATTCAAAGCTCTTCTTTTGGATGTTGGCTGCCTTTCCTTCCCTTCTCTGTCAAGATGATCCCACTATTCACTAATGTTGAGGTCCAGGGTTTGGGGAGGCCAATACACAACTGATAGCATTCCATAATGTGTTTTTCTATTTGAAGATGGTGGTGTTGTAAATGCTATTGTATAATTACGTTAGCACAATGGTGATAGGAAGGCCCCAACCCCGCCTTCCTAATGTGGGAGCCAACCAATAGGACCACTCCCTCCATGTCTGCGACCAGTGAGACCACAATCATCACCATCTAACAAGGTACCAGTGATATGAGACACATATGTTGCTTTCCACTTGTATGCACAATCATATTGGGTCACGGGTGGTATATGGGAAGTCTGGTAAACAGGTCCCTGGTGGCAGGAAACTAAGTCCGTGGGTCAGAGGGGGCCAGCCGAGATTCAGTCTCTGAGCATGTTACATGTAGGACACTGGGTTCTGTGTTCCCTCTGTTTAGTTTCTGCCCATGTGTTCCTTCTGTTCTCTGTCTGTTACTGTGTCTCTGAGTCCAGTCTGTGCATTTCCTGTTTTATTTTGAAGGTCTGTGTCTTATGTCAGTGTGTTCAGTTTTGTGCTCTCCCTGTCTCGTCTGTGTAATCAGTGTCAGCCGTGTCTCCCAGCTGTGTCCTTTCAGTCCTGTTCACCTCTTGTATTTAGTGTCTGAGTCTCACCCTGCTCGTCGTTGCGTCGTTCTTCATTCTACTCTGTTTTTTCTGTTTGCCCGGTTTCCTGTCTGTTGCTTTCCCAGTTTAGTTAGTTTTCTGTTCAATCGGCAAACTCCCAATAAAGACGGGTGTTTTGACTTCACATTTGCCTCTGTGAGTCCTGCTCTTGGGTTCCTGCCTGCCTTCACACAGCCATGACATTTTCTTCTTTTTTTTCCTGTTATTTATCTTCCTTCGTTGAGTCTCTGTTTCCTCCTTTTCTGCTTTTCTGCTTTGCAGTTTTTCGCTTTTTCCTTTTTATTTGTTTCCTGTCTTTGTTCCTGCTGCTTTTATTGGAAGCAAGCTCCTCTGCAGAAAGAAACGCAATGTAGGACACATGTAGCTTTGGAAGATGGGTGCAACACTGACTGTCCAGCTCAGCTCAAAATTCAGTGTTTAGACATTTTCCTAGCTCTCCCATCTTCTTCTTCTTCATCCTCCTCCTCCCTTGGTCTCCTCCTCGAACCGCCTGGTACTGGGTTGGGGGGCAATAGCACAGGAGCATCCTGGCCATTGTCTCCATCGTCATCTGTGTCACTATCAGGAACACTTTCAGTGTCGCTCTCAGATCCCTCATCTTCCCACCACCTGATTTCATCAATAATTGGATCTTCTTCTGCTACATTATTGTACACGGGTTGTTCTATTTCTAGAGGTGGATTTCTTTCTGTGTAATCTCCTGCTCCCATCTCTGCTCTATTAATGACCAATGGTCGTTCTATCTGTTGGGGTGGATTTCTTTCTATGTTATCTCCTACTCCCATCTCTGCTCCATTAATGACCAAGGGTTGTTCTATTTCCTGGGGTGGATTTCTTTCAATGCCATCGCCTACTCCCATCTCTGCTCTAAAATTTTCCCAGGGTCCTGCTATTTCCTGGGGAGGATTTATTTCGATGCCTCCTGCCGGAACATCAACTGCCTCCTCTTGTTGTGGCAGTTGATTATCAACTAAACCACGCAACTGATTGATTTCAATCCAGGGGAACATCCTGTCAACTGCTCTAAGATTTCCCTGTTGCAGCAGTGCCAAAAGCAGCTCATTGACTGCTAGTCCTACACCAACATGGTTTTGTTCACCATCGTCATGGTTTGGTGAGCCGTCTCCTCTATCCATTTTTTGAAAACAGTCTGCTTTAATAGACTGGAGGAAACTGGTCGGTACAGCTGTCAAACTTTAGCTGATTGGTACAGAACTTTTAAAATGTCCTTGAAAAAGAGTTTAAATCTCTTTAGGAAACTGTTTAAAAACACGACGCAAATGTGAACTAATCGCAACTGATTGCTGTGAGGAACACTGCGAACTAACGGCTATTTAAGGATTTTCAGATCAAAGTCAAGATTTTGATTGGTTGTGCTTTGAGCTGACTTTTGTGACGTCATCGAATTTGGTTCATTGTGATGACGGTCAACGTTCTGCTGATGAAAAAATGTCGCCGGTGACTGAAACTTTTACAGGAGAAGCATTTCCCACAAAGCCTTGAATGAATTATAGTGAAAGAAAGAAAGAAAGAAAGAAAGAAAGAAACAGCAACAACTACTAAACAGAATTTTTGCACGTTTAAAATCACCATGGCAATGCGCATGCGCATATTCTCCTGCACGCAACGGGCTTTGGAGTTGACGTAACGCCGCAATGCATTGTGGGAGCACCAGGCCACGAATCAAAACAAACACACTGTAGCTCAAAATGAAAAGGACGGTGTAGAGACAGTTTGTGTCCACATGCAAAGAGACGGTACTTGCAAAAAGTAGCGTGCATCGGAAATGTGGACCCGTATGAAAGTGGAGTAGAAACCCTGAAGACCAAACCGCTGTTGACTTAGCATGATCTGTTCTCGTACCTTGTCTGTAAAGTCAGCGCATACACGGCGCACCAGTTTCGCCGTCATAAATCTCTGGAGGCGCACATCCAATTCACCAAGGACTGGGTGCAATTGTGAGTACGCCGTCATTCAAACCAAGTGAAGTCAGCTTGAGTACTACGAGTAAAATGCGTTTGATTTCCCTCCGAACATTCAGATTAGTGCAGCATAAATTCATTCATGAGGGGAAATTACAGTGAGAACATGTGGAAGCTCTGTTAGATGGATGCCATAGTGAGTTCAGTGCACTGATGTGACATTGTCCTGAAGGATTTAGTTATTCTCTATGGTTAATGAAATTACACTAATTAATTCATATTTATTATAAATAATCCTAATTACACATCTTGCTTCCGTGTTTGTGTGCTGTGTCACTAAATACATTTTAGTGACACATTTTATTTTAGTTTTATACATTGATTAATGACCTGCAGAATCGCCTTATCATATTAAGTGTCCACAATTGTCACTTAAAGTCGAACTTTATGCTTTCTCACTCTTGAAAGTGATTACATCCTTGCATTACATACTTAAGTTTTTTGCTGATAGGTTTCTAAAAAGAAACATGCAGATTTAAAATATAACATGCAGCTTTCTATATATGGATACATAAAAACACTTTAGTTGTTACATTTATGATTAATGTATTTGAACGTAGACACAACACATTTGTGTCGGCCTTGGCTTATTAAAGTTCGTGTCTTGAACTTTGCCTGTGTGTGTTTCAGGTACTGCACTCTCAAAGACTGAATCAACCAGCATTGCAGCCATGGGTCATTGTGAGCATCACAGGGAAGGTTGAAGCCGCCCACTGCAGCTGTATGGCCGGAGTCGCGGAGACCTGCACCCATGTCTCTGCTCTTCTGTTTAAAGTAGAAGCAACAGTGTGGATCTGTGGCACAAGGACTGTTACAGATGAACCTGCATACTTGATTTTGCTGGGTAATATGACCAAGATACAGCCAGAGGTTGGCCATAAGATAGACTTCTCCTCTTCAGCTGCCCAAAAAAAGGCTCTCAATCAAAACATAAACAGACCATCTGTAGTGACAGGTAAAAGAAGCCGTCCTCAAAACAGAAAAATTCACAGGCACAGACGGTATCCACGCGCCTTCACGTCTGCAGTGCCCGGTGGTGCTTTCCGTGGCTCGTTACAAACGATGTGACATATATGAAGTCGTAAGTGTTCGTGTATTTAATATCGTACTAGGCAGATTTACTGCATTACCATTTACTACACATTTACCTGTGTATGGCTATTGTCAGTACATATTGCTCATTGTAAACTTTCTTTAAGTGTGTAACATTCACAATGATACTGTTGATGGTAACGTGTATGATTCCAGCGTACCTGACAGGGACTATTGACTTTTTGTACACAGTTGATTATGTAAAGCCCCTTGCATTGGATTCATAATCAAGTTCACTGATTGACTACCCTGCAGTGCTGTTTTCCTGTATTCCTGTTTCATCCACTTTAATGAAGTGTCCTGTGTTATAGTAACAGTGAGTTGTGGATTCACTTAATGAATGCCTAAGTTGGGCTTTAATCTGCCTTAGACTTACTGATCTTCTTTGAATCAGCACCACAATAATCGTAAGGGCACTGACAAAACATACAAGTATAAATAAATAAAATCTATAGAAAGAGAAATATGTTTGATATGTTTTTATTAAGTTGCACACAAATAGCATTCTCTGCCAACAGGCTCAGAAGACAAAACTATGTAGAAACTGTGGAGGCAAACTTCTTTTCTCATGTAGTAATCACATGTTTAATCATATCACATTAGTTATAGTAATATCACTTTCTCACTTTACTATAGTAAGAGCACTCCCATCACCAGTTTACATGCATGTGGAATGTTAACACAGTGAGGCCATTGTAATGGGAGACGTTAAATAGATAGTGGGATGATCCTAGTGTTTCACTGGGATGCTCTCTCCACATTGCAATGTGTTTATTAAACCCACTTCAAATCAAGCTCACTGGGTGTGTTGCAGGTTATTGTTAAAATTTCCATAACAAAACACATAACAGACCGGAACCACAGAAGCAATGTGTACAAGCAGGTGGCAAACACAAGTTTTTGAAGTATTTGTACAACACATGCCTCTGCAACAGCTTCAGTGTTTCCTGGAATTGATTCGGAAACAATAACAAAGCTAATATCTATCTGTTATGACAGTCAAATTTCCCCCAAATAGTCTTGGTTGAGGTCGAGTGACTGTGAAAGGTATATGATCACAACATTTTCATAATGAACTATTCAGTGACCCCTCTTCAAATATTTTGTCACAGGACAAACATAATCTCTCATAGCATCTTTGTCGTGATTTTACAACTCTTTGACCTTTGACAAGTGGACCCTAACATGGCAGCAAAGTGCAACAATGTCTCTTCGTGTGCGGGTCAAGAGTTCACGGTATGCATTTAATTTCTTGCATGTCTGTAAATGACTAGTACAATGGTATAAATAATCCTTCACATTTTCCAGTATAAAAGTAAAACAATTACATCGTCTCATCGGGGCAACCTAAAAGACTCCTTTTATGGCTAGTCTTTGCACATCATAATAACACAGAAGAGAAGAAAGCAATTCATTCTCGATTGCTCTTAATTTCAGGGGATTTTCCAACCTGTTTTGGTTCAAAAGAGCCAAAGGAAAATCCTCATCAATGTTAGAGTGACAACTACATGCTTTTATTGCATGTGCACTGATAATGCTTACTGTCCTGTCATTGTAAGTCAGTCAAAATACATAAATAACACGTTGTGATCATACTGAAGACCACAGACGGCAGTCCAGGCATCAGGTGAGATAAAGGAGCTGGAGACATCACCTGATAAAGAAAAAAAGAGAAATGGAAAAGAGAAGTCTCCTTTATTGCACATTTTTCACCAATCACAAGCCTCTTCTCCCCCCTTCTGCCACCCTAGACTTTTGACCAATCACCGATCAGGATGAATTGCATTACTGGCTGATAAGGATACGTTGAAGAGGATGGATGGATAATAAAGCAACATGAGCATAAATGAAAGCAAAAATATTATGCAAGCATCAAGGCACAAAGGAATTTCAATTGGCTTACAAAATAGAAGCCAGAACAGCGCAGCTAATATTACGTAACTTTAGGTGGCACAGAAGGAAATCCTGTGCTCTAAACAACGGAAACAGTTAAGGGAGATGAGACAGAAAAAGAGGGGACACACACACACACACACACACACACACACACACACACACACACACACACACACACACACAAAGGTACACAGAGGACAATGACACAGGGGGAACCTAACCTAGACTTATTTGCACATGTGTGACTTTCTTAGTCTCAGACAATTTGCATGTTAATGATCAAGGAACTGACCTCACAGCCGATTGTTTGTCAGTGGTGCTAGTTTCAGTCATTGTGGAAATGTACTGTTTAAAAGGTTGGGGAAACCTGTAGCCAGCTGAGACTGAAGAAGTGACTTGGTTGAGTGACAAAATGTTTCTCCCACTGAAAACGCTACGTTGAGATTTACAGAGTCAATCTTTTGGGATCTTATAAGGACATTTTAAAAACTTACTCAGCATGGTTGTTTTTTGTGGGTTTTCCTTTTTGCTTGTTTAAGAGAATAGTAATTGTATTTTGTTCATTTCATGAAGAATATAATCTCTGCTAACAATGTAGCTGCGATTGACTGGTGTTCCCTGAATGCCTCACATACAGCTCCAGGACATTCAGCCAAGAGTCACTGATCCAACTTCAAGATTTAAATCCCGGATAAGCACATCTGGTGTTTAAGACTTTGCTGCTTCCCTGTTGACTACTGTAATTTGTTACTTTCAGGATTTCCTAAAAATCAAAGCAAAAATGACAGGGAACAGAAAGGGAGAGCATTTTTCTCCTACACTGGCTCCTCTGCACTGGATCCCTCTTAAATACAGGACTGAATATAAAATACTATTTTTACTTCTAGAGTCTAATTTTTTTACATGACACTGTGCACTTCAGGACTTTCAAATATGAAGTTTTTTTTGTTTTTTTTAGAGTCAAACAGGAACTTGTACTTAGTCATGTTACTCCTGAGTGATCTTATGAAGTGATGATTTTCATCCATGTAACCTGACAAACATTATTGTTGTTTTGGTTAATTTTCACACACAGCTAAAGCTTTGAGCACTTTCCTAGTTTCTACTCACTCCGTTATGTGCTTCCATGTTTCATTTGAACTTCTTTGGTCCATCCACATAAATCCATCCATAAACACGAATCGATTCTGAATTTTCCTGTACCAGAAAGAGATCTGATGAAGGAGGAGCAGAGGGGAAAAGCTCTTCATTTATGTAAGGCTTTTCTCTGTTTTTGCACTTTTTTCTTTCAGTTGTAAATCAGTGTGAGTTTCTCCAGCAGGCTTGCTTCTTTCCTCCTCGTCTCCCATCCAGTACAACATGGTAGGCTGAACCTCACTGGGATTTATGTAGCACCTCTACAGCCTCATTCTAGAAAATTCATACACAATAACATTCACAGCTGTTTATTGCTGTATAAAGACTATGCAGAAGCAGAAGGTACTGGCTCATCAAACTCTCAACAGCAATAATGTAGACATATGAAGTTGGTGGGATTGTTGCAAAGCAAACAATCAGGCTGTGAAGTGTTTTAGCTTTATGGATATCAAAGGGTTGCTCAGTGAATCGACCAATAAAATCTGACACCTTGTGGACAGATGATACCATTACAGCTGATAGAATCACCGGGTTTGTTCTTTTTAGGGGTTATTTTTATGCCTCCAGTGTAACAGTGTGAGCTGTGTTGAAGTACTGCGGGCTCAGTAGAGGTCTCAGGACACCAGTCCTCGAGGCCTGGAGTTGCCCACCCCTGCTATAGAGGATGCATAGGTCTGATCTTGGAAAAACGAAATGTGTTTGGCAAAAAGATGAAGAATCTTTTTCAGTTCACACAGAAAGCTCTGATCCCAGGATGTTTTTAAGGGATTGTCATACTTTTGACATCATTGTATTTGCTGATTATTCATCAGTTCTGTATCTGTTCCCTCTGTCCTCTCCATGCTGACCTCCTACTTCCTGTCCATCTCTCCACCTCAGCTATCTACTCAATTCCTCTGCTATCCTGGTTTGTGTGTTTACGTGTGTGTGCTTGTTTTTGTGCAGCAGCGGGACTTAGTGGAGATTTTCTGCCTGTTGGTTCCACACTTCCACACGCCTGTGATGACATTGTCCTGAACCGCTACTTAAAGGAGTGGCTGGTCCTCTCTTGGTGCTGGATTGTTTAATGACAGATCCTTGTCAGCTTTTTTCTAACAAAAAACGCCAAAGGAAAACCCTGTGTCCTTTCAAGCTCAGTCATCAATCCTTCCTTCCTTCTACAAGCTTGCCAAGAAGACAAAATTGGTAAAACTTGGAAAACAAGAATAAAACAAAACTCACAAACAGCTGATCTTTTTAAATTTTAATTGAAAATATAATACAAGGCATTTTCAATGAACATAAATATGGAAGATACAAGTGCACACTGCACATTATTGTCTACAGTTTAGGCCGTCTGTATAAATAAGCATATTTGTTTGGCCACCAATTTGTCCACAGCAGTTATACAATCCACACTGGTTTATAACTCAGTGTGATAGTGAGCACTTCTTTCACTTTTCTTAATGTGCTTTTTATACATGTACAATATAAAAATAAAGGCTTGCGTTGAATACATTTGAATGTCCATAATGTACACTTTTAAAGGACACAGAGTCTTAAATGCACAGCAAACAGATTTCCTCTTTTCTTTCAACTTCCCTCATGAAATCTTGACTTTAGTCTTGAGCTTATATTCTCAAGTGGTTTGCATGAGATGCTTTTACAGTATGTTTTCCTTCAACCTCATCAGCCTTCATCTCAGAATGTCATGTAAATAATTGTAAAAATATCTGTGCACATTAACCAAAAGCTTAAATAACAAACATATGCTCCAGTGTAATTACACTACAGCAGAATATGACCACACTTTCTTCTCTTTTCCAAATCGAAATCATATTCAGTAACAACAGACATTACAAATAGCGCTAATGTGTAAAAACATAATAAATAGTTTTAGTTCTTAACTAATGAAAAGAAGTTCTGGAATCATTCAGTGTATTAAAATGACCTTAGCTATTTGGATACATTCTTACAAATGTGATTTTTACAAAACAGTGCCTCCCTCACAGCAGTTTTTATTCAAAATATGTCCACACATTTTGGAAATGGAAAATAGTTTCTGAACCAAATCTAGTTTATTTGTTTCAGATTAGAAGCAAACTGAAACACATTTGTTAACTTCCAAGGTGCATAAAGAAAGTCTAAAGAGGTCGAGATTGCAGGAATATCTGTAGTGCAAGACTGATGGTCCTGCAATAATCTTGATGGAGTCTTTAGGTTTTTAGCCAAAAACTCCATCAGCTTAAATGAAACTTGATAAAATGGCTCAAATTTGCTGACCTAACAATGCATCTCGAGGCTTCTTAACAGACTTTCGTGCGCTTTACGCTTGTTAACATTTCCCCAAATATTTCTAAGTAGAATGTGAATACTTGATATACTCAAGTAAAGAAACTATAGAAATTTGTCAAATTTGTGCTACATAACTGTATATCCACAATTTTTTTCCAAGGAGTTTAAATACATAAGTACTGAAGTGCGGTGGACCATTTTGAAAGGAGACCTGCCTTATGGTTCTAATCCTGATGTGATGCATAGTGGTGCTCTGCTGCTAGCTGATATATTTGGTGGCCTCTTTTTGATCTTCAGTTCAATTCAATTTTATTTATACAGCAAATCACAGTTGCCTCAAGGCGCTTTATATTGTAAGGTGGACCCTACAATAATACGGAGAAATAATACAAAGAAAGTCATATTATTGTTAGTTGCCCAACAGTAATATGACCCGCTTTGGCAACAGTGGGAAGGAAAAACTCCCTTTTAACAGGAATAATCCTCCAGCAGAACCAGGCTCAGGGAAGGGCGGCAATCTACCGCGACTGGTTGGGTTGTGGCAGATGGCCGGTTGTATATTTTTTCAGTTTCTTGATCCACTACTGGTCAAAGAAGGTGGCTCCTACTCCCTCTTGTTAAAAGCGAGAGCTTTATCCTCACTGTGCGGGACTGTGTGATCACCGGGTGTCTTTCTCTAATGCTATAAGCTCTTTGCGCCAGTCTAGAAGAACAGGTCCAAATAATGAATGTATGTAATGAATTTATGCTGATGACGCAGATGATGACTAAGTTACAAAAGAATGCCAACACAAAGTGGTAATAAAGGCAAACACGTCCCCTGTTTCTGTTGTCCATAAAGGCTGCACTCAACAACGTGCTACCAATTACCCCCCAAAATTCACATATTTACAATTTGAATGCTGCAGGCAACTTTAAATGATTAGTTATTAGCTATTAGCAGTGATGGGAATAACGGCATTACTTTTTTCAGTAATGAGTAATCTAACTAATTACTATTCCTATCGTTACAACGCCGTTACAGTTACTAACAAGAAAATGCGCTCCGTTACTATTTTTCAACAAACAGACGATTGAAGCTGTGTTCAGCTTACTGCATCTTATATCAGTTGCATGGAAGTAGCTGTAAGTAATGTGGACGCTACAGCGTTAAGTAGCTGCGCGCGCTCCCGCGGACGGTAATCATGATCACTGTCTAACGAAAAAGAGAGAGAGAGAGAGAGTTTTGTGACGTTTAGCGTGTTTGGAGTGTGTAGTTAGTGTGTAGTGTTGTGGATAGTTTTGTGTTGTGTGTCAGAACAATGAGGCGACTGCTGTCTCCAGGTAGAAACAGGAGTGATACACCTGCTGCTGTCAGACCTGCAGGTATCAGGCTGTGATGTTCTCCTTTATAGTGGACAGAAATTGTGTTTTTGGAGTGGCACAAATAATTTGTGTTGCATCTTATTGAATGCAGAACAACTGATTGTTCTGTAAATAGTTTGAAATGGTTATTTAAAAAATCACGTCCAGCAGCCCGGCCGCCACAGCAGCCCGGCCGCCACGTCCTGCAGCCCGGCCGGTACATCGAGAATCATGGGTTGTGCTGAGGCGGGAGCTACAATGCCGCCGCCACCGGACCCGTGGCAGGCCGCCGGAGGAGCAACGCCGCCGCCACCGGACCCGTGGCAGGCCACCAGAACCGTTCCACCGCGGCTGCCGGACCCATGGCCGCCCGCCGGAGCTCCTGCGTTTCCATCAAGGGGTTAGAGGTAGGCCACCTGAACTTTTTTGCCGCCACTGCCTAACCCGCAGCGGGTCCCGCTTGTTTTGCCGTCCTACAGGTCGGCCGCCAAAACTGTGTTTGCTGCCACTGGACCGGGGGATTGAACTGTTGAACTGTGTTTTTTCTTTTGTTGCTTTGTGGTGGCTGTTTAGCGGAGTGGTTTTGGGGCCCTCCGTCCTGGACCCCCCGCCACCCGCCCTGGGTTGGTTGTTCTGTGGTTTTGTTTTGGGTCGTCGGGAGTCGACCCTTTGAGGGGGGGTACTGTCACGGACCCGGTGCCGGGGACTCGGGGTTCGTGAACAGTGTGGACCTTTATTGTTATTAGTGTATTGGATGTATGTTTGCTGCACTGTGCTCTTGTGTTCCGTGTGTGTGTGTGTGTGTGTGTGTGAGAGGCTGGAGGATGAAGGACAGCCACCTGCAGGCCTGATGGGTGTGGCCCTGCCAGCTGCTGGTCACGCCTAGCTTACCACACACCTGCTTCTGATCAGGATCGTCGGGGGAGCTACTTAACAGAGCGATGGAGCTTCCTCCGGCGCAGGATCGTTGAGTTAGACTCCATGTCAGTGTTTCTAGTGTTGTTAAAGTGTATGCCTGCCGGAGTTGGTGCCATAACGGCTGTGTCTGTGTTTTTCCCCAGGAGGACAGCGGAACACAGGACTGCAAGACACACGGGGTGTGTGAAGGCACAGGGGCAGAGAGCACGGGATACCAGCACTTGGGAGAAGACACGTCACGGGAGTTGAGGGAGCACTTTTGGAGATTTAATGTGTGGTGTACAATTACCTCACTGTAAATAAACCCACTGTTTATTCCATTAAGTCTGCGTTTTGGGTCCTTTCTCCTACATCCCCCACGGTCTGCCCTCCAGACCATGACAACTTTTATACACCACTGTACATGTAATCAATAATTGTAGTCTCTATATTAATTTCTATTGTTAATCTCTGTCTCTCAGACAGTGTGTCTTTTGTCTGCCCCCCTCACAGCCAACCAGACGTGGTAGAAGAAGAAGCCGTCGCTCCCAGAGCAGAGGCTTCTTCCTATTAAAAGAGGTTTTTTTTTCTTCCCACTGTCACCAAGTGCTTGCTCCAGTTGCTAGAATGTTCTATGTAATACCGCAGGGTTTATCCTACAGTATAAACTGCCTTAATGTTGTGATTCAATTGAATTGAATTCTGACTCTGAATCATTACCTGTACAGTTGAAGGTGCAGCAGGAAACCTGTTTGGATTGTTCTTTGTTTCTCATGCCTGTTTCATGTTTGATGTCATATTTTTTATAATAAAAAGGTTATAAGCAGAATGATATTATAAGATTAATGAGGATCTGCTTAGCTTCTTTTTAATAATTGCCATTGATACTCCGTGTACAGGAGCGGAAACAATACTATTACGGGTGCAGTGCAGTGCAGTGAATTACAAAGCTTTTTTTCTTTACTTTTTGCTTTTTGCTAATTATCCAGTGCTCTTCTGACTTGTTTCTAATTTCTTTTTACGTGTATCTAAATATTTGATATGGACTCTGTTTATTTTGTACTTTTATTTACTGTGTCATCAGAGTGACAGGTATCTGTGCATTCATCCCTATCCAACTACATGGAGATATATCAGTGGATATCATCCCCCGATGAAAGAAGCTCATTTCAACAGAGTTGTGCATATTAGCATATTTATGACTTCCTTTGTGTCATGTAGGTGAATGTTACATCGCTAATTGCAAATTCTAATAAACATTCTACCCCAGTTGTGTGTTCATTTGCTTCTGTTTTGCATTTAGTATGATCACTCCTGATAAATTACACAAGTTTTTTTTCTTTTTCTTTTTTCATTTGAATCTATTCTTTGGAAACTTTGACTTTTACAAGTTATCAAAAAAGACAGACAAAAATGTTTATTTCCTCAGGACTACTGTGTGAGTGCAATTTTGACTGGGGATACACATGTAGTTTCTAATATTCCAGTCCAATAATATATATCCTAATATTCCAATATGTCTGGATGTGTTTCAACAGCTGCCAAATGGCCAAGATGCTTTTAGAAGCTCTTATGTTTCTGTAATGTGTCTAAAATTTGGCAAAGACTTTTTTTTGAGAAGGATCTTTATCGGATGCTGATAATACCTACATTTAGAAAAAAACAGGAATTCAGTGCACAATGTTCCTGCTCACTGCAAATTTATTGTGACTAAAGAGATTATTTAAAAATGATTATTATTTGTTTCAAAACAAAAAAAATTCTCACTTTCCATGAAAACAAACTCTACAATTATAAGTATTTTATCATATTTCTGCCCTATATTAAACAAACACAGATTTATTGAGGACAGTATAAATCAGGCTTACACAATTCAGCCATACGCCACATCTGTGAAATAGTAAGATCTTGCTCAAGCTCTGTCATGATAGGAGGCAATAAGACGCAGGGTTTATTCAGCACGGACTACTTTTATTGAACTGTAGCACCAGTGTACGTGGCTACATCAATTTTCCAAAAACATACAGTGTTCCAGCGACCTCTAGTGGCCGGCCCCATAGTAGCCTTACTAGTACAACAAAAATAAATCTCACAACATCTTCCCCTTTAACAAAAGTACTTTAAATATAAAACAGTGTTGTCAGAACGTACGACATCACAGGGGTAGACTACCCTCAGTCCTGATAAGGTATTATTCTGCCCTTAGAACATAGAAAGGAGATAGTCCTCAGTCTCCCTTTGGAGCATCCCTTTGGCAAACCGTGTCCCTATTGACTGGACTGGGCAACAATGTCTTTTCGAGTGCTGCAATCGTTTGCCAGGGGCCATTGGGCAGAGGAGTAGTCACGAGGGGTTCCCGTCGCTGTGTAGGCTTGTGCTCTCTGCAAAAGTTGCATGATCTCACCTTGTGTGTCATTTGAAGTCCAATGGTGGGCCACCACACTGTTGATCTTGCACGCTCTCTACATTTAGTTAGTCCTTGGTGGCCTTCATGTAATTGGTCAAGGACACTGGGTCTGAGTGCTGTGGGAATTACAATGCGATCGTGGTAGAGCACTAGACCGTCTGATTCTGAAAGGTGGCTTCTGGCTGCATAGAAGCCTTGCAGTGATGAACTCTTTGCCATTCTCAAAGGCCACCCTTGTCTGATGAAAATGATTGCTTTTTGAAGCTCTGGGTCCATCTGTGTAGCACTGTGAATTTCCTCCAACTTATGTGACTTGATAGGTTTGCTTGTCACTACGTTGCTCACATATACCTTGACCCGGCTGTCTGTCTCGAACTGATAGCATCCATGCAGTGGATGTCTGGAGAGTGCGTCCGCCACCACTAACTGTTTACCGAGAACATGCTCAGCAGTGACACTGAATCACATCAGTCGCATCAGCAGTCTCTGACATCTCAGTGGTGTTTGGTCAAGGTCGTATGAGTTGATCAAAGGCACCAAGGGCTTATGGTCAGTTTGTACACATACATGACCCATGCCTTGGATGTAGCGGGAAAAACGTTCACAGGCCCAGACAGATGCTAAACACTCTTTTTCAATCTGTGAATATCTTTTCTCTGCATCTGTGAGAGTGCGAGAACAAAAAGCAACAGGCCAAAACTCCCCGTCATGGTCCTGTAACAGTGCAGCATGCAGGCCATAGCTGCTTGGACCTGTTGAGCTTAAGGCCTGATGCTTTGATTGTCAGTAATACTGCATCTAAGCGTTGGTCATGCTCCTCTTTCTTAGCCCCGAAAACCAGTATGTCGTCCATCACAATGACAGTCCCATCTAGGCCCTTGAGCAAAGTGCTCATGAGCCGCTGGAAGATCTCGGGTGCTGTTATGCCAAATGGCAGACGCCTGAAGCAAAACCTGCCCATGGGAGTTATGAACGTGGTCAGTTTTTGGCAGCTGGGGTCCAGTGGAATTTGCCAGAACTCACTGGAGGCATCCAAAGTGGAGAAAACTTTGGGGCGATCGTGGCTCAAAGAGTTGGGAGTTCGGCTTGTGACCGGAAGGTTGCCGGTTTGAACCCTGGCTCGGACAGACTCGGTCGTTGTGTCCTTGGGCAAGACACTTCACCTGCCGCCTACTGGTGGTGGTCAGAGGGGCCGATGGCGCGATATGGCAGCCTCGCTTCTGTCAGTCTGCCCCAAGGCAACAGTGGTTGTGTGACTGGAGGAGCCATTGGCTTTTGCGGTATGTAACTTACTTTATTAACTTACATTACAGCAAATTTATGCATTTTGTCCACGTGTTTATTTTTCTGTTTTGCAGCTGGTCTGAAGGCTGGTGTTTATTCTCTGCTGCAATTAAACATGACTTGCGGTGAAGCTCTATGGAGTGGCTCGATGGACAAAAACATAAATATTACACATGTGGCCCAGAGAAAGAAGACTCGCGTTGTGAGTTTGCTAACCCTGATGTTTCCCTGCACATCAAGGATTGCTGTTAAAGCAGAATTGAAGTGTACTGTTCAAACACAGGGATTTTAAGTGGCACCATAGTGGGTTAAAACAAACAAACAAACATAAAAAAAAGACATGTCGGTTTTTCCTTTGACTTTCATATTGTGGACAGTTAGAGCAAGGAATGCCAATTTCTCATGGTGAATCTTCAAAGACAGAGCAGAGTGGGTCTGCTTCAGTGGCGCACTGATCAGGTAATGAAAGCTGAACTTGTGTGAATTTCACTCTGGGTCTGTAAAAACTCAGATGAGCAATGTTCTGCCTGTAAAACATTGGTTTGATGTGTAAGTAACTAATCCACACCAGGATTATTTATAATAAAAGCATTTTTTTTTTAAATTGTGGATTTACTACTTTTCCTTGATTATTAAAGGACTACAACACCCAAACTAGTCATTACCTTTGCTTTAATTTTTTCTTTTTTTTTATTATAGCGAAAGTAGTCTTCAGGAAAAGTTCTCCAGGCTTCTTGAAGGACATTCAATTCAGTTCAATTCAAGTCAAGTTGGCTTTATTGTCACTTCAACCATATACAGTTTAACAGTACACAGTGAGGCGAAACAACGTTCCTCCAGGAACCAAGGTGCTACATGCAACATAAATTTACAACATAATTTAACAGAAAACTCTAAACTAGCTAACTAAGAGGCCTAGTTAGCTGGCTAGCAGAGACAAGACAGACTGACCTAACATAAATTACAACATAAATTAACAAAAAACTATCTAACTATCTCTAAGGATGACTTTTTTTTTTGTTATCAGACAGCAGACAACAAAGTGCACGTGCAAATGTGCAAACAAGAGCAGCAAGTGACAGTGTGACAAAAAAAAAAAACACAACGTAACATAATAATAAGGTTTTGTGATGATGAGTTGAGGTAGTGGAGGAACAGTAAACATTCCTTAGTGTAGCAGCAAAAATTAGGAAGTGCAGAAGTTAGTGCAGAAAGTCCAGTAATAATATTGTGCAAAAGACCATTTACAGGTTGGTGTGTGCGATGGTTTGGTGGTGTAGGTCAGTGTGTTTGTGCTTGTGTTGATTAGTCAGTCCAGTCTCAATGTTTTGAGGTAGTTGAGTTAAGCTGAGTGATAATGTTAGTGTGTGTGTATGTGTGTGTGTGCGTGTTTATCAGTCAGTCCCTTTTTGCTGAGGAGACGGATGGCTTGTGGAAAAAAGCTGTTGCACAGTCTGGATGTGTGTGCCCGAATGCTTCGGTACCTTTTTCCAGATGGCAGGAGTGTGAAGAGTGTGTGAGAGGGGTGTGTCCGATCAGCCACAATGCTGGTGGCTTTGCGAATGCATCGTGTGGTGTAGATGTCCTCAATAGAGGGGAGAGAGACCCCGATGATCTTCTCTGCTGTTCCCACTATCCGCTGTAGGGTCTTGCGGTCTGATATGGCACAGTTCCCAAACCAGACAGTGATGCAGCCGCCCAGGATGCTCTCGATAGTTCCTCTATAGAAGGTGGTCAGGATCGGTGGTGGAAGCCGGGCCTTTCTCAGTCTTCTCAGAAAGAAGAGATGCTGTTGGGCTTTCTTGTGCAGGGAGCTGGTGTTGAGGGACCAGCCGAGGGCCGTCTCCAGGTGGACGCCCAGGAATTTGGTGCTGTCGACGATCTCCACAGAGGAGCCATTGATGCTCAGCGGTGAGTGGTCGCCTCGTGTCCACCTAAAGTCAACAACCATCTCTTTTGTCTTGTCAACATTCAGAGACAGGTTGTTGTCTTTACACCAGTCCGTTAGTCTCTGCACTTCCTCTCTGTACGCTGACTCGTCGTTCTTGCTAATGAGACCCACCACGGTCGTGTCATCAGCGAACTTAATGATGTGATTTGAACTATGTGTTGCTACACAGTCATGAGTCAGCAGTGTGAACAATTCAATTCAATTCAATTCAATTCAATTCAATTTTATTTATATTGCACCAAATCACAACAACAGTCGCCTCACAGAGCTTTATATTGTACAGTAGATCGTACAATAATAGATACAGAGAAAAACCCAACAATCAACAATATGACCCCCTATGAGCAAGCACTTTGGCGACAGTGGGAAGGAAAAACTCCCTTTTAACAGGAAGAAACCTCCGGCAGAACCAGGCTCAGGGAGGGGCGGTCATCTGCTGCGACCGGTTGGGGTGAGAAGGAAGACAGGATAAAGACATGCATTCAAAGCTCTTCTTTTGGATGTTGGCTGCCTTTCCTTCCCTTCTCTGTCAAGATGATCCCACTATTCACTAATGTTGAGGTCCAGGGTTTGGGGAGGCCAATACACAACTGATAGCATTCCATAATGTGTTTTTCTATTTGAAGATGGTGGTGTTGTAAATGCTATTGTATAATTACGTTAGCACAATGGTGATAGGAAGGCCCCAACCCCGCCTTCCTAATGTGGGAGCCAACCAATAGGACCACTCCCTCCATGTCTGCGACCAGTGAGACCACAATCATCACCATCTAACAAGGTACCAGTGATATGAGACACATATGTTGCTTTCCACTTGTATGCACAATCATATTGGGTCACGGGTGGTATATGGGAAGTCTGGTAAACAGGTCCCTGGTGGCAGGAAACTAAGTCCGTGGGTCAGAGGGGGCCAGCCGAGATTCAGTCTCTGAGCATGTTACATGTAGGACACTGGGTTCTGTGTTCCCTCTGTTTAGTTTCTGCCCATGTGTTCCTTCTGTTCTCTGTCTGTTACTGTGTCTCTGAGTCCAGTCTGTGCATTTCCTGTTTTATTTTGAAGGTCTGTGTCTTATGTCAGTGTGTTCAGTTTTGTGCTCTCCCTGTCTCGTCTGTGTAATCAGTGTCAGCCGTGTCTCCCAGCTGTGTCCTTTCAGTCCTGTTCACCTCTTGTATTTAGTGTCTGAGTCTCACCCTGCTCGTCGTTGCGTCGTTCTTCATTCTACTCTGTTTTTTCTGTTTGCCCGGTTTCCTGTCTGTTGCTTTCCCAGTTTAGTTAGTTTTCTGTTCAATCGGCAAACTCCCAATAAAGACGGGTGTTTTGACTTCACATTTGCCTCTGTGAGTCCTGCTCTTGGGTTCCTGCCTGCCTTCACACAGCCATGACATTTTCTTCTTTTTTTTCCTGTTATTTATCTTCCTTCGTTGAGTCTCTGTTTCCTCCTTTTCTGCTTTTCTGCTTTGCAGTTTTTCGCTTTTTCCTTTTTATTTGTTTCCTGTCTTTGTTCCTGCTGCTTTTATTGGAAGCAAGCTCCTCTGCAGAAAGAAACGCAATGTAGGACACATGTAGCTTTGGAAGATGGGTGCAACACTGACTGTCCAGCTCAGCTCAAAATTCAGTGTTTAGACATTTTCCTAGCTCTCCCATCTTCTTCTTCTTCATCCTCCTCCTCCCTTGGTCTCCTCCTCGAACCGCCTGGTACTGGGTTGGGGGGCAATAGCACAGGAGCATCCTGGCCATTGTCTCCATCGTCATCTGTGTCACTATCAGGAACACTTTCAGTGTCGCTCTCAGATCCCTCATCTTCCCACCACCTGATTTCATCAATAATTGGATCTTCTTCTGCTACATTATTGTACACGGGTTGTTCTATTTCTAGAGGTGGATTTCTTTCTGTGTAATCTCCTGCTCCCATCTCTGCTCTATTAATGACCAATGGTCGTTCTATCTGTTGGGGTGGATTTCTTTCTATGTTATCTCCTACTCCCATCTCTGCTCCATTAATGACCAAGGGTCCTTCTATTTCCTGGGGTGGATTTCTTTCAATGCCATCGCCTACTCCCATCTCTGCTCTAAAATTTTCCCAGGGTCCTGCTATTTCCTGGGGAGGATTTATTTCGATGCCTCCTGCCGGAACATCAACTGCCTCCTCTTGTTGTGGCAGTTGATTATCAACTAAACCACGCAACTGATTGATTTCAATCCAGGGGAACATCCTGTCAACTGCTCTAAGATTTCCCTGTTGCAGCAGTGCCAAAAGCAGCTCATTGACTGCTAGTCCTACACCAACATGGTTTTGTTCACCATCGTCATGGTTTGGTGAGCCGTCTCCTCTATCCATTTTTTGAAAACAGTCTGCTTTAATAGACTGGAGGAAACTGGTCGGTACAGCTGTCAAACTTTAGCTGATTGGTACAGAACTTTTAAAATGTCCTTGAAAAAGAGTTTAAATCTCTTTAGGAAACTGTTTAAAAACACGCCGCAAATGTGAACTAATCGCAACTGATTGCTGTGAGGAACACTGCGAACTAACGGCTATTTAAGGATTTTCAGATCAAAGTCAAGATTTTGATTGGTTGTGCTTTGAGCTGACTTTTGTGACGTCATCGAATTTGGTTCATTGTGATGACGGTCAACGTTCTGCTGATGAAAAAATGTCGCCGGTGACTGAAACTTTTACAGGAGAAGCATTTCCCACAAAGCCTTGAATGAATTATAGTGAAAGAAAGAAAGAAAGAAAGAAAGAAAGAAACAGCAACAACTACTAAACAGAATTTTTGCACGTTTAAAATCACCATGGCAATGCGCATGCGCATATTCTCCTGCACGCAACGGGCTTTGGAGTTGACGTAACGCCGCAATGCATTGTGGGAGCACCAGGCCACGAATCAAAACAAACACACTGTAGCTCAAAATGAAAAGGACGGTGTAGAGACAGTTTGTGTCCACATGCAAAGAGACGGTACTTGCAAAAAGTAGCGTGCATCGGAAATGTGGACCCGTATGAAAGTGGAGTAGAAACCCTGAAGACCAAACCGCTGTTGACTTAGCATGATCTGTTCTCGTACCTTGTCTGTAAAGTCAGCGCATACACGGCGCACCAGTTTCGCCGTCATAAATCTCTGGAGGCGCACATCCAATTCACCAAGGACTGGGTGCAATTGTGAGTACGCCGTCATTCAAACCAAGTGAAGTCAGCTTGAGTACTACGAGTAAAATGCGTTTGATTTCCCTCCGAACATTCAGATTAGTGCAGCATAAATTCATTCATGAGGGGAAATTACAGTGAGAACATGTGGAAGCTCTGTTAGATGGATGCCATAGTGAGTTCAGTGCACTGATGTGACATTGTCCTGAAGGATTTAGTTATTCTCTATGGTTAATGAAATTACACTAATTAATTCATATTTATTATAAATAATCCTAATTACACATCTTGCTTCCGTGTTTGTGTGCTGTGTCACTAAATACATTTTAGTGACACATTTTATTTTAGTTTTATACATTGATTAATGACCTGCAGAATCGCCTTATCATATTAAGTGTCCACAATTGTCACTTAAAGTCGAACTTTATGCTTTCTCACTCTTGAAAGTGATTACATCCTTGCATTACATACTTAAGTTTTTTGCTGATAGGTTTCTAAAAAGAAACATGCAGATTTAAAATATAACATGCAGCTTTCTATATATGGATACATAAAAACACTTTAGTTGTTACATTTATGATTAATGTATTTGAACGTAGACACAACACATTTGTGTCGGCCTTGGCTTATTAAAGTTCGTGTCTTGAACTTTGCCTGTGTGTGTTTCAGGTACTGCACTCTCAAAGACTGAATCAACCAGCATTGCAGCCATGGGTCATTGTGAGCATCACAGGGAAGGTTGAAGCCGCCCACTGCAGCTGTATGGCCGGAGTCGCGGAGACCTGCACCCATGTCTCTGCTCTTCTGTTTAAAGTAGAAGCAACAGTGTGGATCTGTGGCACAAGGACTGTTACAGATGAACCTGCATACTTGATTTTGCTGGGTAATATGACCAAGATACAGCCAGAGGTTGGCCATAAGATAGACTTCTCCTCTTCAGCTGCCCAAAAAAAGGCTCTCAATCAAAACATAAACAGACCATCTGTAGTGACAGGTAAAAGAAGCCGTCCTCAAAACAGAAAAATTCACAGGCACAGACGGTATCCACGCGCCTTCACGTCTGCAGTGCCCGGTGGTGCTTTCCGTGGCTCGTTACAAACGATGTGACATATATGAAGTCGTAAGTGTTCGTGTATTTAATATCGTACTAGGCAGATTTACTGCATTACCATTTACTACACATTTACCTGTGTATGGCTATTGTCAGTACATATTGCTCATTGTAAACTTTCTTTAAGTGTGTAACATTCACAATGATACTGTTGATGGTAACGTGTATGATTCCAGCGTACCTGACAGGGACTATTGACTTTTTGTACACAGTTGATTATGTAAAGCCCCTTGCATTGGATTCATAATCAAGTTCACTGATTGACTACCCTGCAGTGCTGTTTTCCTGTATTCCTGTTTCATCCACTTTAATGAAGTGTCCTGTGTTATAGTAACAGTGAGTTGTGGATTCACTTAATGAATGCCTAAGTTGGGCTTTAATCTGCCTTAGACTTACTGATCTTCTTTGAATCAGCACCACAATAATCGTAAGGGCACTGACAAAACATACAAGTATAAATAAATAAAATCTATAGAAAGAGAAATATGTTTGATATGTTTTTATTAAGTTGCACACAAATAGCATTCTCTGCCAACAGGCTCAGAAGACAAAACTATGTAGAAACTGTGGAGGCAAACTTCTTTTCTCATGTAGTAATCACATGTTTAATCATATCACATTAGTTATAGTAATATCACTTTCTCACTTTACTATAGTAAGAGCACTCCCATCACCAGTTTACATGCATGTGGAATGTTAACACAGTGAGGCCATTGTAATGGGAGACGTTAAATAGATAGTGGGATGATCCTAGTGTTTCACTGGGATGCTCTCTCCACATTGCAATGTGTTTATTAAACCCACTTCAAATCAAGCTCACTGGGTGTGTTGCAGGTTATTGTTAAAATTTCCATAACAAAACACATAACAGACCGGAACCACAGAAGCAATGTGTACAAGCAGGTGGCAAACACAAGTTTTTGAAGTATTTGTACAACACATGCCTCTGCAACAGCTTCAGTGTTTCCTGGAATTGATTCGGAAACAATAACAAAGCTAATATCTATCTGTTATGACAGTCAAATTTCCCCCAAATAGTCTTGGTTGAGGTCGAGTGACTGTGAAAGGTATATGATCACAACATTTTCATAATGAACTATTCAGTGACCCCTCTTCAAATATTTTGTCACAGGACAAACATAATCTCTCATAGCATCTTTGTCGTGATTTTACAACTCTTTGACCTTTGACAAGTGGACCCTAACATGGCAGCAAAGTGCAACAATGTCTCTTCGTGTGCGGGTCAAGAGTTCACGGTATGCATTTAATTTCTTGCATGTCTGTAAATGACTAGTACAATGGTATAAATAATCCTTCACATTTTCCAGTATAAAAGTAAAACAATTACATCGTCTCATCGGGGCAACCTAAAAGACTCCTTTTATGGCTAGTCTTTGCACATCATAATAACACAGAAGAGAAGAAAGCAATTCATTCTCGATTGCTCTTAATTTCAGGGGATTTTCCAACCTGTTTTGGTTCAAAAGAGCCAAAGGAAAATCCTCATCAATGTTAGAGTGACAACTACATGCTTTTATTGCATGTGCACTGATAATGCTTACTGTCCTGTCATTGTAAGTCAGTCAAAATACATAAATAACACGTTGTGATCATACTGAAGACCACAGACGGCAGTCCAGGCATCAGGTGAGATAAAGGAGCTGGAGACATCACCTGATAAAGAAAAAAAGAGAAATGGAAAAGAGAAGTCTCCTTTATTGCACATTTTTCACCAATCACAAGCCTCTTCTCCCCCCTTCTGCCACCCTAGACTTTTGACCAATCACCGATCAGGATGAATTGCATTACTGGCTGATAAGGATACGTTGAAGAGGATGGATGGATAATAAAGCAACATGAGCATAAATGAAAGCAAAAATATTATGCAAGCATCAAGGCACAAAGGAATTTCAATTGGCTTACAAAATAGAAGCCAGAACAGCGCAGCTAATATTACGTAACTTTAGGTGGCACAGAAGGAAATCCTGTGCTCTAAACAACGGAAACAGTTAAGGGAGATGAGACAGAAAAAGAGGGGACACACACACACACACACACACACACACACACACACACACACACACACACACACACACACAAAGGTACACAGAGGACAATGACACAGGGGGAACCTAACCTAGACTTATTTGCACATGTGTGACTTTCTTAGTCTCAGACAATTTGCATGTTAATGATCAAGGAACTGACCTCACAGCCGATTGTTTGTCAGTGGTGCTAGTTTCAGTCATTGTGGAAATGTACTGTTTAAAAGGTTGGGGAAACCTGTAGCCAGCTGAGACTGAAGAAGTGACTTGGTTGAGTGACAAAATGTTTCTCCCACTGAAAACGCTACGTTGAGATTTACAGAGTCAATCTTTTGGGATCTTATAAGGACATTTTAAAAACTTACTCAGCATGGTTGTTTTTTGTGGGTTTTCCTTTTTGCTTGTTTAAGAGAATAGTAATTGTATTTTGTTCATTTCATGAAGAATATAATCTCTGCTAACAATGTAGCTGCGATTGACTGGTGTTCCCTGAATGCCTCACATACAGCTCCAGGACATTCAGCCAAGAGTCACTGATCCAACTTCAAGATTTAAATCCCGGATAAGCACATCTGGTGTTTAAGACTTTGCTGCTTCCCTGTTGACTACTGTAATTTGTTACTTTCAGGATTTCCTAAAAATCAAAGCAAAAATGACAGGGAACAGAAAGGGAGAGCATTTTTCTCCTACACTGGCTCCTCTGCACTGGATCCCTCTTAAATACAGGACTGAATATAAAATACTATTTTTACTTCTAGAGTCTAATTTTTTTACATGACACTGTGCACTTCAGGACTTTCAAATATGAAGTTTTTTTTGTTTTTTTTAGAGTCAAACAGGAACTTGTACTTAGTCATGTTACTCCTGAGTGATCTTATGAAGTGATGATTTTCATCCATGTAACCTGACAAACATTATTGTTGTTTTGGTTAATTTTCACACACAGCTAAAGCTTTGAGCACTTTCCTAGTTTCTACTCACTCCGTTATGTGCTTCCATGTTTCATTTGAACTTCTTTGGTCCATCCACATAAATCCATCCATAAACACGAATCGATTCTGAATTTTCCTGTACCAGAAAGAGATCTGATGAAGGAGGAGCAGAGGGGAAAAGCTCTTCATTTATGTAAGGCTTTTCTCTGTTTTTGCACTTTTTTCTTTCAGTTGTAAATCAGTGTGAGTTTCTCCAGCAGGCTTGCTTCTTTCCTCCTCGTCTCCCATCCAGTACAACATGGTAGGCTGAACCTCACTGGGATTTATGTAGCACCTCTACAGCCTCATTCTAGAAAATTCATACACAATAACATTCACAGCTGTTTATTGCTGTATAAAGACTATGCAGAAGCAGAAGGTACTGGCTCATCAAACTCTCAACAGCAATAATGTAGACATATGAAGTTGGTGGGATTGTTGCAAAGCAAACAATCAGGCTGTGAAGTGTTTTAGCTTTATGGATATCAAAGGGTTGCTCAGTGAATCGACCAATAAAATCTGACACCTTGTGGACAGATGATACCATTACAGCTGATAGAATCACCGGGTTTGTTCTTTTTAGGGGTTATTTTTATGCCTCCAGTGTAACAGTGTGAGCTGTGTTGAAGTACTGCGGGCTCAGTAGAGGTCTCAGGACACCAGTCCTCGAGGCCTGGAGTTGCCCACCCCTGCTATAGAGGATGCATAGGTCTGATCTTGGAAAAACGAAATGTGTTTGGCAAAAAGATGAAGAATCTTTTTCAGTTCACACAGAAAGCTCTGATCCCAGGATGTTTTTAAGGGATTGTCATACTTTTGACATCATTGTATTTGCTGATTATTCATCAGTTTTGTATCTGTTCCCTCTGTCCTCTCCATGCTGACCTCCTACTTCCTGTCCATCTCTCCACCTCAGCTATCTACTCAATTCCTCTGCTATCCTGGTTTGTGTGTTTACGTGTGTGTGCTTGTTTTTGTGCAGCAGCGGGACTTAGTGGAGATTTTCTGCCTGTTGGTTCCACACTTCCACACGCCTGTGATGACATTGTCCTGAACCGCTACTTAAAGGAGTGGCTGGTCCTCTCTTGGTGCTGGATTGTTTAATGACAGATCCTTGTCAGCTTTTTTCTAACAAAAAACGCCAAAGGAAAACCCTGTGTCCTTTCAAGCTCAGTCATCAATCCTTCCTTCCTTCTACAAGCTTGCCAAGAAGACAAAATTGGTAAAACTTGGAAAACAAGAATAAAACAAAACTCACAAACAGCTGATCTTTTTAAATTTTAATTGAAAATATAATACAAGGCATTTTCAATGAACATAAATATGGAAGATACAAGTGCACACTGCACATTATTGTCTACAGTTTAGGCCGTCTGTATAAATAAGCATATTTGTTTGGCCACCAATTTGTCCACAGCAGTTATACAATCCACACTGGTTTATAACTCAGTGTGATAGTGAGCACTTCTTTCACTTTTCTTAATGTGCTTTTTATACATGTACAATATAAAAATAAAGGCTTGCGTTGAATACATTTGAATGTCCATAATGTACACTTTTAAAGGACACAGAGTCTTAAATGCACAGCAAACAGATTTCCTCTTTTCTTTCAACTTCCCTCATGAAATCTTGACTTTAGTCTTGAGCTTATATTCTCAAGTGGTTTGCATGAGATGCTTTTACAGTATGTTTTCCTTCAACCTCATCAGCCTTCATCTCAGAATGTCATGTAAATAATTGTAAAAATATCTGTGCACATTAACCAAAAGCTTAAATAACAAACATATGCTCCAGTGTAATTACACTACAGCAGAATATGACCACACTTTCTTCTCTTTTCCAAATCGAAATCATATTCAGTAACAACAGACATTACAAATAGCGCTAATGTGTAAAAACATAATAAATAGTTTTAGTTCTTAACTAATGAAAAGAAGTTCTGGAATCATTCAGTGTATTAAAATGACCTTAGCTATTTGGATACATTCTTACAAATGTGATTTTTACAAAACAGTGCCTCCCTCACAGCAGTTTTTATTCAAAATATGTCCACACATTTTGGAAATGGAAAATAGTTTCTGAACCAAATCTAGTTTATTTGTTTCAGATTAGAAGCAAACTGAAACACATTTGTTAACTTCCAAGGTGCATAAAGAAAGTCTAAAGAGGTCGAGATTGCAGGAATATCTGTAGTGCAAGACTGATGGTCCTGCAATAATCTTGATGGAGTCTTTAGGTTTTTAGCCAAAAACTCCATCAGCTTAAATGAAACTTGATAAAATGGCTCAAATTTGCTGACCTAACAATGCATCTCGAGGCTTCTTAACAGACTTTCGTGCGCTTTACGCTTGTTAACATTTCCCCAAATATTTCTAAGTAGAATGTGAATACTTGATATACTCAAGTAAAGAAACTATAGAAATTTGTCAAATTTGTGCTACATAACTGTATATCCACAATTTTTTTCCAAGGAGTTTAAATACATAAGTACTGAAGTGCGGTGGACCATTTTGAAAGGAGACCTGCCTTATGGTTCTAATCCTGATGTGATGCATAGTGGTGCTCTGCTGCTAGCTGATATATTTGGTGGCCTCTTTTTGATCTTCAGTTCAATTCAATTTTATTTATACAGCAAATCACAGTTGCCTCAAGGCGCTTTATATTGTAAGGTGGACCCTACAATAATACGGAGAAATAATACAAAGAAAGTCATATTATTGTTAGTTGCCCAACAGTAATATGACCCGCTTTGGCAACAGTGGGAAGGAAAAACTCCCTTTTAACAGGAATAATCCTCCAGCAGAACCAGGCTCAGGGAAGGGCGGCAATCTACCGCGACTGGTTGGGTTGTGGCAGATGGCCGGTTGTATATTTTTTCAGTTTCTTGATCCACTACTGGTCAAAGAAGGTGGCTCCTACTCCCTCTTGTTAAAAGCGAGAGCTTTATCCTCACTGTGCGGGACTGTGTGATCACCGGGTGTCTTTCTCTAATGCTATAAGCTCTTTGCGCCAGTCTAGAAGAACAGGTCCAAATAATGAATGTATGTAATGAATTTATGCTGATGACGCAGATGATGACTAAGTTACAAAAGAATGCCAACACAAAGTGGTAATAAAGGCAAACACGTCCCCTGTTTCTGTTGTCCATAAAGGCTGCACTCAACAACGTGCTACCAATTACCCCCCAAAATTCACATATTTACAATTTGAATGCTGCAGGCAACTTTAAATGATTAGTTATTAGCTATTAGCAGTGATGGGAATAACGGCATTACTTTTTTCAGTAATGAGTAATCTAACTAATTACTATTCCTATCGTTACAACGCCGTTACAGTTACTAACAAGAAAATGCGCTCCGTTACTATTTTTCAACAAACAGACGATTGAAGCTGTGTTCAGCTTACTGCATCTTATATCAGTTGCATGGAAGTAGCTGTAAGTAATGTGGACGCTACAGCGTTAAGTAGCTGCGCGCGCTCCCGCGGACGGTAATCATGATCACTGTCTAACGAAAAAGAGAGAGAGAGAGAGAGTTTTGTGACGTTTAGCGTGTTTGGAGTGTGTAGTTAGTGTGTAGTGTTGTGGATAGTTTTGTGTTGTGTGTCAGAACAATGAGGCGACTGCTGTCTCCAGGTAGAAACAGGAGTGATACACCTGCTGCTGTCAGACCTGCAGGTATCAGGCTGTGATGTTCTCCTTTATAGTGGACAGAAATTGTGTTTTTGGAGTGGCACAAATAATTTGTGTTGCATCTTATTGAATGCAGAACAACTGATTGTTCTGTAAATAGTTTGAAATGGTTATTTAAAAAATCACGTCCAGCAGCCCGGCCGCCACAGCAGCCCGGCCGCCACGTCCTGCAGCCCGGCCGGTACATCGAGAATCATGGGTTGTGCTGAGGCGGGAGCTACAATGCCGCCGCCACCGGACCCGTGGCAGGCCGCCGGAGGAGCAACGCCGCCGCCACCGGACCCGTGGCAGGCCACCAGAACCGTTCCACCGCGGCTGCCGGACCCATGGCCGCCCGCCGGAGCTCCTGCGTTTCCATCAAGGGGTTAGAGGTAGGCCACCTGAACTTTTTTGCCGCCACTGCCTAACCCGCAGCGGGTCCCGCTTGTTTTGCCGTCCTACAGGTCGGCCGCCAAAACTGTGTTTGCTGCCACTGGACCGGGGGATTGAACTGTTGAACTGTGTTTTTTCTTTTGTTGCTTTGTGGTGGCTGTTTAGCGGAGTGGTTTTGGGGCCCTCCGTCCTGGACCCCCCGCCACCCGCCCTGGGTTGGTTGTTCTGTGGTTTTGTTTTGGGTCGTCGGGAGTCGACCCTTTGAGGGGGGGTACTGTCACGGACCCGGTGCCGGGGACTCGGGGTTCGTGAACAGTGTGGACCTTTATTGTTATTAGTGTATTGGATGTATGTTTGCTGCACTGTGCTCTTGTGTTCCGTGTGTGTGTGTGTGTGTGTGTGTGAGAGGCTGGAGGATGAAGGACAGCCACCTGCAGGCCTGATGGGTGTGGCCCTGCCAGCTGCTGGTCACGCCTAGCTTACCACACACCTGCTTCTGATCAGGATCGTCGGGGGAGCTACTTAACAGAGCGATGGAGCTTCCTCCGGCGCAGGATCGTTGAGTTAGACTCCATGTCAGTGTTTCTAGTGTTGTTAAAGTGTATGCCTGCCGGAGTTGGTGCCATAACGGCTGTGTCTGTGTTTTTCCCCAGGAGGACAGCGGAACACAGGACTGCAAGACACACGGGGTGTGTGAAGGCACAGGGGCAGAGAGCACGGGATACCAGCACTTGGGAGAAGACACGTCACGGGAGTTGAGGGAGCACTTTTGGAGATTTAATGTGTGGTGTACAATTACCTCACTGTAAATAAACCCACTGTTTATTCCATTAAGTCTGCGTTTTGGGTCCTTTCTCCTACATCCCCCACGGTCTGCCCTCCAGACCATGACAACTTTTATACACCACTGTACATGTAATCAATAATTGTAGTCTCTATATTAATTTCTATTGTTAATCTCTGTCTCTCAGACAGTGTGTCTTTTGTCTGCCCCCCTCACAGCCAACCAGACGTGGTAGAAGAAGAAGCCGTCGCTCCCAGAGCAGAGGCTTCTTCCTATTAAAAGAGGTTTTTTTTTCTTCCCACTGTCACCAAGTGCTTGCTCCAGTTGCTAGAATGTTCTATGTAATACCGCAGGGTTTATCCTACAGTATAAACTGCCTTAATGTTGTGATTCAATTGAATTGAATTCTGACTCTGAATCATTACCTGTACAGTTGAAGGTGCAGCAGGAAACCTGTTTGGATTGTTCTTTGTTTCTCATGCCTGTTTCATGTTTGATGTCATATTTTTTATAATAAAAAGGTTATAAGCAGAATGATATTATAAGATTAATGAGGATCTGCTTAGCTTCTTTTTAATAATTGCCATTGATACTCCGTGTACAGGAGCGGAAACAATACTATTACGGGTGCAGTGCAGTGCAGTGAATTACAAAGCTTTTTTTCTTTACTTTTTGCTTTTTGCTAATTATCCAGTGCTCTTCTGACTTGTTTCTAATTTCTTTTTACGTGTATCTAAATATTTGATATGGACTCTGTTTATTTTGTACTTTTATTTACTGTGTCATCAGAGTGACAGGTATCTGTGCATTCATCCCTATCCAACTACATGGAGATATATCAGTGGATATCATCCCCCGATGAAAGAAGCTCATTTCAACAGAGTTGTGCATATTAGCATATTTATGACTTCCTTTGTGTCATGTAGGTGAATGTTACATCGCTAATTGCAAATTCTAATAAACATTCTACCCCAGTTGTGTGTTCATTTGCTTCTGTTTTGCATTTAGTATGATCACTCCTGATAAATTACACAAGTTTTTTTTCTTTTTCTTTTTTCATTTGAATCTATTCTTTGGAAACTTTGACTTTTACAAGTTATCAAAAAAGACAGACAAAAATGTTTATTTCCTCAGGACTACTGTGTGAGTGCAATTTTGACTGGGGATACACATGTAGTTTCTAATATTCCAGTCCAATAATATATATCCTAATATTCCAATATGTCTGGATGTGTTTCAACAGCTGCCAAATGGCCAAGATGCTTTTAGAAGCTCTTATGTTTCTGTAATGTGTCTAAAATTTGGCAAAGACTTTTTTTTGAGAAGGATCTTTATCGGATGCTGATAATACCTACATTTAGAAAAAAACAGGAATTCAGTGCACAATGTTCCTGCTCACTGCAAATTTATTGTGACTAAAGAGATTATTTAAAAATGATTATTATTTGTTTCAAAACAAAAAAAATTCTCACTTTCCATGAAAACAAACTCTACAATTATAAGTATTTTATCATATTTCTGCCCTATATTAAACAAACACAGATTTATTGAGGACAGTATAAATCAGGCTTACACAATTCAGCCATACGCCACATCTGTGAAATAGTAAGATCTTGCTCAAGCTCTGTCATGATAGGAGGCAATAAGACGCAGGGTTTATTCAGCACGGACTACTTTTATTGAACTGTAGCACCAGTGTACGTGGCTACATCAATTTTCCAAAAACATACAGTGTTCCAGCGACCTCTAGTGGCCGGCCCCATAGTAGCCTTACTAGTACAACAAAAATAAATCTCACAACATCTTCCCCTTTAACAAAAGTACTTTAAATATAAAACAGTGTTGTCAGAACGTACGACATCACAGGGGTAGACTACCCTCAGTCCTGATAAGGTATTATTCTGCCCTTAGAACATAGAAAGGAGATAGTCCTCAGTCTCCCTTTGGAGCATCCCTTTGGCAAACCGTGTCCCTATTGACTGGACTGGGCAACAATGTCTTTTCGAGTGCTGCAATCGTTTGCCAGGGGCCATTGGGCAGAGGAGTAGTCACGAGGGGTTCCCGTCGCTGTGTAGGCTTGTGCTCTCTGCAAAAGTTGCATGATCTCACCTTGTGTGTCATTTGAAGTCCAATGGTGGGCCACCACACTGTTGATCTTGCACGCTCTCTACATTTAGTTAGTCCTTGGTGGCCTTCATGTAATTGGTCAAGGACACTGGGTCTGAGTGCTGTGGGAATTACAATGCGATCGTGGTAGAGCACTAGACCGTCTGATTCTGAAAGGTGGCTTCTGGCTGCATAGAAGCCTTGCAGTGATGAACTCTTTGCCATTCTCAAAGGCCACCCTTGTCTGATGAAAATGATTGCTTTTTGAAGCTCTGGGTCCATCTGTGTAGCACTGTGAATTTCCTCCAACTTATGTGACTTGATAGGTTTGCTTGTCACTACGTTGCTCACATATACCTTGACCCGGCTGTCTGTCTCGAACTGATAGCATCCATGCAGTGGATGTCTGGAGAGTGCGTCCGCCACCACTAACTGTTTACCGAGAACATGCTCAGCAGTGACACTGAATCACATCAGTCGCATCAGCAGTCTCTGACATCTCAGTGGTGTTTGGTCAAGGTCGTATGAGTTGATCAAAGGCACCAAGGGCTTATGGTCAGTTTGTACACATACATGACCCATGCCTTGGATGTAGCGGGAAAAACGTTCACAGGCCCAGACAGATGCTAAACACTCTTTTTCAATCTGTGAATATCTTTTCTCTGCATCTGTGAGAGTGCGAGAACAAAAAGCAACAGGCCAAAACTCCCCGTCATGGTCCTGTAACAGTGCAGCATGCAGGCCATAGCTGCTTGGACCTGTTGAGCTTAAGGCCTGATGCTTTGATTGTCAGTAATACTGCATCTAAGCGTTGGTCATGCTCCTCTTTCTTAGCCCCGAAAACCAGTATGTCGTCCATCACAATGACAGTCCCATCTAGGCCCTTGAGCAAAGTGCTCATGAGCCGCTGGAAGATCTCGGGTGCTGTTATGCCAAATGGCAGACGCCTGAAGCAAAACCTGCCCATGGGAGTTATGAACGTGGTCAGTTTTTGGCAGCTGGGGTCCAGTGGAATTTGCCAGAACTCACTGGAGGCATCCAAAGTGGAGAAAACTTTGGGGCGATCGTGGCTCAAAGAGTTGGGAGTTCGGCTTGTGACCGGAAGGTTGCCGGTTTGAACCCTGGCTCGGACAGACTCGGTCGTTGTGTCCTTGGGCAAGACACTTCACCTGCCGCCTACTGGTGGTGGTCAGAGGGGCCGATGGCGCGATATGGCAGCCTCGCTTCTGTCAGTCTGCCCCAAGGCAACAGTGGTTGTGTGACTGGAGGAGCCATTGGCTTTTGCGGTATGTAACTTACTTTATTAACTTACATTACAGCAAATTTATGCATTTTGTCCACGTGTTTATTTTTCTGTTTTGCAGCTGGTCTGAAGGCTGGTGTTTATTCTCTGCTGCAATTAAACATGACTTGCGGTGAAGCTCTATGGAGTGGCTCGATGGACAAAAACATAAATATTACACATGTGGCCCAGAGAAAGAAGACTCGCGTTGTGAGTTTGCTAACCCTGATGTTTCCCTGCACATCAAGGATTGCTGTTAAAGCAGAATTGAAGTGTACTGTTCAAACACAGGGATTTTAAGTGGCACCATAGTGGGTTAAAACAAACAAACAAACATAAAAAAAAGACATGTCGGTTTTTCCTTTGACTTTCATATTGTGGACAGTTAGAGCAAGGAATGCCAATTTCTCATGGTGAATCTTCAAAGACAGAGCAGAGTGGGTCTGCTTCAGTGGCGCACTGATCAGGTAATGAAAGCTGAACTTGTGTGAATTTCACTCTGGGTCTGTAAAAACTCAGATGAGCAATGTTCTGCCTGTAAAACATTGGTTTGATGTGTAAGTAACTAATCCACACCAGGATTATTTATAATAAAAGCATTTTTTTTTTAAATTGTGGATTTACTACTTTTCCTTGATTATTAAAGGACTACAACACCCAAACTAGTCATTACCTTTGCTTTAATTTTTTCTTTTTTTTTATTATAGCGAAAGTAGTCTTCAGGAAAAGTTCTCCAGGCTTCTTGAAGGACATTCAATTCAGTTCAATTCAAGTCAAGTTGGCTTTATTGTCACTTCAACCATATACAGTTTAACAGTACACAGTGAGGCGAAACAACGTTCCTCCAGGAACCAAGGTGCTACATGCAACATAAATTTACAACATAATTTAACAGAAAACTCTAAACTAGCTAACTAAGAGGCCTAGTTAGCTGGCTAGCAGAGACAAGACAGACTGACCTAACATAAATTACAACATAAATTAACAAAAAACTATCTAACTATCTCTAAGGATGACTTTTTTTTTTGTTATCAGACAGCAGACAACAAAGTGCACGTGCAAATGTGCAAACAAGAGCAGCAAGTGACAGTGTGACAAAAAAAAAAAACACAACGTAACATAATAATAAGGTTTTGTGATGATGAGTTGAGGTAGTGGAGGAACAGTAAACATTCCTTAGTGTAGCAGCAAAAATTAGGAAGTGCAGAAGTTAGTGCAGAAAGTCCAGTAATAATATTGTGCAAAAGACCATTTACAGGTTGGTGTGTGCGATGGTTTGGTGGTGTAGGTCAGTGTGTTTGTGCTTGTGTTGATTAGTCAGTCCAGTCTCAATGTTTTGAGGTAGTTGAGTTAAGCTGAGTGATAATGTTAGTGTGTGTGTATGTGTGTGTGTGCGTGTTTATCAGTCAGTCCCTTTTTGCTGAGGAGACGGATGGCTTGTGGAAAAAAGCTGTTGCACAGTCTGGATGTGTGTGCCCGAATGCTTCGGTACCTTTTTCCAGATGGCAGGAGTGTGAAGAGTGTGTGAGAGGGGTGTGTCCGATCAGCCACAATGCTGGTGGCTTTGCGAATGCATCGTGTGGTGTAGATGTCCTCAATAGAGGGGAGAGAGACCCCGATGATCTTCTCTGCTGTTCCCACTATCCGCTGTAGGGTCTTGCGGTCTGATATGGCACAGTTCCCAAACCAGACAGTGATGCAGCCGCCCAGGATGCTCTCGATAGTTCCTCTATAGAAGGTGGTCAGGATCGGTGGTGGAAGCCGGGCCTTTCTCAGTCTTCTCAGAAAGAAGAGATGCTGTTGGGCTTTCTTGTGCAGGGAGCTGGTGTTGAGGGACCAGCCGAGGGCCGTCTCCAGGTGGACGCCCAGGAATTTGGTGCTGTCGACGATCTCCACAGAGGAGCCATTGATGCTCAGCGGTGAGTGGTCGCCTCGTGTCCACCTAAAGTCAACAACCATCTCTTTTGTCTTGTCAACATTCAGAGACAGGTTGTTGTCTTTACACCAGTCCGTTAGTCTCTGCACTTCCTCTCTGTACGCTGACTCGTCGTTCTTGCTAATGAGACCCACCACGGTCGTGTCATCAGCGAACTTAATGATGTGATTTGAACTATGTGTTGCTACACAGTCATGAGTCAGCAGTGTGAACAATTCAATTCAATTCAATTCAATTCAATTCAATTTTATTTATATTGCACCAAATCACAACAACAGTCGCCTCACAGAGCTTTATATTGTACAGTAGATCGTACAATAATAGATACAGAGAAAAACCCAACAATCAACAATATGACCCCCTATGAGCAAGCACTTTGGCGACAGTGGGAAGGAAAAACTCCCTTTTAACAGGAAGAAACCTCCGGCAGAACCAGGCTCAGGGAGGGGCGGTCATCTGCTGCGACCGGTTGGGGTGAGAAGGAAGACAGGATAAAGACATGCATTCAAAGCTCTTCTTTTGGATGTTGGCTGCCTTTCCTTCCCTTCTCTGTCAAGATGATCCCACTATTCACTAATGTTGAGGTCCAGGGTTTGGGGAGGCCAATACACAACTGATAGCATTCCATAATGTGTTTTTCTATTTGAAGATGGTGGTGTTGTAAATGCTATTGTATAATTACGTTAGCACAATGGTGATAGAAGGCCCCAACCCCGCCTTCCTAATGTGGGAGCCAACCAATAGGACCACTCCCTCCATGTCTGCGACCAGTGAGACCACAATCATCACCATCTAACAAGGTACCAGTGATATGAGACACATATGTTGCTTTCCACTTGTATGCACAATCATATTGGGTCACGGGTGGTATATGGGAAGTCTGGTAAACAGGTCCCTGGTGGCAGGAAACTAAGTCCGTGGGTCAGAGGGGGCCAGCCGAGATTCAGTCTCTGAGCATGTTACATGTAGGACACTGGGTTCTGTGTTCCCTCTGTTTAGTTTCTGCCCATGTGTTCCTTCTGTTCTCTGTCTGTTACTGTGTCTCTGAGTCCAGTCTGTGCATTTCCTGTTTTATTTTGAAGGTCTGTGTCTTATGTCAGTGTGTTCAGTTTTGTGCTCTCCCTGTCTCGTCTGTGTAATCAGTGTCAGCCGTGTCTCCCAGCTGTGTCCTTTCAGTCCTGTTCACCTCTTGTATTTAGTGTCTGAGTCTCACCCTGCTCGTCGTTGCGTCGTTCTTCATTCTACTCTGTTTTTTCTGTTTGCCCGGTTTCCTGTCTGTTGCTTTCCCAGTTTAGTTAGTTTTCTGTTCAATCGGCAAACTCCCAATAAAGACGGGTGTTTTGACTTCACATTTGCCTCTGTGAGTCCTGCTCTTGGGTTCCTGCCTGCCTTCACACAGCCATGACATTTTCTTCTTTTTTTTCCTGTTATTTATCTTCCTTCGTTGAGTCTCTGTTTCCTCCTTTTCTGCTTTTCTGCTTTGCAGTTTTTCGCTTTTTCCTTTTTATTTGTTTCCTGTCTTTGTTCCTGCTGCTTTTATTGGAAGCAAGCTCCTCTGCAGAAAGAAACGCAATGTAGGACACATGTAGCTTTGGAAGATGGGTGCAACACTGACTGTCCAGCTCAGCTCAAAATTCAGTGTTTAGACATTTTCCTAGCTCTCCCATCTTCTTCTTCTTCATCCTCCTCCTCCCTTGGTCTCCTCCTCGAACCGCCTGGTACTGGGTTGGGGGGCAATAGCACAGGAGCATCCTGGCCATTGTCTCCATCGTCATCTGTGTCACTATCAGGAACACTTTCAGTGTCGCTCTCAGATCCCTCATCTTCCCACCACCTGATTTCATCAATAATTGGATCTTCTTCTGCTACATTATTGTACACGGGTTGTTCTATTTCTAGAGGTGGATTTCTTTCTGTGTAATCTCCTGCTCCCATCTCTGCTCTATTAATGACCAATGGTCGTTCTATCTGTTGGGGTGGATTTCTTTCTATGTTATCTCCTACTCCCATCTCTGCTCCATTAATGACCAAGGGTCCTTCTATTTCCTGGGGTGGATTTCTTTCAATGCCATCGCCTACTCCCATCTCTGCTCTAAAATTTTCCCAGGGTCCTGCTATTTCCTGGGGAGGATTTATTTCGATGCCTCCTGCCGGAACATCAACTGCCTCCTCTTGTTGTGGCAGTTGATTATCAACTAAACCACGCAACTGATTGATTTCAATCCAGGGGAACATCCTGTCAACTGCTCTAAGATTTCCCTGTTGCAGCAGTGCCAAAAGCAGCTCATTGACTGCTAGTCCTACACCAACATGGTTTTGTTCACCATCGTCATGGTTTGGTGAGCCGTCTCCTCTATCCATTTTTTGAAAACAGTCTGCTTTAATAGACTGGAGGAAACTGGTCGGTACAGCTGTCAAACTTTAGCTGATTGGTACAGAACTTTTAAAATGTCCTTGAAAAAGAGTTTAAATCTCTTTAGGAAACTGTTTAAAAACACGCCGCAAATGTGAACTAATCGCAACTGATTGCTGTGAGGAACACTGCGAACTAACGGCTATTTAAGGATTTTCAGATCAAAGTCAAGATTTTGATTGGTTGTGCTTTGAGCTGACTTTTGTGACGTCATCGAATTTGGTTCATTGTGATGACGGTCAACGTTCTGCTGATGAAAAAATGTCGCCGGTGACTGAAACTTTTACAGGAGAAGCATTTCCCACAAAGCCTTGAATGAATTATAGTGACAGAAAGAAAGAAAGAAAGAAAGAAAGAAAGAAAGAAAGAAAGAAAGAAACAGCAACAACTACTAAACAGAATTTTTGCACGTTTAAAATCACCATGGCAATGCGCATGCGCATATTCTCCTGCACGCAACGGGCTTTGGAGTTGACGTAACGCCGCAATGCATTGTGGGAGCACCAGGCCACGAATCAAAACAAACACACTGTAGCTCAAAATGAAAAGGACGGTGTAGAGACAGTTTGTGTCCACATGCAAAGAGACGGTACTTGCAAAAAGTAGCGTGCATCGGAAATGTGGACCCGTATGAAAGTGGAGTAGAAACCCTGAAGACCAAACCGCTGTTGACTTAGCATGATCTGTTCTCGTACCTTGTCTGTAAAGTCAGCGCATACACGGCGCACCAGTTTCGCCGTCATAAATCTCTGGAGGCGCACATCCAATTCACCAAGGACTGGGTGCAATTGTGAGTACGCCGTCATTCAAACCAAGTGAAGTCAGCTTGAGTACTACGAGTAAAATGCGTTTGATTTCCCTCCGAACATTCAGATTAGTGCAGCATAAATTCATTCATGAGGGGAAATTACAGTGAGAACATGTGGAAGCTCTGTTAGATGGATGCCATAGTGAGTTCAGTGCACTGATGTGACATTGTCCTGAAGGATTTAGTTATTCTCTATGGTTAATGAAATTACACTAATTAATTCATATTTATTATAAATAATCCTAATTACACATCTTGCTTCCGTGTTTGTGTGCTGTGTCACTAAATACATTTTAGTGACACATTTTATTTTAGTTTTATACATTGATTAATGACCTGCAGAATCGCCTTATCATATTAAGTGTCCACAATTGTCACTTAAAGTCGAACTTTATGCTTTCTCACTCTTGAAAGTGATTACATCCTTGCATTACATACTTAAGTTTTTTGCTGATAGGTTTCTAAAAAGAAACATGCAGATTTAAAATATAACATGCAGCTTTCTATATATGGATACATAAAAACACTTTAGTTGTTACATTTATGATTAATGTATTTGAACGTAGACACAACACATTTGTGTCGGCCTTGGCTTATTAAAGTTCGTGTCTTGAACTTTGCCTGTGTGTGTTTCAGGTACTGCACTCTCAAAGACTGAATCAACCAGCATTGCAGCCATGGGTCATTGTGAGCATCACAGGGAAGGTTGAAGCCGCCCACTGCAGCTGTATGGCCAGAGTCGCGGAGACCTGCACCCATGTCTCTGCTCTTCTGTTTAAAGTAGAAGCAACAGTGTGGATCTGTGGCACAAGGACTGTTACAGATGAACCTGCATACTTGATTTTGCTGGGTAATATGACCAAGATACAGCCAGAGGTTGGCCATAAGATAGACTTCTCCTCTTCAGCTGCCCAAAAAAAGGCTCTCAATCAAAACATAAACAGACCATCTGTAGTGACAGGTAAAAGAAGCCGTCCTCAAAACAGAAAAATTCACAGGCACAGACGGTATCCACGCGCCTTCACGTCTGCAGTGCCCGGTGGTGCTTTCCGTGGCTCGTTACAAACGATGTGACATATATGAAGTCGTAAGTGTTCGTGTATTTAATATCGTACTAGGCAGATTTACTGCATTACCATTTACTACACATTTACCTGTGTATGGCTATTGTCAGTACATATTGCTCATTGTAAACTTTCTTTAAGTGTGTAACATTCACAATGATACTGTTGATGGTAACGTGTATGATTCCCGTACCTGACAGGGACTATTGACTTTTTGTACACAGTTGATTATGTAAAGCCCCTTGCATTGGATTCATAATCAAGTTCACTGATTGACTACCCTGCAGTGCTGTTTTCCTGTATTCCTGTTTCATCCACTTTAATGAAGTGTCCTGTGTTATAGTAACAGTGAGTTGTGGATTCACTTAATGAATGCCTAAGTTGGGCTTTAATCTGCCTTAGACTTACTGATCTTCTTTGAATCAGCACCACAATAATCGTAAGGGCACTGACAAAACATACAAGTATAAATAAATAAAATCTATAGAAAGAGAAATATGTTTGATATGTTTTTATTAAGTTGCACACAAATAGCATTCTCTGCCAACAGGCTCAGAAGACAAAACTATGTAGAAACTGTGGAGGCAAACTTCTTTTCTCATGTAGTAATCACATGTTTAATCATATCACATTAGTTATAGTAATATCACTTTCTCACTTTACTATAGTAAGAGCACTCCCATCACCAGTTTACATGCATGTGGAATGTTAACACAGTGAGGCCATTGTAATGGGAGACGTTAAATAGATAGTGGGATGATCCTAGTGTTTCACTGGGATGCTCTCTCCACATTGCAATGTGTTTATTAAACCCACTTCAAATCAAGCTCACTGGGTGTGTTGCAGGTTATTGTTAAAATTTCCATAACAAAACACATAACAGACCGGAACCACAGAAGCAATGTGTACAAGCAGGTGGCAAACACAAGTTTTTGAAGTATTTGTACAACACATGCCTCTGCAACAGCTTCAGTGTTTCCTGGAATTGATTCGGAAACAATAACAAAGCTAATATCTATCTGTTATGACAGTCAAATTTCCCCCAAATAGTCTTGGTTGAGGTCGAGTGACTGTGAAAGGTATATGATCACAACATTTTCATAATGAACTATTCAGTGACCCCTCTTCAAATATTTTGTCACAGGACAAACATAATCTCTCATAGCATCTTTGTCGTGATTTTACAGCTCTTTGACCTTTGACAAGTGGACCCTAACATGGCAGCAAAGTGCAACAATGTCTCTTCGTGTGCGGGTCAAGAGTTCACGGTATGCATTTAATTTCTTGCATGTCTGTAAATGACTAGTACAATGGTATAAATAATCCTTCACATTTTCCAGTATAAAAGTAAAACAATTACATCGTCTCATCGGGGCAACCTAAAAGACTCCTTTTATGGCTAGTCTTTGCACATCATAATAACACAGAAGAGAAGAAAGCAATTCATTCTCGATTGCTCTTAATTTCAGGGGATTTTCCAACCTGTTTTGGTTCAAAAGAGCCAAAGGAAAATCCTCATCAATGTTAGAGTGACAACTACATGCTTTTATTGCATGTGCACTGATAATGCTTACTGATAATGCTTGTAAGTCAGTCAAAATACATAAATAACACGTTGTGATCATACTGAAGACCACAGACGGCAGTCCAGGCATCAGGTGAGATAAAGGAGCTGGAGACATCACCTGATAAAGAAAAAAGAGAAATGGAAAAGAGAAGTCTCCTTTATTGCACATTTTTCACCAATCACAAGCCTCTTCTCCCCCCTTCTGCCACCCCAAACTTTTGACCAATCACCGATCAGGATGAATTGCATTACTGGCTGATAAGGATACGTTGAAGAGGATGGATGGATAATAAAGCAACATGAGCATAAATGAAAGCAAAAATATTATGCAAGCATCAAGGCACAAAGGAATTTCAATTGGCTTACAAAATAGAAGCCAGAACAGCGCAGCTAATATTACGTAACTTTAGGTGGCACAGAAGGAAATCCTGTGCTCTAAACAACGGAAACAGTTAAGGGAGATGAGACAGAAAAAGAGGGGACACACACACACACACACACACACACACACACACACACACACACACACACACACACACACACACACACACACACACACACACACACAAGGTACACAGAGGACAATGACACAGGGGGAACCTAACCTAGACTTATTTGCACATGTGTGACTTTCTTAGTCTCAGACAATTTGCATGTTAATGATCAAGGAACTGACCTCACAGCCGATTGTTTGTCAGTGGTGCTAGTTTCAGTCATTGTGGAAATGTACTGTTTAAAAGGTTGGGGAAACCTGTAGCCAGCTGAGACTGAAGAAGTGACTTGGTTGAGTGACAAAATGTTTCTCCCACTGAAAACGCTACGTTGAGATTTACAGAGTCAATCTTTTGGGATCTTATAAGGACATTTTAAAAACTTACTCAGCATGGTTGTTTTTTGTGGGTTTTCCTTTTTGCTTGTTTAAGAGAATAGTAATTGTATTTTGTTCATTTCATGAAGAATATAATCTCTGCTAACAATGTAGCTGCGATTGACTGGTGTTCCCTGAATGCCTCACATACAGCTCCAGGACATTCAGCCAAGAGTCACTGATCCAACTTCAAGATTTAAATCCCGGATAAGCACATCTGGTGTTTAAGACTTTGCTGCTTCCCTGTTGACTACTGTAATTTGTTACTTTCAGGATTTCCTAAAAAACAAAGCAAAAATGACAGGGAACAGAAAGGGAGAGCATTTTTCTCCTACACTGGCTCCTCTGCACTGGATCCCTCTTAAATACAGGACTGAATATAAAATACTATTTTTACTTCTAGAGTCTAATTTTTTTACATGACACTGTGCACTTCAGGACTTTCAAATATGAAGTTTTTTTTGTTTTTTTTTAGAGTCAAACAGGAACTTGTACTTAGTCATGTTACTCCTGAGTGATCTTATGAAGTGATGATTTTCATCCATGTAACCTGACAAACATTATTGTTGTTTTGGTTAATTTTCACACACAGCTAAAGCTTTGAGCACTTTCCTAGTTTCTACTCACTCCGTTATGTGCTTCCATGTTTCATTTGAACTTCTTTGGTCCATCCACATAAATCCATCCATAAACACGAATCGATTCTGAATTTTCCTGTACCAGAAAGAGATCTGATGAAGGAGGAGCAGAGGGGAAAAGCTCTTCATTTATGTAAGGCTTTTCTCTGTTTTTGCACTTTTTTCTTTCAGTTGTAAATCAGTGTGAGTTTCTCCAGCAGGCTTGCTTCTTTCCTCCTCGTCTCCCATCCAGTACAACATGGTAGGCTGAACCTCACTGGGATTTATGTAGCACCTCTACAGCCTCATTCTAGAAAATTCATACACAATAACATTCACAGCTGTTTATTGCTGTATAAAGACTATGCAGAAGCAGAAGGTACTGGCTCATCAAACTCTCAACAGCAATAATGTAGACATATGAAGTTGGTGGGATTGTTGCAAAGCAAACAATCAGGCTGTGAAGTGTTTTAGCTTTATGGATATCAAAGGGTTGCTCAGTGAATCGACCAATAAAATCTGACACCTTGTGGACAGATGATACCATTACAGCTGATAGAATCACCGGGTTTGTTCTTTTTAGGGGTTATTTTTATGCCTCCAGTGTAACAGTGTGAGCTGTGTTGAAGTACTGCGGGCTCAGTAGAGGTCTCAGGACACCAGTCCTCGAGGCCTGGAGTTGCCCACCCCTGCTATAGAGGATGCATAGGTCTGATCTTGGAAAAACGAAATGTGTTTGGCAAAAAGATGAAGAATCTTTTTCAGTTCACACAGAAAGCTCTGATCCCAGGATGTTTTTAAGGGATTGTCATACTTTTGACATCATTGTATTTGCTGATTATTCATCAGTTCTGTATCTGTTCCCTCTGTCCTCTCCATGCTGACCTCCTACTTCCTGTCCATCTCTCCACCTCAGCTATCTACTCAATTCCTCTGCTATCCTGGTTTGTGTGTTTATGTGTGTGTGCTTGTTTTTGTGCAGCAGCGGGACTTAGTGGAGATTTTCTGCCTGTTGGTTCCACACTTCCACACGCCTGTGATGACATTGTCCTGAACCGCTACTTAAAGGAGTGGCTGGTCCTCTCTTGGTGCTGGATTGTTTAATGACAGATCCTTGTCAGCTTTTTTCTAACAAAAAACGCCAAAGGAAAACGCTGTGTCCTTTCAAGCTCAGTCATCAATCCTTCCTTCCTTCTACAAGCTTGCCAAGAAGACAAAATTGGTAAAACTTGGAAAACAAGAATAAAACAAAACTCACAAACAGCTGATCTTTTTAAATTTTAATTGAAAATATAATACAAGGCATTTTCAATGAACATAAATATGGAAGATACAAGTGCACACTGCACATTATTGTCTACAGTTTAGGCCGTCTGTATAAATAAGCATATTTGTTTGGCCACCAATTTGTCCACAGCAGTTATACAATCCACACTGGTTTATAACTCAGTGTGATAGTGAGCACTTCTTTCACTTTTCTTAATGTGCTTTTTATACATGTACAATATAAAAATAAAGGCTTGCGTTGAATACATTTGAATGTCCATAATGTACACTTTTAAAGGACACAGAGTCTTAAATGCACAGCAAACAGATTTCCTCTTTTCTTTCAACTTCCCTCATGAAATCTTGACTTTAGTCTTGAGCTTATATTCTCAAGTGGTTTGCATGAGATGCTTTTACAGTATGTTTTCCTTCAACCTCATCAGCCTTCATCTCAGAATGTCATGTAAATAATTGTAAAAATATCTGTGCACATTAACCAAAAGCTTAAATAACAAACATATGCTCCAGTGTAATTACACTACAGCAGAATATGACCACACTTTCTTCTCTTTTCCAAATCGAAATCATATTCAGTAACAACAGACATTACAAATAGCGCTAATGTGTAAAAACATAATAAATAGTTTTAGTTCTTAACTAATGAAAAGAAGTTCTGGAATCATTCAGTGTATTAAAATGACCTTAGCTATTTGGATACATTCTTACAAATGTGATTTTTACAAAACAGTGCCTCCCTCACAGCAGTTTTTATTCAAAATATGTCCACACGTTTTGGAAATGGAAAATAGTTTCTGAACCAAATCTAGTTTATTTGTTTCAGATTAGAAGCAAACTGAAACACATTTGTTAACTTCCAAGGTGCATAAAGAAAGTCTAAAGAGGTCGAGATTCCAGGAATATCTGTAGTGCAAGACTGATGGTCCTGCAATAATGTTGATGGAGTCTTTAGGTTTTTAGCCAAAAACTCCATCAGCTTAAATGAAACTTGATAAAATGGCTCAAATTTGCTGACCTAACAATGCATCTCGAGGCTTCTTAACAGACTTTCGTGCGCTTTACGCTTGTTAACATTTCCCCAAATATTTCTAAGTAGAATGTGAATACTTGATATACTCAAGTAAAGAAACTATAGAAATTTGTCAAATTTGTGCTACATAACTGTATATCCACAATTTTTTTCCAAGGAGTTTAAATACATAAGTACTGAAGTGCGGTGGACCATTTTGAAAGGAGACCTGCCTTATGGTTCTAATCCTGATGTGATGCATAGTGGTGCTCTGCTGCTAGCTGATATATTTGGTGGCCTCTTTTTGATCTTCAGTTCAATTCAATTTTATTTATACAGCAAATCACAGTTGCCTCAAGGCGCTTTATATTGTAAGGTGGACCCTACAATAATACGGAGAAATAATACAAAGAAAGTCATATTATTGTTAGTTGCCCAACAGTAATATGACCCGCTTTGGCAACAGTGGGAAGGAAAAACTCCCTTTTAACAGGAATAATCCTCCAGCAGAACCAGGCTCAGGGAAGGGCGGCAATCTACCGCGACTGGTTGGGTTGTGGCAGATGGCCGGTTGTATATTTTTTCAGTTTCTTGATCCACTACTGGTCAAAGAAGGTGGCTCCTACTCCCTCTTGTTAAAAGCGAGAGCTTTATCCTCACTGTGCGGGACTGTGTGATCACCGGGTGTCTTTCTCTAATGCTATAAGCTCTTTGCGCCAGTCTAGAAGAACAGGTCCAAATAATGAATGTATGTAATGAATTTATGCTGATGACGCAGATGATGACTAAGTTACAAAAGAATGCCAACACAAAGTGGTAATAAAGGCAAACACGTCCCCTGTTTCTGTTGTCCATAAAGGCTGCACTCAACAACGTGCTACCAATTACCCCCCAAAATTCACATATTTACAATTTGAATGCTGCAGGCAACTTTAAATTATTAGTTATTAGCTATTAGCAGTGATGGGAATAACGGCATTACTTTTTTCAGTAATGAGTAATCTAACTATCGTTACAACGCCGTTACAGTTACTAACAAGAAAATGCGCTCCGTTACTATTTTTCAACAAACAGACGATTGAAGCTGTGTTCAGCTTACTGCATCTTATATCAGTTGCATGGAAGTAGCTGTAAGTAATGTGGACGCTACAGCGTTAAGTAGCTGCGCGCGCTCCCGCGGACGGTAATCATGATCACTGTCTAACAAAAAAGAGAGAGAGAGAGAGAGTTTTGTGACGTTTAGCGTGTTTGGAGTGTGTAGTTAGTGTGTAGTGTTGTGGATAGTTTTGTGTTGTGTGTCAGAACAATGAGGCGACTGCTGTCTCCAGGTAGAAACAGGAGTGATACACCTGCTGCTGTCAGACCTGCAGGTATCAGGCTGTGATGTTCTCCTTTATAGTGGACAGAAATTGTGTTTTTGGAGTGGCACAAATAATTTGTGTTGCATCTTATTGAATGCAGAACAACTGATTGTTCTGTAAATAGTTTGAAATGGTTATTTAAAAAATCACGTCCTGCAGCCCGGCCGCCACAGCAGCCCGGCCGCCACGTCCTGCAGCCCGGCCGCCACGTCCTGCAGCCCGGCCGGTACATCGAGAATCATGGGTTGTGCTGAGGCGGGAGCTACAATGCCGCCGCCACCGGACCCGTGGCAGGCCGCCGGAGGAGCAACGCCGCCGCCACCGGACCCGTGGCAGGCCGCCGGAGGAGCAACGCCGCCGCCACCGGACCCGTGGCAGGCCACCAGAACCGTTCCACCGCGGCTGCCGGACCCATGGCCGCCCGCCGGAGCTCCTGCGTTTCCATCAAGGGGTTAGAGGTAGGCCACCTGAACTTTTTTGCTGCCACTGCCTAACCCGCAGCGGGTCCCGCTTGTTTTGCCGTCCTACAGGTCGGCCGCCAGAACTGTGTTTGCTGCCACTGGACCGGGGGATTGAACTGTTGAACTGTGTTTTTTCTTTTGTTGCTTTGTGGTGGCTGTTTAGCGGAGTGGTTTTGGTTTTGGTATTTATGATTACTTTCAACTACAAATGATGCCAAGCAACTCTAATAGCATTCAAAAACAAAACCAAGAGCTGGAAAAGGCACAATAGGTTCTTGTCAATTATTTTCTCCATATTACTATTATTATATTATGCATAGGAAACATATATTAGCAGTTTGGAAAAAATATCACTTTGTCAAATTTTAGTTACTTACATAATTAGTACCATACCACCCCATTAGAGCACTTTGCTCTCAGACTGTAGGCTTACTTGTTGTTCCTAGTTCATTTAAAAGTAGAATGGGAGGAAGAGCCTTCAGTTTTCAGGCCCCGCTTCTGTGGAACCAGATTTGGATTGGGGAGACAGACACTATCTCTACTTTTAAAATTAGGATTCAGAGTTTCCTTCTTGCTAAAGTAGTACAGTTAGGGCGTGATCAGGTGACCCTGAGTTATGCTGAGGCTGCTGGAGGATTCCCATGATGCACTGAGTATTTCTTCTTCAGTCACCTTTCTCGCTCACTATGTGTTTATATACATATTATTTCTAGTTATTAACCTCTGTCTCACTTCCACAGCATGTCTTATCCTGTTTTCCTTCTCTCACCCCAACTGGTCACAGCAGATGGCCCCGCCCCTCCCTGAGCCTGGTCCTGCCGCAGGTTTCTTCCTGTTAAAACTGAGTTTTTACTTCCCACTGTTGCCAAAGTGCTTGCTCATAGGGGGTCATATGATTGTTGGGTTTTTCTCTCTATTATTGTACGATCTACCTTACACTATAAAGTGACTTGAGGTGACTGTTGTTGTGATTTGGTGCTGTATAAATAAAATACAATAGAATTGAACAATTTGTCAGAGGGGAATTGCTCACTTTATCTTGTCTAAACACATACGACTCTGAATAGATTGCAGTTAAGTTTTGTTCTTTTATCAGTGAAAATGTTTTTACATTTAATGAATGTTTCTTCCTGTAAAGAGTAAAGTAAGGTGAGACACTAAGGGAAATAATAAAAAAAAAAACCTGTATCCTTTCCCTTCCTGAGTTCTCTTTCTTCCCCTAAATCTATTTGATTGTGATCCTCTTTTTGGATCATCTATCTGCACAGCACAGTAGTATTAGAAACCTTTAAGTCTTTTCTTGTCTTGGCTTGATATATATTTGTCTTAAGTGTAATTGTTTCCTTACCATCTTCATCTGGCTGGTGTTAGGCATCAAAAAGTTCCAGGCGATACTCTTGGAATTTGGGTTGCCGCCAGTGTACCGGGCCTGCAGCTCCACATACTGACCCTCGATCACTTCTCCATTTTTCAGGGGTATTAAAAAGTTGGCCCATATGCCTGGATGAAGGAAGAAAGGGAAAAAACACACTGTAAAAATCACAGTTTTTTATTACTTTTATACACCACTGTACATGTAATCAATAATTGTAATCTCTATATTAATTTCTATTGTTAATCTCTGTCTCTCAGACAGTGTGTCTTTTGTCTACCCCCCTCACAGCCAACCAGACGTGGTAGAAGAAGAAGCCGTCGCTCCCAGAGCAGAGGCTTCTTCCTATTAAAAGAGGTTTTTTTCTTCCCACTGTCACCAAGTGCTTGCTCCAGTTGCTAGAATGTTCTATGTAATACCGCAGGGTTTATCCTACAGTATAAACTGCCTTAATGTTGTGATTCAATTGAATTGAATTCTGACTCTGAATACATTACCTGTACAGTTGAAGGTGCAGCAGGAAACCTGTTTGGATTGTTCTTTGTTTCTCATGCCTGTTTCATGTTTGATGTCATATTTTTTATAATAAAAAGGTTATAAGCAGAATGATATTATAAGATTAATGAGGATCTGCTTAGCTTCTTTTTAATAATTGCCATTGATACTCCGTGTACAGGAGCGGAAACAATACTATTACGGGTGCAGTGCAGTGAATTACAAAGCTTTTTTTCTTTACTTTTTGCTTTTTGCTAATTATCCAGTGCTCTTCTGACTTGTTTCTAATTTCTTTTTACGTGTATCTAAATATTTGATATGGACTCTGTTTATTTTGTACTTTTATTTACTGTGTCATCAGAGTGACAGGTATCTGTGCATTCATCCCTATCCAACTACATGGAGATATATCAGTGGATATCATCCCCCGATGAAAGAAGCTCATTTCAACAGAGTTGTGCATATTAGCATATTTATGACTTCCTTTGTGTCATGTAGGTGAATGTTACATCGCTAATTGCAAATTCTAATAAACATTCTACCCCAGTTGTGTGTTCATTTGCTTCTGTTTTGCATTTAGTATGATCACTCCTGATAAATTACACAAGTTTTTTTTCTTTTTCTTTTTTCATTTGAATCTATTCTTTGGAAACTTTGACTTTTACAAGTTATCAAAAAAGACAGACAAAAATGTTTATTTCCTCAGGACTACTGTGTGAGTGCAATTTTGACTGGGGATACACATGTAGTTTCTAATATTCCAGTCCAATAATATATATCCTAATATTCCAATATGTCTGGATGTGTTTCAACAGCTGCCAAATGGCCAAGATGCTTTTAGAAGCTCTTATGTTTCTGTAATGTGTCTAAAATTTGGCAAAGACTTTTTTTTGAGAAGGATCTTTATCGGATGCTGATAATACCTACATTTAGAAAAAAAACAGGAATTCAGTGCACAATGTTCCTGCTCACTGCAAATTTATTGTGACTAAAGAGATTATTTAAAAATGATTATTATTTGTTTCAAAACAAAAAAAATTCTCACTTTCCATGAAAACAAACTCTACAATTATAAGTATTTTATCATATTTCTGCCCTATATTAAACAAACACAGATTTATTGAGGACAGTATAAATCAGGCTTACACAATTCAGCCATACGCCACATCTGTGAAATAGTAAGATCTTGCTCAAGCTCTGTCATGATAGGAGGCAATAAGACGCAGGGTTTATTCAGCACGGACTACTTTTATTGAACTGTAGCACCAGTGTACGTGGCTACATCAATTTTCCAAAAACATACAGTGTTCCAGCGACCTCTAGTGGCCGGCCCCATAGTAGCCTTACTAGTACAACAAAAATAAATCTCACAACATCTTCCCCTTTAACAAAAGTACTTTAAATATAAAACAGTGTTGTCAGAACGTACGACATCACAGGGGTAGACTACCCTCAGTCCTGATAAGGTATTATTCTGCCCTTAGAACATAGAAAGGAGATAGTCCTCAGTCTCCCTTTGGAGCATCCCTTTGGCAAACCGTGTCCCTATTGACTGGACTGGGCAACAATGTCTTTTCGAGTACTGCAATCGTTTGCCAGGGGCCATTGGGCAGAGGAGTAGTCACGAGGGGTTCCCGTCGCTGTGTAGGCTTGTGCTCTCTGCAAAAGTTGCATGATCTCACCTTGTGTGTCATTTGAAGTCCAATGGTGGGCCACCACACTGTTGATCTTGCACGCTCTCTACATTTAGTTAGTCCTTGGTGGCCTTCATGTAATTGGTCAAGGACACTGGGTCTGAGTGCTGTGGGAATTACAATGCGATCGTGGTAGAGCACTAGACCGTCTGATTCTGAAAGGTGGCTTCTGGCTGCATAGAAGCCTTGCAGTGATGAACTCTTTGCCATTCTCAAAGGCCACCCTTGTCTGATGAAAATGATTGCTTTTTGAAGCTCTGGGTCCATCTGTGTAGCACTGTGAATTTCCTCCAACTTATGTGACTTGATAGGTTTGCTTGTCACTACGTTGCTCACATATACCTTGACCCGGCTGTCTGTCTCGAACTGATAGCATCCATGCAGTGGATGTCTGGAGAGTGCGTCCGCCACCACTAACTGTTTACCGAGAACATGCTCAGCAGTGACACTGAATCACATCAGTCGCATCAGCAGTCTCTGACATCTCAGTGGTGTTTGGTCAAGGTCGTATGAGTTGATCAAAGGCACCAAGGGCTTATGGTCAGTTTGTACACATACATGACCCATGCCTTGGATGTAGCGGGAAAAACGTTCACAGGCCCAGACAGATGCTAAACACTCTTTTTCAATCTGTGAATATCTTTTCTCTGCATCTGTGAGAGTGCGAGAACAAAAAGCAACAGGCCAAAACTCCCCGTCATGGTCCTGTAACAGTGCAGCATGCAGGCCATAGCTGCTTGGACCCGTTGAGCTTAAGGCCTGATGCTTTGATTGTCAGTAATACTGCATCTAAGCGTTGGTCATGCTCCTCTTTCTTAGCCCCGAAAACCAGTATGTCGTCCATCACAATGACAGTCCCATCTAGGCCCTTGAGCAAAGTGCTCATGAGCCGCTGGAAGATCTCGGGTGCTGTTATGCCAAATGGCAGACGCCTGAAGCAAAACCTGCCCATGGGAGTTATGAACGTGGTCAGTTTTTGGCAGCTGGGGTCCAGTGGAATTTGCCAGAACTCACTGGAGGCATCCAAAGTGGAGAAAACTTTGGGGCGATCGTGGCTCAAAGAGTTGGGAGTTCGGCTTGTGACCGGAAGGTTGCCGGTTTGAACCCTGGCTCGGACAGACTCGGTCGTTGTGTCCTTGGGCAAGACACTTCACCTGCCGCCTACTGGTGGTGGTCAGAGGGGCCGATGGCGCGATATGGCAGCCTCGCTTCTGTCAGTCTGCCCCAAGGCAACAGTGGTTGTGTGACTGGAGGAGCTATTGGCTTTTGCGGTATGTAACTTACTTTATTAACTTACATTACAGCAAATTTATGCATTTTGTCCACGTGTTTATTTTTCTGTTTTGCAGCTGGTCTGAAGGCTGGTGTTTATTCTCTGCTGCAATTAAACATGACTTGCGGTGAAGCTCTATGGAGTGGCTCGATGGACAAAAACATAAATATTACACATGTGGCCCAGAGAAAGAAGACTCGCGTTGTGAGTTTGCTAACCCTGATGTTTCCCTGCACATCAAGGATTGCTGTTAAAGCAGAATTGAAGTGTACTGTTCAAACACAGGGATTTTAAGTGGCACCATAGTGGGTTAAAACAAACAAACAAACATAAAAAAAAGACATGTCGGTTTTTCCTGTGACTTTCATATTGTGGACAGTTAGAGCAAGGAATGCCAATTTCTCATGGTGAATCTTCAAAGACAGAGCAGAGTGGGTCTGCTTCAGTGGCGCACTGATCAGGTAATGAAAGCTGAACTTGTGTGAATTTCACTCTGGGTCTGTAAAAACTCAGATGAGCAATGTTCTGCCTGTAAAACATTGGTTTGATGTGTAAGTAACTAATCCACACCAGGATTATTTATAATAAAAGCATTTTTTTTTTAAATTGTGGATTTACTACTTTTCCTTGATTATTAAAGGACTACAACACCCAAACTAGTCATTACCTTTGCTTTAATTTTTTCTTTTTTTTTATTATAGCGAAAGTAGTCTTCAGGAAAAGTTCTCCAGGCTTCTTGAAGGACATTCAATTCAGTTCAATTCAAGTCAAGTTGGCTTTATTGTCACTTCAACCATATACAGTTTAACAGTACACAGTGAGGCGAAACAACGTTCCTCCAGGAACCAAGGTGCTACATGCAACATAAATTTACAACATAATTTAACAGAAAACTCTAAACTAGCTAACTAAGAGGCCTAGTTAGCTGGCTAGCAGAGACAAGACAGACTGACCTAACATAAATTACAACATAAATTAACAAAAAACTATCTAACTATCTCTAAGGATGACTTTTTTTTTTTGTTATCAGACAGCAGACAACAAAGTGCACGTGCAAATGTGCAAACAAGAGCAGCAAGTGACAGTGTGACAAAAAAAAAAACACAACGTAACATAATAATAAGGTTTTGTGATGATGAGTTGAGGTAGTGGAGGAACAGTAAACATTCCTTAGTGTAGCAGCAAAAATTAGGAAGTGCAGAAGTTAGTGCAGAAAGTCCAGTAATAATATTGTGCAAAAGAGCATTTACAGGTTGGTTTGTGCGATGGTTTGGTGGTGTAGGTCAGTGTGTTTGTGCTTGTGTTGATTAGTCAGTCCAGTCTCAATGTTTTGAGGTAGTTGAGTTAAGCTGAGTGATAATGTTAGTGTGTGTGTATGTGTGTGTGTGCGTGTTTATCAGTCAGTCCCTTTTTGCTGAGGAGACGGATGGCTTGTGGAAAAAAGCTGTTGCACAGTCTGGATGTGTGTGCCCGAATGCTTCGGTACCTTTTTCCAGATGGCAGGAGTGTGAAGAGTGTGTGAGAGGGGTGTGTCCGATCAGCCACAATGCTGGTGGCTTTGCGAATGCATCGTGTGGTGTAGATGTCCTCAATAGAGGGGAGAGAGACCCCGATGATCTTCTCTGCTGTTCCCACTATCCGCTGTAGGGTCTTGCGGTCTGATATGGCACAGTTCCCAAACCAGACAGTGATGCAGCCGCCCAGGATGCTCTCGATAGTTCCTCTATAGAAGGTGGTCAGGATCGGTGGTGGAAGCCGGGCCTTTCTCAGTCTTCTCAGAAAGAAGAGACGCTGTTGGGCTTTCTTGTGCAGGGAGCTGGTGTTGAGGGACCAGCCGAGGGCCGTCTCCAGGTGGACGCCCAGGAATTTGGTGCTGTCGACGATCTCCACAGAGGAGCCATTGATGCTCAGCGGTGAGTGGTCGCCTCGTGTCCACCTAAAGTCAACAACCATCTCTTTTGTCTTGTCAACATTCAGAGACAGGTTGTTGTCTTTACACCAGTCCGTTAGTCTCTGCACTTCCTCTCTGTACGCTGACTCGTCGTTCTTGCTAATGAGACCCACCACGGTCGTGTCATCAGCGAACTTAATGATGTGATTTGAACTATGTGTTGCTACACAGTCATGAGTCAGCAGTGTGAACAATTCAATTCAATTCAATTCAATTCAATTCAATTCAATTTTATTTATATTGCACCAAATCACAACAACAGTCGCCTCACAGAGCTTTATATTGTACAGTAGATCGTACAATAATAGATACAGAGAAAAACCCAACAATCAACAATATGACCCCCTATGAGCAAGCACTTTGGCGACAGTGGGAAGGAAAAACTCCCTTTTAACAGGAAGAAACCTCCGGCAGAACCAGGCTCAGGGAGGGGCGGTCATCTGCTGCGACCGGTTGGGGTGAGAAGGAAGACAGGATAAAGACATGCATTCAAAGCTCTTCTTTTGGATGTTGGCTGCCTTTCCTTCCCTTCTCTGTCAAGATGATCCCACTATTCACTAATGTTGAGGTCCAGGGTTTGGGGAGGCCAATACACAACTGATAGCATTCCATAATGTGTTTTTCTATTTGAAGATGGTGGTGTTGTAAATGCTATTGTATAATTACGTTAGCACAATGGTGATAGAAGGCCCCAACCCCGCCTTCCTAATGTGGGAGCCAACCAATAGGACCACTCCCTCCATGTCTGCGACCAGTGAGACCACAATCATCACCATCTAACAAGGTACCAGTGATATGAGACACATATGTTGCTTTCCACTTGTATGCACAATCATATTGGGTCACGGGTGGTATATGGGAAGTCTGGTAAACAGGTCCCTGGTGGCAGGAAACTAAGTCCGTGGGTCAGAGGGGGCCAGCCGAGATTCAGTCTCTGAGCATGTTACATGTAGGACACTGGGTTCTGTGTTCCCTCTGTTTAGTTTCTGCCCATGTGTTCCTTCTGTTCTCTGTCTGTTACTGTGTCTCTGAGTCCAGTCTGTGCATTTCCTGTTTTATTTTGAAGGTCTGTGTCTTATGTCAGTGTGTTCAGTTTTGTGCTCTCCCTGTCTCGTCTGTGTAATCAGTGTCAGCCGTGTCTCCCAGCTGTGTCCTTTCAGTCCTGTTCACCTCTTGTATTTAGTGTCTGAGTCTCACCCTGCTCGTCGTTGCGTCGTTCTTCATTCTACTCTGTTTTTTCTGTTTGCCCGGTTTCCTGTCTGTTGCTTTCCCAGTTTAGTTAGTTTTCTGTTCAATCGGCAAACTCCCAATAAAGACGGGTGTTTTGACTTCACATTTGCCTCTGTGAGTCCTGCTCTTGGGTTCCTGCCTGCCTTCACACAGCCATGACATTTTCTTCTTTTTTTTCCTGTTATTTATCTTCCTTCGTTGAGTCTCTGTTTCCTCCTTTTCTGCTTTTCTGCTTTGCAGTTTTTCGCTTTTTCCTTTTTATTTGTTTCCTGTCTTTGTTCCTGCTGCTTTTATTGGAAGCAAGCTCCTCTGCAGAAAGAAACGCAATGTAGGACACATGTAGCTTTGGAAGATGGGTGCAACACTGACTGTCCAGCTCAGCTCAAAATTCAGTGTTTAGACATTTTCCTAGCTCTCCCATCTTCTTCTTCTTCATCCTCCTCCTCCCTTGGTCTCCTCCTCGAACCGCCTGGTACTGGGTTGGGGGGCAATAGCACAGGAGCATCCTGGCCATTGTCTCCATCGTCATCTGTGTCACTATCAGGAACACTTTCAGTGTCGCTCTCAGATCCCTCATCTTCCCACCACCTGATTTCATCAATAATTGGATCTTCTTCTGCTACATTATTGTACACGGGTTGTTCTATTTCTAGAGGTGGATTTCTTTCTGTGTAATCTCCTGCTCCCATCTCTGCTCTATTAATGACCAATGGTCGTTCTATCTGTTGGGGTGGATTTCTTTCTATGTTATCTCCTACTCCCATCTCTGCTCCATTAATGACCAAGGGTCCTTCTATTTCCTGGGGTGGATTTCTTTCAATGCCATCGCCTACTCCCATCTCTGCTCTAAAATTTTCCCAGGGTCCTGCTATTTCCTGGGGAGGATTTATTTCGATGCCTCCTGCCGGAACATCAACTGCCTCCTCTTGTTGTGGCAGTTGATTATCAACTAAACCACGCAACTGATTGATTTCAATCCAGGGGAACATCCTGTCAACTGCTCTAAGATTTCCCTGTTGCAGCAGTGCCAAAAGCAGCTCATTGACTGCTAGTCCTACACCAACATGGTTTTGTTCACCATCGTCATGGTTTGGTGAGCCGTCTCCTCTATCCATTTTTTGAAAACAGTCTGCTTTAATAGACTGGAGGAAACTGGTCGGTACAGCTGTCAAACTTTAGCTGATTGGTACAGAACTTTTAAAATGTCCTTGAAAAAGAGTTTAAATCTCTTTAGGAAACTGTTTAAAAACACGCCGCAAATGTGAACTAATCGCAACTGATTGCTGTGAGGAACACTGCGAACTAACGGCTATTTAAGGATTTTCAGATCAAAGTCAAGATTTTGATTGGTTGTGCTTTGAGCTGACTTTTGTGACGTCATCGAATTTGGTTCATTGTGATGACGGTCAACGTTCTGCTGATGAAAAAATGTCGCCGGTGACTGAAACTTTTACAGGAGAAGCATTTCCCACAAAGCCTTGAATGAATTATAGTGACAGAAAGAAAGAAAGAAAGAAAGAAAGAAAGAAACAGCAACAACTACTAAACAGAATTTTTGCACGTTTAAAATCACCATGGCAATGCGCATGCGCATATTCTCCTGCACGCAACGGGCTTTGGAGTTGACGTAACGCCGCAATGCATTGTGGGAGCACCAGGCCACGAATCAAAACAAACACACTGTAGCTCAAAATGAAAAGGACGGTGTAGAGACAGTTTGTGTCCACATGCAAAGAGACGGTACTTGCAAAAAGTAGCGTGCATCGGAAATGTGGACCCGTATGAAAGTGGAGTAGAAACCCTGAAGACCAAACCGCTGTTGACTTAGCATGATCTGTTCTCGTACCTTGTCTGTAAAGTCAGCGCATACACGGCGCACCAATTTCGCCGTTATAAATCTCTGGAGGCGCACATCCAATTCACCAAGGACTGGGTGCAATTGTGAGTACGCCGTCATTCAAACCAAGTGAAGTCAGCTTGAGTACTACGAGTAAAATGCGTTTGATTTCCCTCCGAACATTCAGATTAGTGCAGCATAAATTCATTCATGAGGGGAAATTACAGTGAGAACATGTGGAAGCTCTGTTAGATGGATGCCATAGTGAGTTCAGTGCACTGATGTGACATTGTCCTGAAGGATTTAGTTATTCTCTATGGTTAATGAAATTACACTAATTAATTCATATTTATTATAAATAATCCTAATTACACATCTTGCTTCCGTGTTTGTGTGCTGTGTCACTAAATACATTTTAGTGACACATTTTATTTTAGTTTTATACATTGATTAATGACCTGCAGAATCGCCTTATCATATTAAGTGTCCACAATTGTCACTTAAAGTCGAACTTTATGCTTTCTCACTCTTGAAAGTGATTACATCCTTGCATTACATACTTAAGTTTTTTGCTGATAGGTTTCTAAAAAGAAACATGCAGATTTAAAATATAACATGCAGCTTTCTATATATGGATACATAAAAACACTTTAGTTGTTACATTTATGATTAATGTATTTGAACGTAGACACAACACATTTGTGTCGGCCTTGGCTTATTAAAGTTCGTGTCTTGAACTTTGCCTGTGTGTGTTTCAGGTACTGCACTCTCAAAGACTGAATCATCCAGCATTGCAGCCATGGGTCATTGTGAGCATCACAGGGAAGGTTGAAGCCGCCCACTGCAGCTGTATGGCCGGAGTCGCGGAGACCTGCACCCATGTCTCTGCTCTTCTGTTTAAAGTAGAAGCAACAGTGTGGATCTGTGGCACAAGGACTGTTACAGATGAACCTGCATACTTGATTTTGCTGGGTAATATGACCAAGATACAGCCAGAGGTTGGCCATAAGATAGACTTCTCCTCTTCAGCTGCCCAAAAAAAGGCTCTCAATCAAAACATAAACAGACCATCTGTAGTGACAGGTAAAAGAAGCCGTCCTCAAAACAGAAAAATTCACAGGCACAGACGGTATCCACGCGCCTTCACGTCTGCAGTGCCCGGTGGTGCTTTCCGTGGCTCGTTACAAACGATGTGACATATATGAAGTCGTAAGTGTTCGTGTATTTAATATCGTACTAGGCAGATTTACTGCATTACCATTTACTACACATTTACCTGTGTATGGCTATTGTCAGTACATGTTGCTCATTGTAAACTTTCTTTAAGTGTGTAACATTCACAATGATACTGTTGATGGTAACGTGTATGATTCCAGCGTACCTGACAGGGACTATTGACTTTTTGTACACAGTTGATTATGTAAAGCCCCTTGCATTGGATTCATAATCAAGTTCACTGATTGACTACCCTGCAGTGCTGTTTTCCTGTATTCCTGTTTCATCCACTTTAATGAAGTGTCCTGTGTTATAGTAACAGTGAGTTGTGGATTCACTTAATGAATGCCTAAGTTGGGCTTTAATCTGCCTTAGACTTACTGATCTTCTTTGAATCAGCACCACAATAATCGTAAGGGCACTGACAAAACATACAAGTATAAATAAATAAAATCTATAGAAAGAGAAATATGTTTGATATGTTTTTATTAAGTTGCACACAAATAGCATTCTCTGCCAACAGGCTCAGAAGACAAAACTATGTAGAAACTGTGGAGGCAAACTTCTTTTCTCATGTAGTAATCACATGTTTAATCATATCACATTAGTTATAGTAATATCACTTTCTCACTTTACTATAGTAAGAGCACTCCCATCACCAGTTTACATGCATGTGGAATGTTAACACAGTGAGGCCATTGTAATGGGAGACGTTAAATAGATAGTGGGATGATCCTAGTGTTTCACTGGGATGCTCTCTCCACATTGCAATGTGTTTATTAAACCCACTTCAAATCAAGCTCACTGGGTGTGTTGCAGGTTATTGTTAAAATTTCCATAACAAAACACATAACAGACCGGAACCACAGAAGCAATGTGTACAAGCAGGTGGCAAACACAAGTTTTTGAAGTATTTGTACAACACATGCCTCTGCAACAGCTTCAGTGTTTCCTGGAATTGATTCGGAAACAATAACAAAGCTAATATCTATCTGTTATGACAGTCAAATTTCCCCCAAATAGTCTTGGTTGAGGTCGAGTGACTGTGAAAGGTATATGATCACAACATTTTCATAATGAACTATTCAGTGACCCCTCTTCAAATATTTTGTCACAGGACAAACATAATCTCTCATAGCATCTTTGTCGTGATTTTACAGCTCTTTGACCTTTGACAAGTGGACCCTAACATGGCAGCAAAGTGCAACAATGTCTCTTCGTGTGCGGGTCAAGAGTTCACGGTATGCATTTAATTTCTTGCATGTCTGTAAATGACTAGTACAATGGTATAAATAATCCTTCACATTTTCCAGTATAAAAGTAAAACAATTACATCGTCTCATCGGGGCAACCTAAAAGACTCCTTTTATGGCTAGTCTTTGCACATCATAATAACACAGAAGAGAAGAAAGCAATTCATTCTCGATTGCTCTTAATTTCAGGGGATTTTCCAACCTGTTTTGGTTCAAAAGAGCCAAAGGAAAATCCTCATCAATGTTAGAGTGACAACTACATGCTTTTATTGCATGTGCACTGATAATGCTTACTGTCCTGTCATTGTAAGTCAGTCAAAATACATAAATAACACGTTGTGATCATACTGAAGACCACAGACGGCAGTCCAGGCATCAGGTGAGATAAAGGAGCTGGAGACATCACCTGATAAAGAAAAAAAGAGAAATGGAAAAGAGAAGTCTCCTTTATTGCACATTTTTCACCAATCACAAGCCTCTTCTCCCCCCTTCTGCCACCCTAGACTTTTGACCAATCACCGATCAGGATGAATTGCATTACTGGCTGATAAGGATACGTTGAAGAGGATGGATGGATAATAAAGCAACATGAGCATAAATGAAAGCAAAAATATTATGCAAGCATCAAGGCACAAAGGAATTTCAATTGGTTTACAAAAAAGAAGCCAGAACAGCGCAGCTAATATTACGTAACTTTAGGTGGCACAGAAGGAAATCCTGTGCTCTAAACAACGGAAACAGTTAAGGGAGATGAGACAGAAAAAGAGGGGACACACACACACACACACACACACACACACACACACACACACACACACACACACACACACACAAAGGTACACAGAGGACAATGAAACAGGGGGAACCTAACCTAGACTTATTTGCACATGTGTGACTTTCTTAGTCTCAGACAATTTGCATGTTAATGATCAAGGAACTGACCTCACAGCCGATTGTTTGTCAGTGGTGCTAGTTTCAGTCATTGTGGAAATGTACTGTTTAAAAGGTTGGGGAAACCTGTAGCCAGCTGAGACTGAAGAAGTGACTTGGTTGAGTGACAAAATGTTTCTCCCACTGAAAACGCTACGTTGAGATTTACAGAGTCAATCTTTTGGGATCTTATAAGGACATTTTAAAAACTTACTCAGCATGGTTGTTTTTTGTGGGTTTTCCTTTTTGCTTGTTTAAGAGAATAGTAATTGTATTTTGTTCATTTCATGAAGAATATAATCTCTGCTAACAATGTAGCTGCGATTGACTGGTGTTCCCTGAATGCCTCACATACAGCTCCAGGACATTCAGCCAAGAGTCACTGATCCAACTTCAAGATTTAAATCCCGGATAAGCACATCTGGTGTTTAAGACTTTGCTGCTTCCCTGTTGACTACTGTAATTTGTTACTTTCAGGATTTCCTAAAAAACAAAGCAAAAATGACAGGGAACAGAAAGGGAGAGCATTTTTCTCCTACACTGGCTCCTCTGCACTGGATCCCTCTTAAATACAGGACTGAATATAAAATACTATTTTTACTTCTAGAGTCTAATTTTTTTACATGACACTGTGCACTTCAGGACTTTCAAATATGAAGTTTTTTTTGTTTTTTTTAGAGTCAAACAGGAACTTGTACTTAGTCATGTTACTCCTGAGTGATCTTATGAAGTGATGATTTTCATCCATGTAACCTGACAAACATTATTGTTGTTTTGGTTAATTTTCACACACAGCTAAAGCTTTGAGCACTTTCCTAGTTTCTACTCACTCCGTTATGTGCTTCCATGTTTCATTTGAACTTCTTTGGTCCATCCACATAAATCCATCCATAAACACGAATCGATTCTGAATTTTCCTGTACCAGAAAGAGATCTGATGAAGGAGGAGCAGAGGGGAAAAGCTCTTCATTTATGTAAGGCTTTTCTCTGTTTTTGCACTTTTTTCTTTCAGTTGTAAATCAGTGTGAGTTTCTCCAGCAGGCTTGCTTCTTTCCTCCTCGTCTCCCATCCAGTACAACATGGTAGGCTGAACCTCACTGGGATTTATGTAGCACCTCTACAGCCTCATTCTAGAAAATTCATACACAATAACATTCACAGCTGTTTATTGCTGTATAAAGACTATGCAGAAGCAGAAGGTACTGGCTCATCAAACTCTCAACAGCAATAATGTAGACATATGAAGTTGGTGGGATTGTTGCAAAGCAAACAATCAGGCTGTGAAGTGTTTTAGCTTTATGGATATCAAAGGGTTGCTCAGTGAATCGACCAATAAAATCTGACACCTTGTGGACAGATGATACCATTACAGCTGATAGAATCACCGGGTTTGTTCTTTTTAGGGGTTATTTTTATGCCTCCAGTGTAACAGTGTGAGCTGTGTTGAAGTACTGCAGGTTCAGTAGAGGTCTCAGGACACCAGTCCTCGAGGCCTGGAGTTGCCCACCCCTGCTATAGAGGATGCATAGGTCTGATCTTGGAAAAACGAAATGTGTTTGGCAAAAAGATGAAGAATCTTTTTCAGTTCACACAGAAAGCTCTGATCCCAGGATGTTTTTAAGGGATTGTCATACTTTTGACATCATTGTATTTGCTGATTATTCATCAGTTCTGTATCTGTTCCCTCTGTCCTCTCCATGCTGACCTCCTACTTCCTGTCCATCTCTCCACCTCAGCTATCTACTCAATTCCTCTGCTATCCTGGTTTGTGTGTTTACGTGTGTGTGCTTGTTTTTGTGCAGCAGCGGGACTTAGTGGAGATTTTCTGCCTGTTGGTTCCACACTTCCACACGCCTGTGATGACATTGTCCTGAACCGCTACTTAAAGGAGTGGCTGGTCCTCTCTTGGTGCTGGATTGTTTAATGACAGATCCTTGTCAGCTTTTTTCTAACAAAAAACGCCAAAGGAAAACCCTGTGTCCTTTCAAGCTCAGTCATCAATCCTTCCTTCCTTCTACAAGCTTGCCAAGAAGACAAAATTGGTAAAACTTGGAAAACAAGAATAAAACAAAACTCACAAACAGCTGATCTTTTTAAATTTTAATTGAAAATATAATACAAGGCATTTTCAATGAACATAAATATGGAAGATACAAGTGCACACTGCACATTATTGTCTACAGTTTAGGCCGTCTGTATAAATAAGCATATTTGTTTGGCCACCAATTTGTCCACAGCAGTTATACAATCCACACTGGTTTATAACTCAGTGTGATAGTGAGCACTTCTTTCACTTTTCTTAATGTGCTTTTTATACATGTACAATATAAAAATAAAGGCTTGCGTTGAATACATTTGAATGTCCATAATGTACACTTTTAAAGGACACAGAGTCTTAAATGCACAGCAAACAGATTTCCTCTTTTCTTTCAACTTCCCTCATGAAATCTTGACTTTAGTCTTGAGCTTATATTCTCAAGTGGTTTGCATGAGATGCTTTTACAGTATGTTTTCCTTCAACCTCATCAGCCTTCATCTCAGAATGTCATGTAAATAATTGTAAAAATATCTGTGCACATTAACCAAAAGCTTAAATAACAAACATATGCTCCAGTGTAATTACACTACAGCAGAATATGACCACACTTTCTTCTCTTTTCCAAATCGAAATCATATTCAGTAACAACAGACATTACAAATAGCGCTAATGTGTAAAAACATAATAAATAGTTTTAGTTCTTAACTAATGAAAAGAAGTTCTGGAATCATTCAGTGTATTAAAATGACCTTAGCTATTTGGATACATTCTTACAAATGTGATTTTTACAAAACAGTGCCTCCCTCACAGCAGTTTTTATTCAAAATATGTCCACACATTTTGGAAATGGAAAATAGTTTCTGAACCAAATCTAGTTTATTTGTTTCAGATTAGAAGCAAACTGAAACACATTTGTTAACTTCCAAGGTGCATAAAGAAAGTCTAAAGAGGTCGAGATTCCAGGAATATCTGTAGTGCAAGACTGATGGTCCTGCAATAATGTTGATGGAGTCTTTAGGTTTTTAGCCAAAAACTCCATCAGCTTAAATGAAACTTGATAAAATGGCTCAAATTTGCTGACCTAACAATGCATCTCGAGGCTTCTTAACAGACTTTCGTGCGCTTTACGCTTGTTAACATTTCCCCAAATATTTCTAAGTAGAATGTGAATACTTGATATACTCAAGTAAAGAAACTATAGAAATTTGTCAAATTTGTGCTACATAACTGTATATCCACAATTTTTTTCCAAGGAGTTTAAATACATAAGTACTGAAGTGCAGTGGACCATTTTGAAAGGAGACCTGCCTTATGGTTCTAATCCTGATGTGATGCATAGTGGTGCTCTGCTGCTAGCTGATATATTTGGTGGCCTCTTTTTGATCTTCAGTTCAATTCAATTTTATTTATACAGCAAATCACAGTTGCCTCAAGGCGCTTTATATTGTAAGGTGGACCCTACAATAATACGGAGAAATAATACAAAGAAAGTCATATTATTGTTAGTTGCCCAACAGTAATATGACCCGCTTTGGCAACAGTGGGAAGGAAAAACTCCCTTTTAACAGGAATAATCCTCCAGCAGAACCAGGCTCAGGGAAGGGCGGCAATCTACCGCGACTGGTTGGGTTGTGGCAGATGGCCGGTTGTATATTTTTTCAGTTTCTTGATCCACTACTGGTCAAAGAAGGTGGCTCCTACTCCCTCTTGTTAAAAGCGAGAGCTTTATCCTCACTGTGCGGGACTGTGTGATCACCGGGTGTCTTTCTCTAATGCTATAAGCTCTTTGCGCCAGTCTAGAAGAACAGGTCCAAATAATGAATGTATGTAATGAATTTATGCTGATGACGCAGATGATGACTAAGTTACAAAAGAATGCCAACACAAAGTGGTAATAAAGGCAAACACGTCCCCTGTTTCTGTTGTCCATAAAGGCTGCACTCAACAACGTGCTACCAATTACCCCCCAAAATTCACATATTTACAATTTGAATGCTGCAGGCAACTTTAAATGATTAGTTATTAGCTATTAGCAGTGATGGGAATAACGGCATTACTTTTTTCAGTAATGAGTAATCTAACTAATTACTATTCCTATCGTTACAACGCCGTTACAGTTACTAACAAGAAAATGCGCTCCGTTACTATTTTTCAACAAACAGACGATTGAAGCTGTGTTCAGCTTACTGCATCTTATATCAGTTGCATGGAAGTAGCTGTAAGTAATGTGGACGCTACAGCGTTAAGTAGCTGCGCGCGCTCCCGCGGACGGTAATCATGATCACTGTCTAACGAAAAAGAGAGAGAGAGAGAGAGTTTTGTGACGTTTAGCGTGTTTGGAGTGTGTAGTTAGTGTGTAGTGTTGTGGATAGTTTTGTGTTGTGTGTCAGAACAATGAGGCGACTGCTGTCTCCAGGTAGAAACAGGAGTGATACACCTGCTGCTGTCAGACCTGCAGGTATCAGGCTGTGATGTTCTCCTTTATAGTGGACAGAAATTGTGTTTTTGGAGTGGCACAAATAATTTGTGTTGCATCTTATTGAATGCAGAACAACTGATTGTTCTGTAAATAGTTTGAAATGGTTATTTAAAAAATCAAGGTAAAAGGTAAATGGATGCAAATAACGTTGTTGTTTGCAAAACTTGTGCATAGGATTTTAAAATTGACAATTTATATTTGCATTTAAAGTTATGAAATATAATTCATTAAACATGTTTGTTGTTGTTACAGTAAAAAATATAACTTTTTCTACTCTGATTTTATGTTTTTTGTCTGATTTTAGATCAATTGTGTTAATACAGTATGTCAAAATGAAAACATAACTGGAAATTCAGACACGTGAGGTTGTGCTGAAAAGAATGATACCAAACAAGTAAACAGTTTTTAAAGGTGAAATGTAGAGGTCAAATCAGAAGTGGTTAAAATGGCCAATTATACCCTGGACCCCAGAGGGTTAAACATTTTTATAAAGTAACGCAATAGTTACTTTTCAAGTAATTAATTACTTTTAGAATATTGTAACTCAGTTACTAACAGTTACTTTTTTGAAGAAGTAACTAGTAACTATAATTAATTACCTTTTCAAAGTAACTTCCCCAACACTGGTTATTAGTACTAGTCAAGAATATAAGCACATTTACTGTTCTGCAGTCCTAAACAGCTCAGTATTATCAGAAGCTTTTGCTCATCTGTATTTAAAGAAGTGAGTTTAAAAGCATTTTGAAAGCAAGTTGAAAACCCAACAGAAGCAAAGCCAAGAAAAAGGATTAGGATACTTTGCAAGGGCAAACTTTATCACACAACACATTATGTTGTCTTTTGATGTCTGGTGCTGAAATAGAGTTAATAATACATAGATTAAACCCAGTGTTTATGAGCAACATTCTCCTTCTTAAACAGTAATGACCTATGAGTCCTTCAGGTAGTTTCTCTAAATAAAGACAATGGATAAAGTGTAGCATGCTGGTGCTCTTTTTTTTCTGTCCGTGAGATTAGCACACACAGCGTTCCAGCTGCGGTTAGCAAATGGCAGGAGGAAAACAGTTTGGAAGAAATTACATTTAAAAATCTAAATATGAAAAATGAAAACATTAAAATCCATAAAGTAGAAAAGATGATACTGGACAAATGTATGAAAATCATATCTATACATAGTTTCAAATGTGTACAGTGCATACAGAGTACAAAAGAACTATAAGTAAGTATTCTTAAAGGAAGTAAACAGTGTGTCTGAGAGCTTGTTGGCATCAGTAAATGACCTTTTCATTTTGAATTCTTTGCTAAATATTAAAGTCCCTTTGAAAAATCAGCAATTGATCCTTTGTGAGAGTATTCCCTTAGCTCATGCTAGACTAGAGATCCGGCCTGGTTCTGTGCAGGAACCATAATGGGCACGCCTCCCATTCGGGTGATGTTGGAGGCCATGATGGTGGAGGTGGGTAGTGGTGGCGGGGAGGGAGCGGTCTGGAGCTGCAGCCGAGGCTGGTTGTACGTTTGCGGCAGCGCCTGTGCCTGAGGCAACTGGGTGTAGCGCTCGGGTCTGGGCATGGAACCGCCATTGCTGCCGGCCTCGGGGGACAATGGCTGTTCACGTGGCAGGGTGGTGTTGTTGTTGTAGCTGTAATGGGTGGGAGTGGAGGCCCCTTGGTGGCGGGACGGTCTATAGCCGGCATTGCTGCCTGTGGCGGTGATGATGGATGCAGTGTCTGAGGGGGGGCGCTGTGGATACTGCTGCAGGTGGTGGTGGTGGTTGTTGTGGTGATGGGAGGACTCTTTGTGGTGTGGGCTGGAGGCGATGGAGGACAGGGTGCCATTCTTGGAGATGATGTCAGAACCCATGCCGCTCTTAGCCCATGACACACGCTTGGGAGCCTGAGCATCCTCCCTGTAGACATCGAGGTGCAGGATTACTTATTTGTGGCGTGTAGATTACTTTTAGAAATGCATAATTAGTTCACAGTAACACTGAAATGGAGTACTTCATTAAATCTTGAAACTATGGTAATTTGTTTCTGCTATCACAGGATATGAAAATTCAATCTGAAAAACAGGCTTCTTAAACAGGTGTGATAGAATCACTTTAGTTTGAGAAATGTGCATTCCTGTGCAATTGGTACATGTCAAAAGTAAAACCTGGGTCATCTGCAAAGGACTAAAATGAATTTGATTCAAAGCAGCAGCAACAAGAACTTCATCTACCAACGCTGCCACTTATGACTTGCCTGAACTGACACTGTTTAGCACTGTGGCAAAAGGGTCCTGGTTCAGATCTGCTGGCCAGCTGAGATGCTGTTACGAATTTTAAATGATAAAATTCTGCTTGCATTTAAGCCACACTGACTCACTTGATTTCATTGGCCAAGTCATCCTCGTTGTTTCTTCTCCTTATCACGAAGACAAAAGCGAGGCACACAAAAAGGAGGAAGATGAAGCCAGCCACTGAGCCAACTGTGGCACCAACAATCACCCCCACTTTATTGGCTGGAATTAAAGAACATACAATTACTATCTCAAAGAATTTAAAAACACTTTTATTACCTCATTTCGTGTAGAATCAATAGTACTTGTACAGCACTGGCTAGAAAAGCAGATTAATGTTTTATATTCGAGTCATGTAAAGATGTCCTTTCTGTTTGACATAGAGATGGACTAATCAGGTGACCAGTTGTGCTGTGGCCTAGCAAATCAGTTTTAAGCTACAATTCAGTTTCATTTATATAGGGACAAATCACAACAGCTGTTGCCTCAAGGCGCTTTATATTGTAATGTAAAGACACTACAATAATGCTGCGATGTTGATCACTAATTTACCGCTGTCCATTGTTTTCAGGCTTCTGCAACATTATATATTCCCAGGACGCTAGGTTGTGTTGGGCATGGTTGACTGTCCAGACTCATGTTAAAGTAAGACAAATTCAGCCAACTTTGACAAAAGTATAATTTTCTTAGCTGCTGAATAGAAAAGTCAGCTAAGCTAATGGTTACAATGTAAAATGTCACAGCCCTATGCTAGCAACGTTAAACATGTCTGGCAAACAGGGTTTGTTTTTTACTTTGAATCTGTGTAAGTCATGAGTGATAGGGGTTTATAATGATACTTTTGCTAAATTATTGTATATTTGTAATATTTTAATATATATGTAAGAAAGTTCGCTGCATATTCATTTAGTTTTCCTATGACGTGTCAGCAGTCATAAGAAATTAGTAGGATATGATCGTGTCCAACAGAAATAATTAATTACATCGATGCTCGCTGTTCATGCTTGATAATAGTGTATCTGAATGTGTGGTCCATAACTATTTTTCATCACTTATTTTTATTAATAAACCATAACCAGGGTTACACTTGCTGCGTACAGTTGGTAATGTGCAGGTCGATTGCGCAGCTCTTTTCTGCCACCGTGTTGCTGGCTGTGCACACGTACTTCCCCGACATGTTGCTGCTCAGGTTGTTCAGCTTCAGAGTGCCAGTCTTCTCATCTAACACAGCAGTTTACATGGAAAAGACAGTCAAACACACATGAAGACACATTATTTCACATGTATAACAGTTCTCAAAGATGTGCTAAGTGACAATCCCAAAAGACGGTGTGCAGGCTGCTTTTTCTATCAATAATTCACATTTATAGCAAACAATGACTCTTTGTTTTTTCGCTGTGCACTCACTGAGCATGGGTGAGAAGAAGACCTCAGAGGTGGGGCTGGTTTTCTTCCACTTGTACAAAGGAATAGGTTTCCCAGAGCTGGACATGCAGATCAGAGTAACATTTCCTTTTACCTCTGGCTTCCCTGTCATAGAGCACTTCGGAACAGAAGGAGGGACTGAGGGGAGAGGATTATGTAATGTTTTATTACAAGACTTTCTGTTTTACTGTTTCACAGTGAATCTGAGAAGTACAGCTGTGCAACGGGTGAATTTCCCTTACCTTTCACATCCAGGGTAACCGTTTCAGTAATACCATCATTAACAATCTGAAAGATGTAGCTTCCTGAATCGGACTCCCGGGTGTTGTTGATGTAGAACGACACATCTGATGATGGCATCTGATGTAGGAAACCGACACGGCCCTTAAACTGTCCGTCAAACACCTTCACCTCGTTGTCGGTGTAGGAGATGATCTGGACAGAAGGACAGAAAGCAAGCGTCACATGAAACAAAAAGAAGATTAAAAAAAGGGGGTTTTTTGGGGTCTTTTAGTACATAAAAGAAAGCACACAAAGAAGTAGTTGTGCATAACAGATATCACTGACCTGTGTCACTGACATCCAGGTCAGGGATGTAATGGACTTTGTATTTATCCAAAACATTTCCAGAGATTTATTTGCTAAATGTCCAAGTGCAAGACTTTAAAGAAAAGAAAGTTTCACTAACACTGGTAAAATCAGCAGTGCTTACAGAGGAAAGTTCAGGACATCTTCAACAACTCACCTTAGTATCACTGACATTGGACAGAAGTTAGCTTCACTGACTCATCAACCTTTACTGGACTCTACACAAAGTTTTACAGCCTCCTCCAAAGCAACTACACATGACGCATATCGGCAGGTGAGGTAAACAGTGCACGGCGGACTCACAGCCCACACTTTAAAAAGGTACGTTCTCAGTTTAAACATTGGACATGTTTTCTATGTTCAGTTGTGAATAAAATTAAATCTAACCTTCACATTTCCACCTATAAGGCCAAATTAAACAGTAATATTAATGTTCTTGAACCTGATCTATAAATTCTCAGCTCTCATTCTCTGCAATTTAATTAACACAAATTATGCAGGTCTGTATTGTTAGATAAATACTACATTCTAACGAATATGGCTCTTGTACAATAAAAAACAAAACACAACAAAAGAAGCCTGATATAAAACCTAGTTCCAGCATATGTATCTCTGCAGTGGAAGGGGCTGAAATACAGTATAAATAGAACGGTTCAAGGCAGATGCATCATTTACAGTAAAAAGTAAAGATGTTCTTAGATTAAAATCTGTTTTCTTTGAGTAATCTAGTCACCTGATGGTCTGGACCTTGATCACTTGCTGTAACTGATGGAACCTTGAATTCTGCTTTATACCAGAGAATCCTGAAGGAAAAGCTCCTGCCATCAGCTTGTATTCTGAAGTTCAATTACATTTGAGTTATGCACCAGGAAGGTGATCCAGAACATAGCAGCAAAAGAAAAAATGAAGGTTTTGGAGTGATCAAAATAGTCAAAGACCGGACTTAAATCTGATTGAGATGCTTTGGCAAGACCTTAAACAGACCGTTTATTCTCAAAAGCCCTCCAATGTGAAAGAATTAAAGCATTCTGCAAAGAAGAGTGGGCCAAAATCACTCCACAGTGATCTAAAAGCATCATCGCCTGTTACCTTAAAGGTAAGAACGGTGAGGAGCAAAAACTGTCTGTTTAAAAGAGAAGATGAACTGAGGGGCTGCACCAAGAACTCATGCATTGGTATTTATGATTACTTTCAACTACAAATGATGCCAAGCAACTCTAATAGCATTCAAAAACAAAACCAAGAGCTGGAAAAGGCACAATAGGTTCTTGTCAATTATTTTCTCCATATTACTATTATTATATTATGCATAGGAAACATATATTAGCAGTTTGGAAAAAATATCACTTTGTCAAATTTTAGTTACTTACATAATTAGTACCATACCATCCCATTAGAGCACTTTGCTCTCAGACTGTAGGCTTACTTGTTGTTCCTAGTTCATTTAAAAGTAGAATGGGAGGAAGAGCCTTCAGTTTTCAGGCCCCGCTTCTGTGGAACCAGATTTGGATTGGGGAGACAGACACTATCTCTACTTTTAAAATTAGGATTCAGAGTTTCCTTCTTGCTAAAGTAGTACAGTTAGGGCATGATCAGGTGACCCTGAGTTATGCTGAGGCTGCTGGAGGATTCCCATGATGCACTGAGTATTTCTTCTTCAGTCACCTTTCTCGCTCACTATGTGTTTATATACATATTATTTCTAGTTATTAACCTCTGTCTCACTTCCACAGCATGTCTTATCCTGTCTTCCTTCTCTCACCCCAACTGGTCGCAGCAGATGGCCCCGCCCCTCCCTGAGCCTGGTTCTGCCGCAGGTTTCTTCCTGTTAAAACTGAGTTTTTACTTCCCACTGTTGCCAAAGTGCTTGCTCATAGGGGGTCATATGATTGTTGGGTTTTTCTCTCTATTATTGTACGATCTACCTTACACTATAAAGTGACTTGAGGTGACTGTTGTTGTGATTTGGTGCTGTATAAATAAAATACAATAGAATTGAACAATTTGTCAGAGGGGAATTGCTCACTTTATCTTGTCTAAACACATACGACTCTGAATAGATTGCAGTTAAGTTTTGTTCTTTTATCAGTGAAAATGTTTTTACATTTAATGAATGTTTCTTCCTGTAAAGAGTAAAGTAAGGTGAGACACTAAGGGAAATAATAAAAAAAACCCTGTATCCTTTTCCTTCCTGAGTTCTCTTTCTTCCCCTAAATCTATTTGATTGTGATCCTCCTTTTGGATCATCTATCTGCACAGCACAGTAGTATTAGAAACCTTTAAGTCTTTTCTTGTCTTGGCTTGATATATATTAGACCTAAGTGTAATTGTTTCCTTACCATCTTCATCTGGCTGGTGTTAGGCATCAAAAAGTTCCAGGCGATACTCTTGGAATTTGGGTTGCCGCCAGTGTACCGGGCCTGCAGCTCCACATACTGACCCTCGATCACTTCTCCATTTTTCAGGGGTATTAAAAAGTTGGCCCATATGCCTGGATGAAGGAAGAAAGGGAAAAAACACACTGTAAAAATCACAGTTTTTTATTACTTTTATACACCACTGTACATGTAATCAATAATTGTAATCTCTATATTAATTTCTATTGTTAATCTCTGTCTCTCAGACAGTGTGTCTTTTGTCTGCCCCCCTCACAGCCAACCAGACGTGGTAGAAGAAGAAGCCGTCGCTCCCAGAGCAGAGGCTTCTTCCTATTAAAAGAGGTTTTTTTCTTCCCACTGTCACCAAGTGCTTGCTCCAGTTGCTAGAATGTTCTATGTAATACCGCAGGGTTTATCCTACAGTATAAACTGCCTTAATGTTGTGATTCAATTGAATTGAATTCTGACTCTGAATCATTACCTGTACAGTTGAAGGTGCAGCAGGAAACCTGTTTGGATTTTTCTTTGTTTCTCATGCCTGTTTCATGTTTGATGTCATATTTTTTATAATAAAAAGGTTATAAGCAGAATGATATTATAAGATTAATGAGGATCTGCTTAGCTTCTTTTTAATAATTGCCATTGAAGAAAAAAGTTTGCTTCAAGGACATTATTAAAACTGTATCCATGATTTTATATGCATGCGGCTCTTCTTACACAGTTTATAATGTTACATTACCACAGATGTTATCACAGATGAACTTGTGCGTTATTTGGATTTAACGCAATAGTGATAATGAAATCAAGCTGAATAGAGAGAGCACTATCACAGTGAAATGTAATGTTTATTTGAGACCACAGAGAGGCAGCAGAGAGCCAAAACACATCTGCAGTACACACGACCAAATCAGAAAAAAACAAGGTTTTCGCTTACATATTTATATGTGACACGTTTTTATTAGTTAAAGTGTTCATTTAAGTAGTTGATAAATATGACAAATAAATGACAGAGGTTATAAACCCCAGTCACCAACTGTGCATAATTTGTGTTTACTGTATTCAAAGGTTTTCTCAGGGGAATGTCAGTCTCTCCTACAAAATGAGGGTGGTTTGAATCATGGAATTAGTCAACAGAAACCACATATCTCACCTTTTTTTCTCAGGGACCCATAACAGAGAAATGCAGAAAGTATGTGAACCCAATATAAATTAACACACACACACACACACACACACACTGGAGCATGACTTTTTGACAGTGGTCAAAAAGTATCAAATGGACAAGCATCTCAGTGCTTGTCCATTTGATACTGTTGACCACAGTATTTTACTAAAGCGATTTAAACACACTGTTAGTATTAAAGGAATTGTACTGGAGTGGTTTGAATCAAGAGTACTAAGTGGACTTTTCCCATATTAGCTGCTCTTCATTGGCTATCAGGCCACTCTCCTGTGGAACTAGCTCCCAGTTTAGATGAAGAGCATATGTGCACTCTAATTTTGAAATACACTTAAAACCTTCCTTTTTGATAAAGCTTTTAGTTAGGACTGTATCAGCTGAGTCTGAACCTTCCCTTATTTATGCTGCAAAGGTTAGGCTGCTGAGGGCGCTTTACGTTTCTTCTTCACACATCTCTTTCCACTCTCTGTGTGTTTATACAACACTATTGTATTTAATAACTGGGAACTCTCTTCTCTTCTCTTTCCCCTTGCCCATGACTTATCTCAATGGATGGCTGTCCCTCCATGAGCCTGGTTGTATCCGAGGTCTTTCCTGGTAAAAAGGAGATTTTCCTTCCCACTGTCACCAAGTGCTTGCTCACAGGGCACAGAGTGATTGTAGGGGCTTTACCTTATAATATAAATTGCCATGAGGCTGTTGTGAATTGTCACGAGGACACGAGCACCTGGAACATGGCTGCCAAGTCTAAAGTGCACTGTATGTTTGTGTGTATTGATTAGAACCATGGCATGTTCAATTCAATTCAGTTTCATTTATATAGCAACAAATCACATCAGCAGTTGTTTATGTTGAAATTTGAAAGGCGTAGGCACATTATAAAAATTGACAGGACAAACATTCTTCATACCCCACATTATAGTTTCAAAAAGACATTTGAAACAAGCTGTTTATACACGAATAAAAGTCATGCATTATGGATTAGCTTTCTTCACTGCACAGCAGTACCTTCCTGCTAATTAGTACCATTATTTAGATGCCACAGTTGTTACCGCAACAAAACTATTTACATGTAAAGGAAGTGATGTAATCAAGTCCAATCAACAAGAGGCTTCCCAAGCAAACTATTACCTGAAACAACTCACTATTTCTGTGGTGGCTAAATATTCAAAGCAGAGGGGTGGAGGTCAAGGCACGTGACTTGTAGTTATTAAAATCCTAACAATTGAAATAGTTTTAATCAGAAAAAAATATTGATTGTAGGTTTTTTATACAGCATTGTGCAATGATGTACTGAATATCTGGGCTTTTTTAAGGTCAATTAACTGCATTATGGCTACTCTGGAGCAACAGAAACACAAAACTAACAAACAGATAATATTAAAAAACAGCACTATGATGTTGTGGATGTCAAATGTTTAATTAGAACTACTGTTAATCAATAACTGCCATTATTGCAACTGCACAATCAAATGAATTCTCAGAAAATTCATTTGAATTTTGAATTGTTTCTCAAAAAAATATTTGAGAACGGAAAAACAGACTTTTAATGCAACTAGACTGCTGATGATAAAAACAAAATAAAGCCAACCAGGTTTGTTTCTGTAGTGGACAGAGTTGCTTATTTCATTACAGTATTTAGCTTTTCTATTTTCAACAGACAGTCTCTGGCACTGAGCAAGGAGCGCCCCCCTGTGGCCAAAAGCTATAGAAATTTACACAGTTGAAACCCATTATAAGCTGAATTATTCTAAATTTATAGCATTTAAAGCTCAATTTAAAGCATCACAGATTTGGCAAAATATCTTGTTGGATTTGGACTTGTTGGACTAATGAACATCTCTTGTGCTTTATTGCTTCTCCAGCTCTAAATTATACAGGTGAAACGTGAATGGCAACAATGCACCATGTAAAGAGATCTCTATAGAGAGGAGGTGTAGGTATCAGTTTCTCAGTCACTGTGGAGATGGAGTAGATAAGTGACAGTGATGAGAGAATGTGTGGGCTATGCTCCTTTGGGAACATTGCTTCTAACAAAGAATCACACTAGTGAAGCCATAAGATAGACTAAATAAGGGAAGATGTGGAAGGTTAGCGTAAGAATAAATGTTGCTAAAAACGGTGAAAGGAGAAAACAAGGAGAAACAGAGATCCATTGTGTCAATGGCTCTTTAGGCCATAAGAAGATTTGGTGCAGCAGTGAGATAGGCCTGTTGTTTGTAGAGGTGCTGACTGATGGATGGTTGGATCAGTGGACATGTAGAGATGACAGAAAGAGGCTTAAATATAAATGCAATGAGTCACTGTGGAGTGGCTCTCTGATGATTGCTATAAGCTTAAAGGGAGCCCAATGAGAGGCTGCTGCATGTCTCACAGATTGGATGAAGGGAAGGAAGAGAAACGGAGACTCTCTGGGATGAAGAAGATTTTACTAAAGCTAAAACAGCAACAAGAGATCTTGAAATGTTTATATTTAGAATAGATGTAAAACTAGATCAGAGAATAGTGTGCCCATGCAGAAATTGTTCTATTTGACACAAATTAGAAACTCCAGCAATGGATAAGTTCACTTTTTAAGCCAAGAAGTTTGGGAAAACACCTAGCCGGAATCCTTTCAAATCTTTGCGGTAAGACTCTGGAATACAAGACTTCCCAACAGGGATGACCCAGACACAAACATTTCAGTGGGGGAAAACAGGCCAAATTTTCAGCTCCTCATTAGTGTGGATGAGCTGCGCTTCATGATTTAGTCTGATCACATGGGCATTTTTTCCCCATCAAAATCTTGCCAAGTGCTGCTTTAAGAAGATTTTCTGACAGAAATCCTTCCTGATTCCAATGAGAGCATACTACATTGAAAAAAAAGATGAAACATGTATAGAAAAAAAAACTTGGCAGAAAAAATTGAGAAATGAACAAGGCCACTGAGATTTACTCTTAAAGTGGTCAGTGAGGCATAATCTTTCCCTCTGTGGCAGGTCTGAAATCTATTCTGCTCGCTTCATGACAATTACTTTTAAATATTCCTTGGTGACTGATGGCAGGGCAGATGGGAGCGAGTTCACTGAAGGGCGTAATGAGGACTGGATAGGTCTCGCTGGATCTAATAGGGCTATTTCACTAAGTCTGATATAACAAGGTGTTTTATGGTTAGCTGGAGAAGCTTTTATTCATCTCTCTCTTTCAAAGTAACAGTTTCTTCACTATATGTAGAGATACCACTTTGGAAGCTGGATATGGAGTTGACAGACTTAATTACAGGGTAGATTTGAATTGGAAAAAAAGTGGGAGTTACACTGTTGTCCCCCAGTGTAATAAGTGCTATAGTTCTGTAGTACTTGCAAAGCTGGTGATAACCACACTGAAAGGGTAAAAACTATCAAGAATAGTGAACTGTGCAAAATGTCCTTCCAACCATTCTTGATACCACTACAGAAACCTAATTTCAGAATAACAAGAAGAAGACAAAACTAGAACGTCTGGGTTGTTAGAGTTGCTAGTTAGGGGAGAGACTCTTCTCTAAGAAGAACATGGGAGAAGGTCTGCAAACAATGAGACTTCCAGAAAAATGTCCCTTGGACAGATGAAATGAAAGTGAAGCTACTGGGTGCCAGTTTAGCTCAGTGGGTGAGCAGGTAACCACATGGCCAGAAAACAGGGACCCAGTGTAGGTCAAGTTACTTGAAAAAATTAGTTACTGATTACTTCCCCCCAAAAGTAATCCCGTTACTTTACTGATTACTTATTTTCAAAAGTAATTAATTACTTAGTTATTTAGTTACTTTTTAAAAACACGATTTACAACCTGAAGAGGTGATAAAGAAATAGATCTTTCAGCCCAATTCTACTTTTTCTTCAGAATCCATCATACAAAATGTAATCAAATGGAAAAGTCTCTTTTTAAAGCTTGTTTTATTAGTTTTAATCTTTTAACTTTATGCATCAAGCAAAAATTAAATTATATGCAACATTCTGACTAGAAGAAATTTGTTTAACATTTAAACCTATTTTCTGCACATTCGAGCACATAAAAGAAAAAAATTTTTGTGTTCACACGCAGTCTTTCAAATAAATGCAAGTGAACCACAGCAAAAAATAAATAAATAAATAAATAAATAAAAGACTCAGCGGTCCTGTTGCTCTATTTTCACCTGTATAGCAGGCAGATGCTTGCCCTGGTACAGGTGAGCTGCAGCGGTCAGTGGAAGAATCCGCGAGTTTGTCTGTGAATTTCCCATTCCGTGGTAGCGCACTCGGTGCTTGCTCGGAAGTTTAGGGGTTTTTTCGCTGTAAAGCGAAGTTTTCCTCCCACGCAGGGAACAGCGTACGCTAATATTTTTTGTCACTTTTTACGGAATCAAACTCAAAGTAAGGTCAGTACTTCCACGCTTTAACGCTGCACGCTCATACTCTCTGCCGCACCCGTTATATTATCCATTGTTGATCTGCACACAGGAGTTGCCACGAACGTCGCACTCGCTTACGTCATTGTCATGAGACCTTTTTTGCAATAGTAATCCCTTACTTTAGTCGTTACTTGAAAAAAGTAATCGGATTACAGTACCGCGTTACTGCCCATCTCTGCTGATGACCCTTTGCTTTGTTGAGTGAACCATGAACTCTGTATACCAAAGTGTTCTACAATCCAAACTGGGAGCTGAGAGGCCTCCCATTCTACTTTTGAAAACTCAAAAGCAGAACAGGAGTCACTAATTTAGATTACAATGTAATCTCAGAGCCAGAGTTGTTGCTTTGATGAAAGTACTGTGCTATGCTCAAGTTCCTGTGTGTGCTAATTGGATAATTACAGGAAACCCTTCGGACTGATCCCTGTTTACTTCAGCAGACCTCAGTGTAGATAAAGCGGAAACCATGCTTTGATGAGGATGACCTTAACTAACGTATTTCATGCTGAAAAGATGGGTGGAGTGGGTCGTTTGCTTCCTGTCAGCATCTTATCAGCTGCTTTGGTTAAAATGTTAAAGCAAGTGAGCTACAGAATAAAAAAGATATGGTGTCAAACATAAGTGATGTCTCTGTTGCAATATTACCATCAAATACATCTCTTAATGTCTAACTTGGAGAAATAGCTAATTTAAGAGATTTGAGAATAAGAAGAAAGAGCACATGATCTTGGATGAAGATGACAGTGTGGCAATGATGTCTCCATGGAGCACCACTGCCACTGAACCCTGTCTCTGGAGGATGGGTGGAGATGCAATGACGTGCTCTTTCTCATGGAGATAAACCTCCCCTGATAAGGCTTGGACCACTTTCTGTAGATCTGAGGCTGGATTGGTGGTTCCTGTATCTATAAAGTAGGAGGAAAACTCTTAAAGATCAACAGAACCAGATGGTCTGGGTCCTGATGACCAAAGGTCATCCTGTGAAAATCCTTCATGTTTGCCTTGCCCGATAAAATGAATAAAACCAAAACAAAAAAACAACAACAAAAAAAAAAACCCCAGCGGACAAAAACCTGCAGAATTGCTGCATTCACATTTGAAAAAGTCCCCAAGTTCATCTTAGTACCTGTTGTTTAACAGATGTCTAAATACTGGCCTGTAGGTTGTTTTGGATACCTGCATCAGAAAATGTCCTGATGCTTTGACCATAAGTTGTTGCTGTTCACACTTGACACATAACAATACCACTAACGTCTACTACAAGACTTTTGGCTTATCCAGTGTATTAATATTTGATAGTTGCAGATTTTTTTGGTCCTTTAAGAAAAGAAAATCAAAAAAGCAGAACTGGGCAGTGTGCACTGTACCTGGCCATGAAGAAATGCTATAGAAGACAGCAATAACTCACTAATTCACAAGGCTTGCAACAAACCAGTAGACAACTATTGTATCAGTATTCCCAGTGCTTTTAAACTTGAAATAATGCTTTGACATCATACCACGGTAATTACAGATACTGACTGAACAGTTTTAGCTCTGAAGATGTGGTACAGTATGCTTAGCTAGACAGAAAGATGTGTTTTTTTCCACCGTCCACAAATATAGTCTGGCTAGTTCCACTGAGATCCACAGTCTGTGCAACATTAACAGCACATTTACGGACAAAAAGAACAAAAGCACCATGAATAATTGATTAGAGATGAGATGAGAAGAAAGACAGAAACAGTGGCACTGTCCAAGCATCTTATTTAATCTTTTAACATAAATTAAGAGGAAATTTAAGGAAGAAACTGAAAACTAACTTCAAGCTGAGAGTTTTTTTTTAATCAAGGTGAAGATGTCCAGTATCCTCAAAACATCTGAAAAAATCCATCAAAGTCTAAGGTTATTCATAGCAAAAATGTTCTCTCTTTCCCAAACTATCATTTTGCTGTAATCTCCACACATATGCAGAAATAATCCAGAACTTTTTTTCTGATTCTCACTCCACAGCCCATCGAGTCCTCATAAAAATAGAAGTCCAAGTTTTAACACACACACACACACATACACACACACACATACACACATTCAAATTCTTGTGGGGACATCTGATTGACATAGTACTTTCCTTAGCCGCTCACCCTAGCCATCAAAAATGAATGCCTAACCCTAAACCAAAACCTAATTGTAATCCTGACACTAAAACCACATTATGAGTCACAAAAATGCCTTCAAACTTGCAGCGATCAGGATTTTGGGCCCTATAACGGCTATAAAGCTGTTGGTCCCCACAAACACATCTAAACAGGCATGCACACACACACACACACACACACACACACACACACACACACACACACACACACACACACACACGCACACACACACACACACACACACAGAACTTCTCATTCACACAACGGGCTCAGGGCCAAAGTCTGGGGCAGAGCTCATCTTCTGATAACTGCGAGACTGCCATTCCTCACAGGATAATTAAAGGAGAAACACAATGTTAGGACTGCTGCAGAGAGGAATGTGTCGTCTCCTTCTTTCAACCGCCAAACTACCAAACTGCCACTCAAAAGCTGGATGCCCTGAGAGTGACAGAAGAGAGCAGGACAAAGGCAGCTGCTTAATTGGTAGAACAGAGATAGCGAAAGGCCGGGAGGGTTTATGTTTATGCCTTCAACCTACCAAAAATACGTATCCATTATCCCGGTCTCTTCCAGTCTGCTAAAGAGCTACAAACACATCTGGGGATGCAAAGTGAATGCTTATTCAGCCTGTGGGCTGACTGCTAATTACAAAGAGACACAGCTGATATGTTCTTCCGCCGTCCTTGCACATTGTCCTTGAGAGCCGAACCAATTAACATCTGGAAGAAGTGATTGCTCATTGTAACTTGGCAGCAGTGGAGATGGTAGACATGCTTGTCATGTTTGGGTACGGATAACATTTTCATCACCAGCAACTTTTAGCCAATCAGATGTGCCCTTACATGTTTCCCTTCTGATATGATTTTGTTTCATAAACAATCCTTCTGGTGGCTAATGGAAAATGAATCAGAAGCTGGTTGTAACAAGTCATAACTCTCCTAAGGGCAGTATGTCAGTCTGCCAAAAGAATTCCCTAATACAAGCATAATACTGTCATATTTATGCAAAATGTAAAGAATTTAAATTCAAATGTCAATCAAAATCATCTATAAATTTAAATGTATTTATCTATTTACCAATTCACCATTGTCTCTAATTAGGCCAGTAGTAAAAAGGCAGAGTAGTAGCTGTACCTGTTGTTTAACAGATGTCTAAAATACTGGCCTGTAGGTTGTTTTGGATACCTGCATCAGAAAATGTCCTGATGCTTTGACCATAAGTTGTTGCTGTTCACGCTTGACACATCAGCTAAATGTGTATGAAGAGTCTCAGCTGTACTGTGTATGTATGCCAGCACACTTACCCTGATGTCAACATGATAACCATTATACCAGCTAAATGTCAGCAGATGTTACTGGTCATTTGCATAAAAGAATTCTAGTGATCCGGTTTCTGCCTTTACATCTGGAACCCTTACGTTTTACTCTATCATCATTTATCCAGTGGATTTACACCATATTCACACACTGCGTTTGATCAATTTGGTTCGATTCTACATCAGAACTGAAGGAACTTTGCTTTTATTCATGTGACAGATACACAAACCAGCAACTGTCAACAACAAATACAACTAATGCAAGTGATTGCCTACATATAATATATGATAATAGTAATAATAGAATGTAGGAACAGGGTAGGGTCATCCATCCATCCATCCATCCATCCATCATCTTCTTAACTACTTCTTTGACTTAAGGTTAAAAGTGCTAGTTCCCAGCTTTCATTGGGCAAACGTGCGGGTACAGTCTCAACAGGTCACCAGTCTGTTACACGGCTGTGATACATGTGATGGAAAAATGAACGATCTGCACCTTGACTTCCGCGTGGAGTTTGCATGTTCCCCATGTGTCTGTCAGTCTCACATAGTGCCAAAGACATACCTGTTTTAGGGCAGCCTGTGATTTTTAAATTGGTACAACCTTCATTCCAAAAAAGTGAGGATGTTGTGTAAAATGTAAATAAAAACAAATTGCAAGGGTTTTCAAATCTCATAAATCTGTATTTATACACAATGGAAAACATTTCAAATGTCAAAAAAATGGCTTAATCTGCAAAATTTGACCGTTTTCATTTGCTCACTTTAAATTTGATATTAGCAACACATCTCAAAAAAGTTGCGATGGGGCGAGTTTAGATTTGTTTTGACCAGAGCACCCCTAAAAACAGCAGTCTACTAATAATAACATATTTTAGTATATTATTTTATGGAATCATTTTCAAATGTTATATTTTCTTGTATGTTTACAACAGTACGTGATAGAATGTAAACAGGTTTTATGTGTTGTTGAGGTCATGATGTTACAGTGCGCTCACACAGAGGCTGGTTTCTCATTAATAGCAATGAAAAGGCTTTGGTGGCTGCGGCAGAAAGAACACGCACAGGTATTTTCATGACACAAATTAGTGATGTAGATTTAAAACACACTTTAACTGGAATATAGCAAAAATTCAAACTGTTCTGATAATGTAGGGATGTTTCCATGACTGCTTTCTTTTATTTGTTCACAAAATAGCCTGAAAAACATTAGCTAATGTAGCTTAAATCCATCCATCCATCCATCCATTCGCTTCCGCTTATCCTTTTCAGGGTCGCGGGGGGCACTGGAGCCTATCCCAGCTATCATAGGGCGAAAGGCGGGGTACACCCTGGACAGGTCGCCAGTCTGTCGCAGGGCCAACACACAGGGACAAACAACCATTCACACTCACATTCACTCGCACATTCACACCTAGTGACAATTTGGATTAATCAATTAACCTATCCCCACAAGCTGCATGTCTTTGGACGGTGGGAGGAAGCCGGAGTACCCGGAGAGAACCCACGCTTAAATCACTAGAGGTTATTAGCTAATTTTAGCCTTCTGATCCACTAGTCTGCTGGTATCCCACCAGTTACCAGCCAAGGAGCTGATGTACTGGTAAAAATTCTGGTCAAAGAGGGGTGAAGTGTTTGTTTACAGTACAGCTGCAGATCCAAGCGACCATAAGTCTTGTCTATGTTACTTGTCTATAATGAATGCAAATCTGTGATTCTAAACATTTAAAGATTTGAGATTGTTGCAATTCGTGTCTTAAAAAATGAAAAATATTCACATAAAAATATGAAGATAGCAACATACTAACCCCAAGTTGCTCTGTGATACATCCATCACAGTATGAATGTGAGTGAATGTCAGATACTAAGCACAAAAAGTTTTGTATGAATGAGTGTGAATGGGTGAACGAGGCAAGTTGTATAAAGCGCTTTGCGTGCTCAGTAAAAAAGTGCTGCATAAGAACCAGTCCATAAATGACTTTCTGACTAACAACTTCATGCTAAAAGTATTTTACTATTCACAAATTGTCATTGTTGTAATTTCCAATGTAAAATTATTTAATTTTTATATTTTTCTATCAAATATGCGACTTTGCAGGATGGCTGGACTTTTTCATATTTTAGCTAGCCAATACTCAGACTTTATTATTAAGCTCCTTGAGATGACTGTTGTTGTGACTGGCGCAACTCTACAGATCCTATTTCATTTTTATTGTAAGAAAGACCAGTGAAAATGTCAAGCTCTAAATTTAATAGTCTAAATAAAAAGAGATAAATGTTGCCTCAGATTTCGATGTGCAAAAAAAGGCCAGAAAATGGGTCAACAGACCATTTACAAAAACAACAAAAATTTACATCTTGAAATTTAGACACACACACAGACAGACAACTCTCACCTTCAATTCACCCAATTATTGTAATCCCAGTATCCTGCACATCACATAGTGACATAAGACATAATTCGCCTGTTCTAATGTTATGAGGCAGTGCTTATTTTGCATTGTGGTGTGCAGGTTTTTGAAAGCAGCTAGGCCTTTAACAAGAATAGTGGCAGCTCTGGTTAATTTGAAGCTTCCTTCCATCTGATCAAAGCATCGTGGGAATGGCCACGGAGGAAAAATTACGAAATAATGCCAATGGCATGAGCTTTAAGCTCTTATTAAACATATGCAGATAAAAAAAAGGCAGTCTCATCAGTCTGAAAGAGTGCTTCTTATCTGGTGACAGAAAACAATGGAACTCCAATTCCCCTGCAGGTTTGGACAAAAAAGAGGAAAAGGAGCAAGGAGTAAAATGACTGCACTGTCTTTGATTAAAACGACTGTAGAACTGAATAAGCCTTTATAGAAAAATGACCCTTTACGGAAGAAGAGGGGAAAGTTCTCATCATCTGCTATATATACACTATATACTATATATACATCTATAAAAATCACAGACAGCCCCTCGCATACAACCTCTGCACACAAGTGCACGCGCGCGCACACACACACACACACACACACACACACACACACACACACACACACACACACACACACACACACACACACACACACACTTCCTCTGCATTGTGTGGATGACGGCAGGGAGGAAAAAGCTGGGCGTCCTGATAGCGCTGTGACGTAGCTATATTCCAGGATTAGTCTGTTTGTCTTGGTAGGCAGCATTAAAGTGAAGTCCAGTATTCGGGGTCAGACAGGAAGTTGTCCACACAGAGACACCAACAGCCTTTAACACACTCTCAGCTGCTGGACTACTCCCACATTTGACTCACTGACCTTTTCTTAAGGGTAGCATATGCTATTTTACAAAGAATAATAGAAAAAACTCTTACGGCTCAACTGTTACTGTTTATATAAAAGCTTGTATTTTTTATATTTGATACAATACATTTATTGTTATAGCTCTAAACAATTATTTGCTTTCCAAGAAATGCTACTGCAGTATTTCAATAATTAAACATGCCTTTCTCCACACAACGTAGGCAATGTTAGGACCTTTGTCCTTCTCTGACTCCCTGAGCGTACAGCTGGATGAAATACAGACAAGTACATATGCCTAGCAAACAGCTTTTCCCCCTTTACTGTTATTATGTGAACCAAGAGTAGAAACTTACTGATTGAATAAGTTTTTAACATAAACACCCATATGGAAAAGATATATATAAATCTTATAAAGTTTGTATCTGTCTTGTGTGAAACTTGTATGAAAAGCATACAAGAGTGAAAATGGATATAAGATCCATTGAAAAATTATATAAATGAAACTTGTATGTTTTGGATTCTTACTAAAACAATATATGAAAGTAATGAGAAAGTGGCCACTTTCATGAGTAAATCATATAAGCCTTACATGATTCACTATATGAAGTAGGCCAAATGTGATGCAAGTTTTTTCGATTTCTTTTCCATATGGGCATGTCACAGTGATATCAGGTAATTTGCCACTTGCTTGCTATCGAAATAGCTAAATTTGGAATGATGGCAATTTCCAGAAATACACCACATAGATAAGCTAAGCTAAGATGATAAATGCAGATTTCAGGACAATCCCAGAGAAAAAGAAACCTATGGGCAAATTTCCATCCGTACACTAACAGTCAATTGCAAGTTACAATACAGTAAGCATTAATCTAAGATCCATAAGTCCATGTGAAACGTGTGCTGTACATAACAAATTAGGAGTTAGCATGTCACGTAAGCTGCCATCTGCACTGATAAACAGACCTTGGTTTGTATTTGACTGTGGTGCCTCCCTGGGTTAATCAGTGTCACTTTGAAAAATGCACACGCGCCAGGTGGCATTTCCTGTGTTTATATTCAGCTCTGGGCAGCAGGACACAGAACTGTCATTAGTTTTCTTGGAATCGGGCTTATTTCTCTGGGAAAACACGTGATTATGATGTGATTCTCGCAAGATTCTGGTGATTGTGTTTCTGGATGCCATTGAAAGGATTTGGCGGCCTGGCTGGAAGCATAAACACATAAAAAGTAAGGACAGTAACACGAGCGCCAACAGACATGTGCATGTTTCTCAACTACATGCTACATGCTGCGATAACACAGCAGCCTTCAGCTGCTGTGTTATCGCAGCACTTGATCCATAATGCATTTCTGTTGATGCCGGCTGAGCACGGAGCTCTAAACCAGCACAAAGTGAAGTGAAACTGATTAGATATGTTGATCATCAACAAAAAGGTTTTACTCTTATGAAATGCTTTGATCAGGAATCAGCTGACCTTTGGGGGAGAGCGGGCTGCACAGCGATATGCTGTAAAAGACACAGGAGCAGAAGAAAGACTAGGATATGGGGGACATGAAAGCAACTTGTCTGGCACTGAAGGAGCGGACACGGTCCATAATGACGCCATTTGGTCCTCCCATGGTGCAATGCACACCCTGCATTAGAACTGCCTCCCTGCTCTCAGAACTAGCAGTGGCAGATGCTGATGTTTGCATGGTTAGGTGTGTGTGTGTGTGTGTGTGTGTGTGTGTGTGTGTGTGTGTGTGTGTGTGTGTGTGTGTGTGTGTTTGCATGCTAGAGAGACAAAACCACCTGTTTCATTAGTGAGCAAAAGCCCAATCAGGTGTGTGCAGTAAAGACACATGTTCTTCATTGCAGTCTGATTCTAATCATCACGATTGGCTCATTCTTGCAGGCTCATTAAATTTCCCAAAGGATTTTGAGATTCTGACAGTTTCCTCTTATTAGGATTCACAGCTTCTATCTTGCTTATTTTAAGTGTTGCTCATCTTTTAAGATGTAACTATTTGGTGTTGGAAACGGGTTTGGGTTTTTCCATAATTTAGAGCGTAGTCTTGCACACCCTTGAAAGAAGCGAGGAAGGAGAGAGGAAAGGACGGCGCTCTGAATCGAAGATAAGGGCTCTGCAGGAAGAGAGCAAGAGGCATTCATCTTGTTTTGACACAAAGATATCGCAGTGGTGTGGATGGGGGGAGGGGCGACTGACGCTTAATAATGCTAACTGAAGATGTCAAAGAACTTGCTAGGAGAAAATCATAGATGGGTTTCTGGTATTGAGTGTATGTTCTGGATTATCCCATTATTTTGGACAACATATGGAGAACATAATGATATAATAACATAATGAACTCTGGTGATTGGACGAGAGACTGAGAGAAAGCATTAGAGAGACACACCCACCTGTTTAAATTGAACGGCCTTTATTAAGGGCATTTAGTTTAAAGCTTATTTTGTGTAATTTTTGTCAAAATGAGCATACCAAAATCCCAGTAACCTATGCAAGGTGCTAGCACAGCTGTTTCATGCTAACAGCACCTTTGTAAAGAACAAGGAGAGCCATGACTGATAGGTGTTCATTCAGATGTGCTGTATATCTACCGTGTCAACATAAAATATATAATAGTATGTTAAGGCACGCCCAGCATCCTCAAAAACATCCTGTCTTCCCGTCTTACAGAAGACATTGTATATCCTAATTAGCAAGTACACAATCCCAGAGAGAACACATAGGGGGGGGCAGGGCATCAGAAACAAAGAGGCAGGAAGTGACAGGCAAAGTTCACTGTCCCCAAAGGAAACACTCATTTTGCTCTTTATCCCTTCCAACCTAAATGCAACTGAAACATCTTTTTTGTTTTTGCACAAGATGTTGAAAGTTGAAAATCCATCCTCAGAATAAGAAAAGCACCTGATGATTGAGGCAATAAGCACAATAAACAAGTGTTACTGGGTTATTTGCTCAGTACAGTGAGAGGACAGAGGAGTAACAGTCCCCTGGGTATTCAAGCTATCAAAGAGCCACTTGTGGATAGATTATTTAGAGAGACATCCGTCTGATAAAGTAAGTCTCTGAACTGGGAGGAAATATTTATGGAAAAATAGCAGTTTGCTCAGTGTCAGCTCTGTGCTGGCAGAGAACCAGGAACAATGACCAAAGATAGAAATTTCATACAGAAATATGTGACTGGACATCTAGAGCACATGGTATCCTTCCTTACAGCTTGGCCACAGATTTAATTTAGTTTAGCTCCTCTTATTCTTATGACAAACATAATGGAGAGCTTTGCATTGTTGCTGGGATTAAACACAACCTCATTTTAAGCTCATTTTCTTCAGTCAGGTTCTGAGCAAGTACTCCGTATTGTCTGCTTGCCTTAAACCTGGGGCAGAAGTGCTATCTATTTGCATTTTACCCCAACTGGCTTTGGAAGTGACAGTAAAGAACCAACTTTTAATGTAATGGAAAACATGATCTGATGTGTTCCTCATTCAGAGGATTCAGTATTGATTTCACCTTCAGGCCACAAGTATAAAGTTCACTTCACTCATCTGGGAACACTACTGGAAAGAATTTAATGCGGACACCAGAAACAGAAGTGAACAACTAAACAGTGCTTTTGATTCTGAGGCACATTTTGAGTGTTATTATTTTAAAATACTTCTTTACCTGTCAACATTTCCAAGTCTTCAGCCCCTTACTGGCCCCTTACTCCAGATATGCTGAGGGACAAAATACTCGCTCTATCATGGCTCAAAAACATATGCTGTATATAAAAGATGGATGTTGTTATTAATCTCTCACTGTCTTCCACAGCATGTCTTTATCCTGCCTTTCTTCTCTCACCCCAACCGGTTGCAGCAGATGGCCCCACCCCTCCCTGAGCCTGGTTCTGCCGGAGATTTCTTCCTGTTAATTAAAAGGGAGTTTTTCCTTCCCACTGTTGTCAAAGTGCTTGCTCATAGGAAGTCATATGATTGTTGGGTTTTTCTCTGTATGTACTATTGTAGGGTCTACCTTACAATATAAAGCACTTTGAGGCAACTGATGTTGTGATTTGATGCTTTATAAATAAAACTGAATTGAATTGAATTGCCACTGCAATGACACTAAATGGTTAGTAGAGTCCTGTTGTGTTAAAACTGTTAGCACACAATCTTTGTCTATGTTTGACTTAGAAAAAGAGGCATCCTGCACGCTCATAGGATCGAGACACAAGACTGGCCTAGCCTCCCAAAAAAATAATAAAAAATAACTGACAAAATAAATCTGATGAACTTTAAACTAGCAGCTGAGACATTAGGAAAGTGTTTACTAAGGTCCTAGTAAAGGGAGCTTAAGTGCTGTTTTCCTTTTATACAACTGGACTTCTTGTAACCAGAGGAATCATCTGCTGTTTGCCATGAGAAAGAATGAGAGAATATTTCTTTTGATCCTGATTCTAATGGTGACACCTACATGAAAATTTGCATTGATTTGAAACAGCTTTTTCTCACTGTAATTTACATCATGTTTGATTTTTTTCAGGTTGTCTTGATAAACTGAAGATGTATTGAGTGCTTCAACAGGCACCCTACATTATTATTAGCATGCATTATTATCATTATTATTATTATTGTTACGTCTAAGCTGGCAGCTGGACAGGGTAACTAGTTATTGTGCAGTTTAAGATTTTAAAACATTAAACACAAGATGAGTTTATAAAATATAACAAAATTCAGACAGCAAATGTTGGAGATAATAATGATTGGAGTGGGCTTTTCCAATGTGTTGATGCCCATCTTTAATGGACCCAGCAAATGACTTGTTAAACTATGGGAATCATATGCTGTGGCCTTTGCTGTTACCAGATCTCAACCCAAATAATGTGTCAGGCTGTGCTCTCCACCAGCACCAGCAAACTTTCAGACTGGCACTCTTAGTTCGTACTGTATTGCAGTTTTGCAGTTGGCCTCACTTCATAAGGCGTTTTACTCAAATAAAGGATATCAAGATTCTCAAAGCTAGGCAACCCCCCCCCCCCCCCCCCCCCCAAAATAAAAAAACAAACAAATCAGAATCGCATTTTTAAGCTGCCAGTCTTGTTTAGAAACAGTAAATCACACTCATGAAAATCCAGACATGGACTGAATTTGCTCATGTTGCCTTTTGCTTCAGTCAGTCTTCAGCTGGGCGATGTTATCATTGTGTCCAGAGGATTTTGCGGTTGTCAGAAATAATTCTGGCAATGAACATAAAACTGAACTATCTTGACAGATGCTGTCTGAAGTTTGAGCCTGAAAACACTGTTTGTCTTTCACTGTTTGTCATTCAGTGACTGAGTTCAGGAGAGGTTTGGACTCATATACCATTATCATTCCTTAAAACAGGAAACACGTGTATAATAATAGCGATGGTGTCTTGCATGTGGCTGCCATGACCTGCTGGGGGGTGGTGGGCCATCATTTCTGCTATAACAGCAGTTTGTGAATCTATTACAAAATGATCTCACTGAATGAACCTATATTTATACTAAAATTATTGTTGTAGCTAGAGAGATTATAATTATGCTATAGCCACTATTACTGCCATAAAGCCAGTCATTACTGGCACTAATGGCCCTGCATACATAAGTGACACTGATCACAGTATATAGCACTATAGTATTCAATTATTTTAAATTGGCTATGTTTATGTATAGTTACCCCACATGTGTATGAGGACAGATGTGTTTCCATGGTAGATTTTCTTCTCATCGCTGCTGCACTCAGAGTTGATTGGGTAAGATGGGAAAGCAGCAAGGGCCCCTTGGTAAGTCTCAACACTCATAATCCCATCAATGTTCAAAAGCAGTGCTCGTGGTAAGACTCTCCAAAGAGACATACACATCTGGAGCTCGAGCAGATGGATGGCAGCATCTGGCAGACAGCATACACATCCAAACAGTACACTGACATCCACCTGCTAACACGTGGAACTGACTAAACATTACAACATAAATCTTTTGAAACATTCAAATATTAATAAATGTTGTATATGTACTACTGCCATCATAGTAAGATTTAAAGGTATCAGTGCAGATTTTTGTGGATAGAAATGACTCCAATTTGTTGGCAGACTATAAACACCGCTCTCACATGCAGCATCAGTAACATTAAACCTTTAGAGCCAGGTTTATTAAACAGAGAAAAATTGCAATCCCCAAACAGCACTGGTGTTTCCTCCATATATTTTGTGCCTTGAGTAAGGAACTGAAAATTACTGCAAAACTCTGAAAAAAAGAGCAGACAAAAGATAATATCTGCTGAGGTCTCACCAGGTAATGTTAAGGGTGAATCTGATGTCCATTGTAAGGAAACTCTCTAAAAGGTTAGGTTTCCAAGCTCAGAACAAAGGATTAATAGGCCAAAGCTTGTGGCCTGTGCAACAAAACCAGAAACTTGGACCAACAGGTGACCCGTGAGGTTATGTGAGAGCTGCTATGATGTGATCTTTTCTGTCAGCATGAGCAGATGTCCTGCCTGCTGTGTGCTGAACACATAGACAGTGACTGTGACAACAACACTGAGCTGCAGGAGGCAAAATGTGAATGGCTTTCTGCTAAATTAGTCTCTTTTGTTGAATGAAACATGACTGTATCTTTACTTAAACATCATTACAAAAAAAATGGAACTAATTCTGGATACATTCATTATTTAGCTAAAGGGGTTATTAGGATATTTTCACAACTGCAATAATTCATAGATGTGTATTTTTTTTAAGTACTGACTCATACTGCTGCACTGATGCAACTTTTAATTCCATTTTGGGATCAGTACTGAAGCTATCAGGCACTCAGTTTTACTGTCCCCTGTGATTCATGTATTGTCTTGTAGGACAACGTTAAACGCATCAGAATCTGGTTTTCTGCCAGTATTGCTAGCCTGACACTTGCCTGACCTAAGGCGGGGCACACCCTGGACCGAGCGCCAGCCTGTCGCAGGGCTAATAATTATTTCATGCTTAAAAAAAGAATCAAATCTGAGATTACTCCAATACTGTCTGCCTCACACAGTATGCAAGCATTAACTAATGCACATATTCTTGAGGAAACTTCCAGACTAATTTGCATTTTCTGATTTTTTCAGAGAAGCCAGAGCTGTCAGTGTGAGCTCTGCAGTAAATAATATTGGATTTATTTCTAAACAACATAAATAAATGTACATATACCAGCATATTGAACAGAAAGCACATCTATAAACCAGATTTCCATGTTTCATGTTTTTTCTTCTGCATCTTTTGAAAGGGAAAAATATATTTTTGAAAAGTGAACAAAGTCGTCACACAGCAGCACTCCCTTCACTTCTCTTTTACAGCTCATGCTTCGTTATGGAGTAAAAAGGGGAGGAGGGGTAACAAAGTCAGTGCTGTTCCTTTGCAAGTAAGAGTCTCATTGTGTGTACCGCCTGCTCTGTTACCCAGAGTCCCTCAGGACAGTAGACAGTGGGGTCAAACTTCAGTTACTAAGCACCTGTATGCTTGTGCAAAAGGTAAAAATGAAACAGAGAGAGAGAGAGCTTCAAATGCTCTTCCTCTCTTCCTCTCTCTCTCTTTCTACGAGTGAGCCCCTCTTCCCCCTCACCAGCAGGGATATAGATGTAGGAGGATGGGACGTGCTCACTTAATCAGCTGCTTTAACAAACCCTTTCTCACTGAGCCTCTGCCAGGTTCATTGCTGAAGCCTTGGTGCACCTTAATAATATGCATCAAGCACAAAAGGTTACAACTTATTGATCCATGCTCACTAAGTATCTGAGGCCACTCTGACATAGTATGAGCAGCAGACTTGAGTCGCTTCTTCACATGCTCCACCCCATGCTCAGCGTGGATATTCTCCACACTGAGACTGCTTTTCACCCACAAACCTCAGTCTTTGTACTGAAGTGTGGAGAAGCCATTATTCATTTTGGTGGCAAGCTGTTATCAGTGGGATTGATCTCTGTGGGGTGGAATTGGTGCTGGATGGCGTAGAGAGCAATGACAGGAAGGAAGAACGTACTGGAAGGCCTTATCTGGAAGCGCCAGGCTGCTGTGACGGGAAGTGGAATGTCAGGAGGGGAAAGAGGAACTAGGCTCAGATGTAATGCACAAACACACAAACAAAGCGTTCACATAGTTGTTCCTGACTAATCGCCAATGAAAGTGAGACAGACAACCTCCATCTTTCTTCTGACTGTGATTTCAATGTAATTCCTCTACTTTGGACTTTTTTCTTCCCGCTCTTTCTTTCTATTTCGCTCTGTCGTTATCAGCTGGTTTCAAACTGAATGGAGAAACAAATAGTGAAACTGAAGCATTATAGTGATCGAGGTCTAATAAATGAAAAATGGACTGGAACATATATAGTAGAAGAGTTTGCAATATAATGAACTCAAGCAGGCAAGAATAATATACAGAGAACCCAACTGGTGCAGAAAAGCAAGAGCTATACTAAAACTGTGGTGTTTTATGTTTTTAATACAACATGCGAGCTAAAGCTTTTTCCTCACTTTTGCAGCATATCGATAAGATACGGTTGAACTGTGTTTTTGAATCAGTGACCTTCTGTCATATTTCTCTAAATAATAAAACATGTTCTATGGTTTCATCTTCCCCACTATAGTCACATTTCACTGTATGGTGTTTCCTCATAAATAATTGTTGCTGAGACATCCACTGAACAAACTAATATGATCCTAATATGTTATTAACCTACCCCACTAAGTATGTAATTAAAGAAACCTTCAATCAGTTTTTATGGATGAAAGATTCCATCAGCAGTACACAGTAAAAATCACAGTTTTCTATCTTATCAGCTTCTAACGTCTCTCTTTTTTTCCTATCGTGGTGTAAATCGACCTAATGATGCGTACATTTAAGGCAAATAAGTCAATCTTCCAGGTGAAGGGCCTTCACAGACCAGTGTAGATTCTGATAGCTTCCATTTCTGCAACAGCTTTTACAGATAAGTTTACCAGTCACCAGAAGACAAACCAGTGACAGAACAAAAACCAATGACTTTCTGCTTACTGTCTTGTTCATTCAGTTATGACGCTTTGTTAAAGAGCGCTGAGACACTGCAGCAGTTCTTTTCATGCCCATCTTTTACAAAACATGGCCTCAAAACACTTTAAACAACTTGTCTAAATCCCTTCCCATCTTAATCCAGGTTATTTGGCTGTGAAGCATACTGTACACTGGCAGCTTTCACAGCAGCAGTGGCATGAAGCTGGAAACACACACGCACAGATGAAAGATGCTCACGCATAAACACACACATACCTCTCAGTGACACCCCAGCATTTGTTGGCATTTGTGCCTGTGTGCTGGGCTGTCACTTGCTGTGTGTGAAATAATGCATGGACTCCAGAGCACGGCCACTTTCTCCCTCTCATTCTCTCGAGTGGCCTGACAGTGAGGACCAGCTTTGTCACATCAACCAGCTCAAAATTTTAAAACCTCTTCCTTCCCCCAAACCTGAAGCCACCACTCTGAAGATGGGACCTGTTAATGGACCCGCTGGGTTCTTAAAGCGCCATTTCCAAACTCCAGTAAAACAAAGTACAGAGGGACTAAAACAGAGAGGGTTAAAGTAGACACCACGACAGCAATCTGTGAACACATACTGCAATTTGTGCTGACGGAGCAGGAACGACAATGATGCCTGACAGCACCATGTGATGAAAATAACAACCACCATGCATAATGCAAGACACTCTCCTTCCACTGAACCAAGCACTCGAGACTCAACAGGATGTCGCTGTCCCTTCTTCTAAAAAAGCCATCGATGTTCAGAGGCTTCACAGTTTGTGCATCCTCTCCTCACATTGTCCAGAACCACCAGAGCCCTGTTGGGAGGAGGGGCTTTAATTATGTGATGAGTGGAGGTGATAGTGATATCCTGCGGCAGACTCGAAAGTCAGTTGTTTGCGCTTGATCTGCTCAAGCATGGCGGGCATTGCTTTGCTCCACTGTTAAACAAACAAATCGCCAACAAGGACAAACAGGATGTAGACACATGGCTGCCACAGCCACGAGATAGGACCCTGTGATTTAAAGTATGCACTACATCCAGGCTTTAAACATGTACACTCGTCTTAGCAGTTAGAGAGAGTTTCCTGTGTTAAAGGATAAAATTCAAGTCAAATCCCTGGTTTTTAGAAAAATATGTTTGATCAACCTGGAAGCGTGTTTGATGAATCTATATTCTGAGAAGATCAGCACTCTTTAAGTGCTATTTTTCTCTCATTATTGACACATGCAAAAGCCACTATGGAGATATGGAAAACATATAATAAGAGAAAGTTTAAGAATTAAGTGTTAAATCACTTTAGATTATGTTTTAGATACAAGCATAAGAAATGTAGCATAGCTAGCCCATAGCTGCACTACAAACAGTTCTTTGTTCTGATTTTGTGTTTTATTTGATTTTCGGATTCAGTTTGTCTTTTGTCAGTTTTCTATTTAGTTTTTCATCCAATTTTGTATATATGGTCTAACACAGCGGCCCCCAACCCCCGGGCCACAGACCAGTACCGGTCCATGAGTTGTTGGGTACTGGGTCCCGATAGTTGAAGCTCGGTGTGAAATTTATGGTTTTCAAGGTTTTTATCGTTAACTAGGTTTGTCTGGGTCTTTTCCCGTGTTGTAGTTGTGCGTCTTATTTTGAAAGAATCATTTACACGTTACCATAGTGACCAGAGAGTGTTATGGGGCAGAGAGGAGGACGTTACTCTCAATGTTGTTGGCACATTTCAGGAGGGCGCTGCTAATAAAGTTATACAATTACACAGTGAATTCGCGTTTATTATTAGATTTACAAAATACCACAGTTTTTGTCTCGGTCGTATCATTTTATTTTGTTGTATTTATCCACGACACCTTAAAAGGCTGGTCCGTGAAAATATTGTCTGACATTAAACTGGTGCATGGTGCAAAAAACAGTTGGGAACACTGGTCTAGCAGAACTTATATATTTCTTAATTTCTTATTTATTTCTTTAGCCCTTGCACAAGGACTGAGTGGTACTGAGGAATACTTCCAGTAGTGTGAACACATCTAAAAGAAAGAGAGCTTTGGATCTGTTAGCTCAGTTAGCTCATATATAGTGTGGACAGAGACCAACAGTGGTTGTTTTCCTTAAATGTTTTCTGCAACATACATCACATGGATGAAGAAAAACATTTCTTATCCAACTACAAGTTGATTCTGTTCATCTGGACGTAGCGTTTTTCAAACGTACTGAAAAGATCCAGATGAACAGAAGCAACTTTTGGGGATTTACTTACCTGGACGATTGAGCATGCATCAAGACCTAATCCAACTACACTTTAAAAATGGTAAATTACTACTTCTATAGCTTTGGTAAAGTATATTCCAAAGTTCCACAGATACAATCTGCTGCTTAACTAGCACATCGCTTTCTCTGCATGAACAAAGAGAAAAAAATGGTCAGCATATTTGGCTAATATGTCCTTCGTGTAGAGCAAATGTTTGGAGCCTAACAAAAGGCTGCTCCAGTTGTTCTTAGAGCTTACCCAAACTGGGTTAGAAGAGCAGGCAAACACAAGCATCTGATGAAGTCATAGAAAGCCAACTACACACACGGCCCATGGTGAAGTGTGTGTACTTTGATGTGTGCAAGTATGCGAAGATGACTGCAGCCTGTTAGCAACTCCAGCCCTGCACCGGGGCTTGAAACAAATGTGCTGGGTCCAGGTGAAAAGACTGTGATTTAAACGGACACGAGGCAGCCATGACTCCGGGGGACTAAGGCAAAGCATAAAGTCCAAGGTGCTACTGCTGGCTGGAAAAGAGCTCTTATGTAAGGAAGTTCATCCTGTCCTCTGTAGTGGCACACACATATCTTTGAGATTTTAATAAGCCATATGTCAAATGGTTATCTCTACTTTGAACCCCATCAATTGTCATTAAAGACCAGCAGAGTCAGTTAAGCTGAGGTGAGCAGCTGACAGGAGACTTGTTTGTTATCACCCACAACCAATAAATCTAATACAGTGTACCAGAGGTGTGTATGTGCATGTATTCATATGTATTCATTGTGGGGACCAAAAATGGGAAGTTTACTATACTTATGGGGACCAACAGCCCTTATGTGAACTAATATCCTGGTCCCCACAAGTTTAAAGGCATTTTTGAGACTCAAAATGTAGTTTTAGTGTCAGGATTACAATTGGGTTATGGCTATGGTTAGGGTAAGGGTAAGCATTATGTCAATTAGATGACCCCACGAGATATGAGTGTGTGTGTGTGAGGTGAGAGCTGGCATGAGCCTGCATGCCTGCTTGTGAGGCAAGTCATTGCTGATTACACCACGTACAGAAGCCTCACTGGACTGTTTCTGCCTTTACGGGTGCCTGACCTACCTGCTCTGATCAGGTTTCATTGTGCCGGACTGCTCACGGGACTGGAACTACTCGTTTTAGTTTAGGTCTTCTCTGGATGGTAATGCCTGCTGTCTCAGAGCCTTTACAGCTCAGTGGTCAGAGTAAAACTTTTCCTACATGCCTTCTCAGATGCAGTAAACAAACAAACAAATAAATAAAGATTAATTTGTACAGAACATAACTATTTGTTCTCGTATCTCACTTTGAGAGGTGCGAACAGCCTCTCTGTCTCTTGCTCCTAAGGCTGATATAGTAACAGTAAAGGCACATTTTGTCGCAAAGATGGGGACGATGTAATCGGGGAAATTATAAAAAATTCATCATAGGATAAATGTGATCTCTCAGATCTGCTCTGTATTATTTGCAGACAGTTTTCTCTCTGCAGGGACAAGAAGACTCGAGCAATGCCACTGGGCCCTGTCCCCGCAAGGTTCATCAGTCAGCATCTTATTAATTCATTTAATTTCATTATTATTATTCTGAATATATACCAGATTACTTGGGTAACTGTTTTTCTATAAAACAAAATGTCAGAAAACACCCATTTAATTCTCATTTTACATTTAATACGTTGGCTTTTTTAAATGTAAAATGCCTCACTAGCTTGAGAACAGCTGTAGATCAATTTTCCTCTAAATGAACCACATAACCAAGTCATTCATGTTACAGTAGCAACCTGTTACTGGTATTTTGCAAGCTGTTATACTGGTTTCAAAGGGGAAAAAAAAGATTTTGTGCTTACAAAATGTGTCCACAGACAAACGTAGAGACACATAGCAGCATGCTCATGTTACTTAATCTGCCAATGACATTTGAGCGCATGCTGTGGTATGTTTTAACTGACACTATAAATAATGTCACCTGGTTGCATGTCACACACACACACACACACACACACACACACACACACACACACACACACACACACACACACACACACACACACACAGCTGTCTGGTCAAGTACTTGTGTTTTGTCCGCCTTTCAGATTAAAGCTACCAGGCTAATTTGCTGCTATGTCACAATTCCTACATAATCCGGCTCTAATCCTCACTGACTCGATTAAACCACCAAATCTCCAGCTCAGTATCTGGCCCTATCAGCTGCACTCTTCATTTGTACTCACTTTCTCCTTCACCCTCTCCCTTCTCTCTTGTCCCATGCCCTTCCCTCCACCTCTTGACTCTAAACACAATCTTCCTTATCTTTCTTTGTCTCATCTACCTTTTTCTCGTCAAGCCACTCGCTTATTCTCTGGTCTTCTTTTAAACTCTCGTTCTATCTTAGCATACCCAAGAAGCTTTTGTCACATCCTTCTTGTGGCTCAGGTAAAATGTGATCCATGTTTTATTGATTTTCTGGTGAAAATCAATGAAACACGTTTTTGGCCATAACTCCGTTCATAGGTAAACTATCGCCGCATTTCACCAAAAATGCCCAATTTGATAAAATGATATAAAGGTCAAGTCTGGATAGACATCTGTGTTAACCTCAGCAGATCAAACTTATTCCTTTTTCAACTTTGATGTTCAAGTTTTGTAATATGCTATAGAAAAATCATACAAAAGACCGTGGGAAAGTACCAGAGAGAACACTGAAATCAGACAGCGTCCTCTGGGAAGAAGTGAGTGGATGGCCAAAGGAAGATTATCCGCTGCCAGAGATCATCTTTGATCATCTCCCTCCTGATATGCATGCTGGATAAGAGCATTCCCGTACTTATTTTTTTGCATTTACAAGCCTCTCGATTCGTTGATTACCATTCAGTGTAAAGAGATGTTTCACCATTATTTGAATGCAAAGGTATTATGTTACACTACATTCCTGTATTGTACCTTAAAATAATCAAGGTACCAAAATGTTATGTTGTTTTTACTGTGTGTTAATACTTGGCTTAATTTTTAGCTGCAATTATTATTCCTTATTTTGATATACAGAAAAATCCTCCTAATTGATTTACCTAATCTAAACCTTTTAGAATGGTCTTGTAGAGCCTATGTTTAAATGTAAGTACCACATCAGCTGTCCTGTCAGTAAGTGCAACCACCTTCACTGTAGTTTTTTCATGGTCGAACCATAGCAGGCTCAAAAAGGCTCCTTTTAACAGCAAAAGTATCTACAAGAATAAATCTGCAGTGGACTTAGAAAAAAATCTTTCTTTTTTGGTTTTAAATGTCTGAACAACTTGTTATCCATTCATTTTCTTAACCACCTATTCCAAGCGTGTCCAACTCCAGGCCTAGGGCCGGTGTCCTGCAAGTTTTAGATGTATCCTTGTTCTAACACAGCTGATTTAAATGGCTAAATGATCTCCTCAACATGTCTCGAAGTTCTCCAGAGGCCTGGTAATGAACTAATCATTTGATTCAGGTGTGTTGACCCAGGGTGAGATCTAACACCTGCAGGACACTGGCCCTTGAGGCCTGGAGTTGGACACCCCTGAGCTATTCAATACAGGGTTTTGATGGAACTGGAGCCACAGAGAATGCACACAGGCCCAGGGAGAATATACAAACTCCACACAAAAAGTTCCCAGCTGGCTTGAACACTCGACCCTCTTGCTGTGAAAAGACAGCAAGAAAACCAAGCAAAGAAACAAATGAAAAAACGGAAATTATGAAGAGATCGGCGAACAGTAGGGCTGAACGATTATGGAAGATAATCTAATTGCGATTTTTTGCCCCAATATTGCGATTGCGATTCAATTCAATTCAATTCAATTCAATTCAATTCAATTCAATTCAATTCAATTTTATTTATATAGCGCCAAATCACAACAAAAGTCGCCTCAAGGCGCGATGCGATACGCGATTATTTTTTAAGGTCTTTGTCTTCTGTATTATTAAACAAAGACAAGCAATACATCATATAGTATGGCCAATACTATATTACATTAATTTTAAACTGTTCTTTCCTGGAAGACAGACCTCTGTTATGATGACATGAGGTGATGCATGAATTGATGACTGACATTTTTATTTAACTTCTTCAATCACAACAGTATATTTGAACATACACAATAGTTTATTTTTAGCTTACAAACATCTGAGCATAAAGTGCTGACAAGGAACCCTGGTGTAAACATTAAAATGAAAGTCAGTGCAATGTGCAGATTGCAGAAATATACATAAAAAAAATCAGTGGCTTTACCACACTCAGTTTTTCGACATCTGTGAACTACTAGACAGTCATTAAATTAAAAGATAATATTAAATAAATAAAACTAATAAATAAAAAATGCACACATCTTACTGATCTCTGCAGTCAGTAACATTACACATAAAGTGCAAACATAATAGCAATTGTATAAACACACACACAAACACGCCTTTAAATTAAAACTGGCTGAACATCTTGATTATCTGCAGTAAGTAACAGCAACACAGCACAAACTAAAGTGCACAATGAGTATGGCTCAGCTAGCCATAATCATCCTAGCTCACAGGTTTTTTGCTAGGAAGACCAGCATATCTACTTTTGCTGGCTTTAAGGATGAGTGAGTGCAGGTCACTATATTCCCTCCAGTGCTGAACAGATGCTCTGAGGGGGCACTTGTGGCTGGCACACACAGATATTTGCGGGCCATCTTGCACAGTCGTGGAAAGTGAATGTTGTGCACCTTCCACCAGGCTAAGGGATCATCCTCTCCGTCAATGACAGGGGTCAACAGGTAACTATTCAACTCTGCCTCCACGACATCTTCAAGTGGCAGAGGCAAAGCTGAAGAGGCCGCACTGGTCCTCAGACGGTCGGGTAGGCCGGAAGTAAACGGCCGTGAAATTGGACGGTCTAGCCTTCTGATTAGCGTCACCGCTGTCTCGGTGGAGTTTAATAAACTCGGCCGTCTGCTTCTTGCTATCTAAAATATAACCAGACACTGGTGTAAATTCTCGACTGTCTCATACTTCTGTTTAATAAGTTTTCTGTTTGACGTTTAGTCAGCTGTGTGAAAACCAAGGAGGAACCCACCCGGGGGATTAATAAAGTTTTATTTTATCTAATCTAATAACTTTAATCTCAGCCAAACCGATTTACTTACGAACAAACAAAACACTGAAAAAAGCCCAACAATAACATTTTTAGGTTGTCTAAGTGACTTATATATTACGTTTAACCCGAGCAGCGAAAGTCCGCGGTGAAAAATATTGAAAAAAGTTAAAAGTTTATTTTGTGACCCAGAAAGATTAGTATGAGTAATTTTAAAACTTAGTAGAGGCCGCCATTGTTGGAAACTGGAGTTTGGCTGGACCGTGCTATGAATTCTGGAATATGGTAGGCCACGAAGGACACACCCGACCCATCCTTCAAATTCGGGGAAAAGGAGGACGCATTTGTCGGCTACATTCGGAGGAGTCTACGAATTTGGACAGCCTTCGGCGCGTCGCTGTGATGTAATCGGTCTACAAATGCGGCCTCAGGAGGATGCAGCCCATGAATTTGGACATGTCCAGAGTATAATCGCAGCCTTTGCGGTTAGAAAATTGCACTTGATCATGTCGCGATATTATCGCAAATGCGATATATCGTTCAGCCCTAGCGAACAGTCAAAGGTCCTTGTAGAAAAGTTTCTCTAAAACCTCAGAGTTCATTTCCAAAGCCATGCTAAATTAATCACACAGACACACATTTGCAGTTTCAACTATTTACATAACCCATTCATCAAACACCAAGCAGAAGATAAATGAGCCCTCTGTTAGTGATAACAATCAAAGATTAAAATTCTGTGTGTAAGTGTACAAGTTTGTGTCTGTTCACTCATGTTACACGAAGCTCTTCAGTACAGCAGAAAAAAACAGGGTTCAAATCTTATCACACGCTCTGCACGCTGCTGGTACTGTACCAGTTATTGATTGCATAACTGTAGTTCTAAACTACGCTGGAAAAACATAAACAAACGTTTGATGAAGGGAAGTCTAATCACCATCTATCCTGATGAAAGCACCAGACATTCTTTCTAAGACTTTGTATCTGCAGGGATCTGCACGTTTACATCAGTGCTATTTAAATCACAAATAACGATTTGTAATTCATTTGTAATCTCTGAAATGTTGTGATACCAGTTGTAAAAAAAGCCCTCTTTTTAGGGCCACAACAGTACTGTCAGATGTATTATCTGCGAGCTTTACAAGCATTAACTCACATGGCCTTTAATGACCAAGAAAAGTACTAAAGCCAGCAAATTATGAAACGTTGAACCGAGGGAGCAATGGCGGTGGAGGCAAACCGAGAAAGGAAAAAAAAATGTGGTTGACACTTGACAGCTTGGGTCTATTTTTAACACGGGGAAGAGGTAAAAGGCAGATGAGCGACAAGTTTTGGCGGTTAAGGGGGGTTCTGATCATTTCTCCTGTGCCTTGCTGTGTGAAGTCTTGCTCACTGACAGGCGGTGACAGGAGGGGGAGATGAGACAGAAGCTTGTATTCCTCTGTGGGTTTCACATGCATGCCAAAGCTGCTATTAAATGGAATCTGTAAAGTTATTCTCCTGATGATTGCGATTGTGGAGGAGGCGCACCGGGAGCGGAGCGGGGGGAAAAAACTTGAGACAGCGATTACGGATCAGACGAGGCTTGCCTTTCGTGCTCCCAGAGGGTGTGTGTTAAAGCAAGTCAGCACGAGCGCGCCGATGGAGGGGGCGTAGGGATATATGGATCTGCCACCGCGATTAAACCGTTCGCATCCAAGGAATTGGCAGGAGTCTCACGGGAGCTGGGAGGGGGTGTCCGACAACATTAGGGAAGAATGAACGTGTTTCAGCATAGGGCTGGAACACATGTTGCTTCCAAATGAGGATTTTCATTTCACATGACAGTGTGGTGATGCCATTTTATAAGGCTTTTGTAAATAAATAAAGCCATGTATGTGCACAGAGCATATACTCTAAGTCAATTGAGTGTGCCTACTGATGTCTACTGCTGAGTCAATTCTTTATAACTGTGCCAGACTGGCGACCTGTCCAGGGTGTACCCCGCCTCACGGAAGAGAATGGATGGATGGATGGTCTTATAGCGCAAAATAAGGACACCACAATGTTAGAGAAAACCCCAACAATCTATAGATCCCTTTAGATTGTTGGGTGAAGACAGTGAAGACAGTGAAGAGGAAGAACTCTCTTTTAAATGAAAGAGAGAAGGATCATGAAGGGACATATATCTGCCACAACCAGCTGGAGCTGAAGAGAAGACAGAAAAGAGGTGCAGAGAGACCAAGCACAAAAGACAGGACAAAACAAAAACTACAGGAGAGAGTAAGACAAAGAGTAAACAACATGTGAAAGTGGCATAAAAATGGAAAGTCCCATAATAAGATGGTTAACTAAGTGATGATTCTGAGTAATCTGATCCATCCCTTATTATGAGCTTTATCAAAAAGCTGAAAGCGCTATCGATCTGTCTCCTGAAACCAAACAGGAAAAGGCCCTGATAGTTGAAAACTGTGCATTTCACTTCACTTTAGGTGCCCAATGTAAGTCTGCACTCTGAAGTGTTCTGCTGGGATAATATGGAGCTATATAACAATTTAAATACAGAAAGATAGCATCAAGAGGTCAATTGCCTACCTAATGTAGATTTGCAATTGCTTCAGGACACCAATGCATACATCCACATAAACAATCCTGAAACTGAAAATATGTGCACAAAAAGTGAGCACTCTGCCTAATTACTCTAATGTCTGAAGTTAATGGACTCTCACGGATGGCTGGCCTCAGGAAATCAGTGAACATAATGACCAGTCACTAATGAATGCTCCAAACATCAATGATACTCAGCTGAAAGGCTTTTTGTCTGTTGGCATGTTCTAAAAAAACAGACCCAGCAGTGTGAAAGACCGAGATTTCTGTCGCTTTGTGGTTCATGTAGCAAACACTTCCAAATTCCCAGTTGTGAAATCGAGTCAGCAAAAAGCTAAACTGCCTCCAACCTGGATTTAATCCTGATAGATCCTGTTTAGCATTCGGATCAGAGACTTCCACCTCTTCAAAAAATGTGAAGAGGTGATTATATGATACATTATTCCATGGGTCTGTTGTACTGTACTTCACAGAGTGCTCCTGTATACGGATACATGAGATCTATGAAGGAGTTGTAGATGCAGTGTGTGGAGAATTCTCAGGAATACACTGCATACTATAACAGTCAGTATTTCCTCTGCACTTTCCTGTCTCATAGCTACACGTCGGTTTATATACCATTGTACTTAGTCTGGAGAAAATAGAGCTTACGTCACACATTCTCTGCAACAGAACGGAACTAGCCTTTCAAAGGACCATAGATCCTTTTCTATTTTCACACTTAACAATGGTTGCATGTGAGGACAGCTGGACATGAGCGACTGATATCAGGTCATCGTAAGATTTACCAAAAGCAAAGGGAATGCTTTGGAAATACTAGAAGCAAAGGGATCACCACAAGGAAAGGAATACTATTATTTGTTCCAAATACAATAACCCCCTCAATCGTTTACTCCAAACACGTGTTAACAGAACCCCCTAGCTGGAGCAATTAGGGATACTGTCCTAACATAAGAAATGATCTAATAATAACAACGTGAAACTTCCCAAACATAAAAAGGAGGAGGTGACATGGATGGGTTGATAAAACTTTAACAAAGCAGTAAGTAGTTCATTTCCACTTTAAGCTGTCTTCTTAATTACATCTTAGGCCTGTCACTATCATTAAGAAGATAAATATCCCATAATCCAAATGACAAATATAATGAGCTCTCCTTAAACTTAACAATCACCACTGATGATTTGTATCAGAGTGTAGGGACACACACACATCTGGTCTTGTGGATTAGAGCACTTTGTCCTATAGACAACTTCACTGGGTCCATGTGCTCGTTTGAGGTTTGACAGCGTTTTAGTTGATAAAGGTGAATGGCTTGGACATGAATTGTTCTGCAGTTTGGAGAAGGCCTCGAAGAGGACTGGCGGCAGCTTCCGGGCCTGGCCGCCATGTACTAAATACTTCAATTAAGGAATTAAGAATTAAGTTAAAGAATTGAAAAGGGCAGGAAGGGAGGGGCATGTAAACAAGAACAAAAAGCTTGTAGAGCTGCGGGAACATATATAGATGAGAAGGGGAAGGAATGTGTTTGGAGGCGTGGTCCCGCTCCCAAAATTCAGATACTTTATGACCAGTTAAGGAATCAAAGTGACATTATTATGTGTAAACTGACGATGGCATTTTTCACTGTATTCAATTCAATCCAATAATATTTATACTACATAGACAAGAACAGTTGCCTCAAGGTGCTTTATGATATAAGGTAAAGACCCTACAATAATACAGAGAAACAACAATCAGATGGCTTCTTATGACCACGCACTTGGCGACAGTGGGGAAGAAGAACTCCCCTTTAACAGGGAAACAGGGAGAAACGGACAAAAGACAATAGAGAGGCAGAGATTATAATAACTAATGATTAAATGTTGGGAAGCCCCCAGCAGCAAACACAGACATTTAAACTCCTTTAGCCTGCAGCTGCACAAATCAGAGTTGCATATGCACTGCCACTCTGCAACCCTTCTCTACTTCAGGTCCTCTGGCTTTATGCTGTTTATGACATAATCTGTTATATCTGTCACTGATATCACTGATGCCTGACAGTGGATTTGACTGAATTAGAGTTTGAGCAATTAGAGCACTTTGGCCTTAGAGCAATTTGATGGCAGCAACCATGTTTTCTCATGTTTTCTCAGAGGGCTGTTGTCACTTGGACTGAAAATGAAGAAAACGAAATCCAATTATGACAGTATTGGCAGAGATCCCCTTACACTGTCAAAAAACCCCAAACTTTATTAGCAGCGAAAAACATGTGTGTGAGGAGGTGCCAAGATAGAATAAGATATGGTCACGGTGCAGAGGATATTTTTTTTAATGAACAGCAATTATATTGTATATGGTGGAGCGTGGTGAGGTCTGGGGAAGATGGGGGTGTGGGGGGTTGCTGCACCACTGAGCTATTATCGGAGATAATGACATCAACTGAGCTCTCTCCTGAGTGTAGCTGTGTGTGACAGAAAAATAGATAAGAGCTTATAATTATGCACCACCCAGGGAGAAGAGGAGCTGTGGAAAAAGAAGAAAAACACAGGGAGATATGGAATGAGTAACAATTTAAAGAAAAGGAGAGTAAATCCAGAAAAGTGCGAGGCTAAGAAGTGCAGATGCAGGTCTGAATATAAATCCTTACACAGAAAGTATTACAGATAGAGTTATGCAGAAACACTAAAAGCACTAAGTAAAAGAATGGAGGAGGAATATATATACATATATAATATGTACAAAAACACACACACACGTACATGTACACTACACAGACATCTTAAGCCCCTCACTCTAATCCTCCCGGCTGACCCGAGACACTGATGCTGATGAGATGCTCGAGCTGCAGGCCTCAGGAGAGATGTGATGAAGAAGAAGAAGAGGAAAAGAGGAGGAGGAGGACTAGACAACAAGATGAAAAGGAAAAGGGCAAGAAGAGAGAGGAGGGGGAGGAAGATTTAATCATGCTGATAGACACAGTGGTCTGTGATGAAAAAACTATTGAAATCTTAAGGACAATAAAGGAGATCCATAAGGTAAGAATTTACTCTTGCTCTGTCAGTGACTAGTAACGTCAAGCGCCTTCGGGTGGCTGTTGTTTTGATGTGGTCCTATATTTAAAAAAATCTAAACTGAGGTGAATAAAGCTGTTGTTAATGACTCGACGTGAGGTGGTGATTGGGCAGAAAAACATTTTATGAGATGACAGGGGGTGCTGCCCTCTGGAACGTCACAGACGAGCCAGTGAAGTTCGTGGTTACAGGACTTAAGGGACTGCAATGACGGAAAAGCTCCGCTTACATTGGTCCTTCATGAACAGCTTCTATATCTGTCTGTCAAATAAAAGCTGAGCTGTAGGTGTGCTCAGAACACTGCTGTAGCTTTGGGATGTGTTGGGAAGGCAAATTCAGTTAATTTCAACCACAAACTTAGAATAAATGTCCGTGTAGAAGACAAGCAGAACTGTGACATGAAGGGGCCTAAGTTATTTATTCTCTGAGTGTCTTTTTATAGATAAATCTTACAATGCATACATTATTAAACCTTACTGACAGAAATGTTGATTATTGGCCAATTATTATTTTTAATAATAATTTTATTGTTATTGTTATTTCAATTCCACCATCAGGTTGAGGTCTTTCTGGGTGGAGTTTGCATGTTTGCATGGGTTCTCTCTGGGTACTCCAGCTTTCTCCCACGGTCCAAAGATGTGCTGTTGATGGGATTAGGTTAATTGGAAATTTTAAATTGCCCTTAGGTATGAATGTGAGTGCAAATGGTTTTCTGTGTCTATATGTTAGCCCTGCGACAGACTGGCGACCTGTCCAGGGTGTACCCTGCCTCTCGCCCTAAGACAGCTGGGACAGGCTCCAGCCTCCCTCGTGACCCTGAAAAGGATAGGCGGAAGAGAATGGATGGATGGATGGAATATATGTCTTATCTTTTTACCTTAATTATCAATGATTAACTAAGCGTTATTAGTCCTCTTAGGAAAAAACAAAAAAACCATGCTTCCCAAAGGTATGTGGAAATCCGTTTTTCTTATACTGTCGACACAATCTTCATCCTGTAAAACCACTGAAATAGATCTGAAATTGTCAGCTCCTTAATGCTTTTGGTGGTCTTGGAGTACAGGAGCAAATCATAGCATTCGTTCACACAGTGTTGATCATTACTGAAACCTTTCTTAATGCACCTTTCATCACAACGTCAGAGAATTGAAGTTCACAGCAATCCAACAATACACATGGCTGTGTGTGCCACTGGCAATGAAGCAGCATGCTGCTATATGCACCATACGAAGGTAAGGGCTGAAAGTCTCTCCACTCTGTTAACACGGTTTTCCTAGATTACTGTGTTTATTTATTGTTATATCTATTTTTTTCTTCTTCTTTTTTTAAAGGCATTACTGTGTTAAGCAGCCCAACCATAAATTCCCAGATTATTCTTAAGCAGAATTGCAGTCTCTTTTTGTATGTTTTTATGTGCTATCTAAAGTCGACGGCTCTGATTCTCGGGTGCTGATACATTTAATTGTAGGAAAAGTAGGAAATTAGCAGATGACAGAGGATTATGAAGAGTCACGCTAACTAAAAAATAGCACCGAACATCAGACTGATGAATGACATTTAATCCTGAGAGGCGTCTGAAGAGACACGGGACATAAACCCTACCTGTTCCTCCCACTCTCTCTCTAACAGAACCTCTTTGCTTTTTCTGCCTCGCTGAGAACACGAGTCCAACCTCTGATGGCCTGAAGGCTCCAGCTTAATAATGTGACTATAATGGCTTTTTCCACATAGCTGCCAGTGCCACCTCTTACACAATTACTCCATCTGACTTCCACTGAGACACTGCAATTATGTCTTTGATAAAGCTGGAGAAATTGTTCTCTTCACACAGGTGTCAGTGTCAGCATCTGCAAAAAACGGCCATTCCCTGTCTGTCCACATGCTCTGTGTGTTCTGTAGTTCTAACGTCATTGATCAAGACACACGCTGGTTACTTTATTGTAATCTACATGCTAGTATGTATCAAATGATATCATGAGAAAATGATACATTTTTGTTTTTTAAATGCAATATATGGTAAAGCCCTGTGATAGGCTAGTACCTCTCACCTTACACCTGCTGGGATATGCTCCAGTCCCCCTGTGACCTCGAATTAGATACATGTTTAAGAAAACATATAAAACGTATGGTTGAAAAATTGTTAACGGCTTTTCGGGGTATATGTGTAGGGCTGCTCAACGGAGCAAAGAGGCAAGCAGGTTGAGCTGCACTGTGTCCTACACGGTAATATAGCTCAATCTCTTCACGTCACATACCAGACACGCTTTCCCACTTTGTTGGTCTATTCAAGCTGCAAATTTTTTCATCTCTTCATCAGTTTTCCCTGCCTGCTATTTCAACCCCTGCACCACCCGCAGAATCCATGTGTAGGTATATTTACTCATCGCTCTCACAACTGTAAATCTGCGGGAGGAGATTCATTTAGAGCCTTGACACCAAACTATATTTTGCTGCATAAGAAATCATTTCAAAAGTTACTTGTCAGACTGAAATACCATTAATATGTCCCAACTAGGGCTGCCACAAACGATTATTTTGATAGTCGACTAGTCACCGATTATTTTTGCGATTAGTTGACTAATCAGATCATCATCCATTGGACGCAAAACTACAGCTTATTGCACCAGCAGCATCTGCTCTTATATAACTATCATTAGCTTACAGCTTTAAGTGTTTAAGGTCTGTGCTAACTAAAAATAAAGACAAGATGATAGTTTATTAAATTTTAATGAAATTTGCGGATTGTTTCGGTGAAGTTTAATAAACTCCTTGCTATCTAAAATATAACAGGACACTGGAGTATATTCTGGAGCATCTCACACTTCTGATAATCAGTTGTCTGCTTGACGTTTATTCAGCTGTGTAAAAACTAGAACTTTAATCTCAGACAAACTGATTTACTCAGGAACAAATAAAACAATAAAAAAAAAAAAGCCAAACAATAACATTTTAAGTTATCTAAGTGACTCATATATATTTAACCTGAGTAGCGAAAGACGGCGGTGGGTTTGAAAACGATTTGCGGGGAGTCCGGTGTTCTCACGGCGCTAGTGAGCCTAGCCCCCGGCTCGCTAACGAGCTAGTGGGTAACAGATGTCTCCGAATACGTCGGAGCGCTTTTGAAAATATGTGGTGTCCTGATAAACTGAGCAGATATTTGAGGTTTACACAGCTACATTCTCGCCTGAAAATATGTTAAACGTTTATTTTGTGACCCAGAAAGAATAATAAGAGTAACATTAAAACTAACCAGCTGCCGCCATTGTTGGAAACTGCGCTGGGTCGCGCTATGAATTCTGGGACACAGCTGCTTCTTCTTCTTCTTCGGGGTTTAACGGTAGCTGACATCCTTGTACATGCAATGCTGCCATCTTCTGTTTCAGTCCGTTATTACACTCTTAAATCCTGCCACTTATTCCTGCGTCTTTTGTGATCTTACAAAGTTTCAAACGACGCGTCGACTATTAAATCAGTCGTCGACGATTTTGATAGTCGACGTAATCGTGACTAGTCGACAAATCGTGGCAGCCCTAGTCCCAACTGATGTCACAGATCAGTGCAACAGCATATTTCAATAGATTTTTAATGGGTCATATCATCCAAAATTAACATCTTTCTTTCTTACTACACCTCTACCTGCTATTGCAGTGCTGAAAATAAATGTCAGTGCTGACATTTAAACGCTGCTGCCATCAGAATTTCAAGAGTTTAAAAAATGTAATCACGTTAGTTACTCTTTTTTTAGCTTTAATTAATAAACATACAAACCTCATTAATTTGCACTAGTCTTATTTCATATGTGTACGCGACACACTGCTGCAGGTTTTGCTAGTTTCTCCTATCATCCTATCATCAGTCTGATCACAACTCCTTTTACTCACACATGACATGAGGACTGCCCTGGTTGCTGTATGAGCTTTTCAGTTTGTGGTTAAATTAAAAAGCGCTGGAAGAATTCAAATAAAAGCTGCTGGGCTAGCTCGACTTCTGAACTGCTGTGCCTTTGTTGTTAGCTTCCTCCATGATGAGGAAGCTAGCTCTCCTGTTAACAACCAGTGATGTGCTCCTGATACATGCTGTAGCAGAGTTCTTGTGTGTGTCACAGGCATCAAACGAGTTCATATTTGAAAATGATGAAGTCTATTCACTTAATAAAGTAATCATTGAGTGTGCGTATGACCTGCCATAATACTTGAAGAAAAAAAACCTAGGATTATGTCCAGGATTATGACTCAGTGAAGTTGTTAGAGCGTCTAACCCTCACCCTCATTTAGAATAACTTGACATGGTATATCTCATCTAAGCCCATGCCTTCACTACCATCTGTGAGCTGCTTTATTGACTTCTGCTTTAGTTTTTCTCAAGGACGGGTGAAGGAAATGTGCGATTGTTGACAAATTCTGGTTGCAACATCTGTTAGCAGCACTGGAAGCAAGATGCATGTGTTCACTAAAGTGGCTGGAGTCAAGGCTCTTCTTACTCCAACCCCGGTGGGTTGAGTTGTTGTTGAAAATGTTTTGTGGAATTTAGCGAAACTTACAAGCCTGAAATGAAAATTCTGACAATCTGGACAAGAGCCAGATATTCCAATTAGCAGTGTCTGTGAAAGACTTAATTATTAGTTAACAGTTAGTGGTTACCATAAAAGGGCTATTTACATCAGACTGCTGATGCACTGGTAATAGAGCAAAGGATTCAGACTGGCCTTAAGAACCACCTGATAAGCCTCCTGCGGCTCCCTCAGCTGTAAATAGTCATTAGCTAGTATACTGTCAAAGCCTGGCCACATCACAGGCAACCCTGAATTAAACAGTGGGTATAAGGCTGACACTGCAGTCTGCAATGTGTGTTTAATTCCACAGTATATAATGTTCTTAAGACCCCATAAAACCAACATAACTCCTCCACGCCTTGCATTTATGTATAAACATAGAGGGCTGCAAAGGGTCATAAATGTTTGAATGCAAATATCAGCTGGGAATAACAGCCCAAATCAAAAACAACAATATGTTTACTGTCCAGATAAGATTTCTATCAGAATTTGCATGAATGTTCTCAAAAAACAAACAAAGAAAAAAAACAATCAACACCCCCAAAGAGCCACTATGTCCAGGTTTCTGGTCAAGAAAGAATGAAGGGGAGGGACAGACAGAAAAAGAAAGACAAAATAAAGAAGCACGAGCGTCTGTGCCTTTAAGAGTCCCCAGGCCAGAGCTGATCGTTGGGAAAGTCACCAAGTGATTTTCTCATGACCCCAGAGAGGAGGCCTTCTTCCTTCTGGGTCCATGGATGGAGAAGAGATGTCACTAAAAACCCACAAAAGGGGCACTTGCCACATACAGTAAAAGTCACGGCTGGCACCATGTCTCACTGTACATCTGTCATCTAACTGCTATTTCCATGTTCTCGGTGAAAAATTCCTCTATTACATCCACACATTTCCAAGTAACATTACACAGGCCTAGTTGTGTTACTCTTTTGTCTCTTTCCCACAGTTTATCCCATATTGAGACTAAAAATAAGAATGTTTGTATGGACTTATAAATAGTAGTAACTCAGTGAATGTGGGGCACGAGTTGCAAATCATCAAACCTCCAGTGGCTGGACTGAGCATGGTCTTTACAGGTCAATGCAGCGCTTAAAAATGCAGCCAGCACTGCAGTGCTCCACATGCTTCAATCACGTCACTAATCCTGTGAATGGGCCTAATTACTGCAATATAATTAGATTAAGGTGTTTGCATGACCCCAGACTTAATTGCAGTATGAGACTGGGATTGATGTATCAATGTGAGATTGTCTGTCTGAAGTGAATGTTAACATCTCTCATTCAGACAAAGACCAGAAAAATAATCTTGCAGACGTGCTAAATGACCACTAAGAGAAGAAGAACGTGAATGAAACCAAAGATTTAGAGAATGATAACTGCCGTTGGAGTCATTGTATTACACATTACATCTCTTAAACATAAGCAGGCGTATATTACATAGTTAGTCCCTGGAGAAAGTAATTTGTTACACTACTCTCTACACTACTTTGTCATTACTCAGCTGTAGCCTGATTGCTCATTACATTGATCAGGTCTCGCTGCAGGGTTGGGGTGTCAGGAAGTGATTTCCAAAGTTTCCGTTCATTTTTCTTTGCTTATAATGGCAAATAGACTATAGTCAACAGGATTTATGAAGGGGTTACATATAAAATAAAGAAATGACCTGTCTTTATGCCGTGCATTATATTAAATCCAGCCTTTTTTCCAGCGCCTTAAAATGTCTTTATGGAAATGTGATGTTATAGTTGCTGCTGCCCTCTTGGGAAGATCTCTTAAAAACGCACAACAGCTTTAATGTCACACTGGGTTGTGCGCTAGCGTTGTGTTAGCATGTTCTTTGTGCAGATGTGCAGACTTCAAACTTTTTTAACATGACTTCTTTGAATTTCAGTAGATAATAACATGCTGAATGATCACAAAGAAGATATGAAATAAGAACAAACACAGTGAAAACAACTACAGGGAAAGAAAAGAAGCACATTGTGGCTTTTTTGGGATGTGATATATTATGCTGTGAGATTGAATCTGAACTAATCTCCACTCCGGTTCTTGTCCTTCTGGGCTTTGTACAGGGTACAAGTGAGTGTAAATATAAAAGATTACAAGGCACACTTGCACACTTGCACAGACTGACAACTGGACAACAAACTATCTCACTAAAGAGGAAAGAGTGCACTGCTGTATGTATGTCATTATGTACCGATAAATCCCTCAATCTTCCCCCCTGAAATCAAAATTGCACCAGTTGCTGGGGACACATACGTGAGGAGCGCAGCCTTCAAACCCTTGTAATCCCGGCTCAGAGTTGAAAAGGGGCTTTGCTGCACATCTATTTGGTTTTATTCTAAAAAACAGGCAATTAGAGATAAGGCCATAGTTGTACGCTGGAGAAACTGCATTGAATAGCTCGGCTTTTTCATCTTCTTAGAGTTAAAAACATATTTTGGAATTAAGCGCTAATGTGGTAAAAAATAGCGTGTGAAACTTCAACCTACCACATGTCAAGTGTGCTAGTATACCAAGCTTCAATACCTATTATCTTCTAAAGCAGGAAAGCTCATAGCCAAGAGTGACTCTATGTTAAAATAAGACATGCTACTATTAATAATTATCGCAGCACTCTCACTTAATATTATAAATCACTGACAGTCATCAGCGGTGAGGACACCGCTGCCTCACCTCCCAACAGAGCATTTTGAAGCTTGTATGGGTTGACCTTGTTAAATAACTAGCGTCCATCACAGGACACACCTGGAAAACAAATGAAGATGTGCGCTCTTGCCAGATGGTGTGTCCAGAATGCAAGATTAATTGTACAGCGGCTGCTGAAGAGATAAGGCATAGCTCATACATCGCCGCCGCTGGTCTTTGATAAGTGACGTCAAGCTTCAAGATTATTGTGTGTGCTTATGTAAATCCGGTGCTAGAACACGGTGCTGGGACGAGCTAAAACAGCAACTCTTTCAGTTACAATACCTTCATTTTACGATCATATTAGCCAACAATCTGACTTTAAAGTTTTATTCTTCAGAATCTGTGTCTGCACCCCTCACCAGGATGCCTTGATAACATGAACGCAGGGGCGTGAACCACATACTTCTTGGAATAAAACGCTAAATACACACGACAAGGACTTTTAGTGGTAAGACTGATATGACACCAGGAAAAGATTAAACTCTGCCAACTGACACAGCTTACCTCAGAAAAAGACAAAGGGCAAATTAAGCAATTAGACACGAGTGAATAATTAGGCACAGTGCTTGATGAACCTAAGCTAATATAATCAAATTAGCTGACCCAAACACAACTTCACTGAGACAATGTTAATGAGTTTGTGTGACTGAGAAGAACTGTTCATGCTAGCAAAGCTTAATATAAAAAGATACAACTGCTGGGTGGTAGCACAGAAGGTAAGTGTCACGTTTAATTAGGAAAGGTAACACTGAATTAAACAGAGGACAACACTGAAGTTCAGCACTGTGCCACAATGGTAAAGCTGACTATGTGCAGCTGTTTCAGATGGTCTTACTACTACTAATGTCTGTGTGTGTGTGTGTGTGTGTGTGTGTGTGTGTGTGTGTGTGTGTGTGTGTGTGTGTGTGTGTGTGTGTGTGTGTGTGTGTGTGTGTGTGTGTGTGTTGGAAGTTTACTATACTTGTGAGGACCAACAGCCCTTATGGGGACCCAAATCCTGGTTCCCACAAGTTTGAAGGCATTTTTGAGACTCAAAATGTGGAATTAGTGTCAGGGTTAAAATTGGGTTATGGTTAGGTTTAGGGTAAGGGTCAGGGTTAGGCATTTATTTTTGATGGTTAGGGTTAGGGTAAGCAGCTAGGGAAAGCATTATGTCAATGAGCTGTCCCCACGAGGATAGCAACACCAGAAATGTGTGTGTGTGTGTGTGTGTGTGTGTGTGTGTGTGTGTGTGTGTGTGTGTGTGTGTGTGTGTGTGTGTGTGTGTGTGTGAAGTGGAGCAGAAGAACACAGCATCTCATGAGCTGAGTTTTGTCTACCTGGCAGGTCATTGTTTTCCCAGAGGTAAATGTGCCTAGTCTAGACTTCTTTAACCATTTGAGGTCTAAGTTGCCACTGGTGATGATCTTAACCATAACGCCAAATCTACCCACAGGCAATCAGAATATGTAACGTTTGGTTTTATTAAATGCTCTTAGAAACTGGGGAACAAAGAAAACAATCACTGCAGCTTACACACATGAAAACTATTTACATTTTACAAGTTTTACCCTTCTCCAAAGTACAGGGTTAGAATGGATAAGAGGTTGCCAACTATAATAGTAGTGAAAAAAAAAAGAGTGAAAAATTCTAAACCTTCCTAGATCATCCTTCTGAGTGTGAAGTCAGGCCTTCTGCTATAATGTAGGACAACCAAATGCAGTCCAGTCTCAACCTGCGATGATTCGTCATTGGCCAAAAGCGTGAACTGGCACCAAAATCTATGGTGCAGCAGGACAATCAATTAAGCATTTGTTTTTAGGGGGCAGCACAGCGGTTTTCCTGCTGTGTTCCTCACAGCAGGAAAATTCTGGGTTTAAATCTACCTTTTTCTGTGGAGTTGTGGGTACTCCCGCTTCCTCCCACAGGAAGGAAGCCAGTTAGTTTGGGTGAAATGGTGATTCTAAAGTTCCATAGGTGTGAGTGTGGACTATTTTCTGTCTCTCTGTGTCGGCCCTGTGAGAGACTGGCAACCTGTGCATGTACCCCGCCTCTCACCCTATGGCAGCTGGGATAGATTCCAAACATGGCGAATTGTGCCCTCGAGATGACATTTGAAATGCAGCGACTGTTTCGGAAATCTTAAATAAATAGATTTTCACACAAAAAGGCAGTCCTTCTGAGAAAATGGGTCAAACAACAATACGTGTGCGACAGCAGTCGCCAGGCTTCTGACAAGGAAGAATAATAAGCATGAAATCGTTTTTAGAAACAAGTTATTTACCCGACGTGGTCACAGAACACGGTCAGAACATTCTGTGAAAAAGATAATTTATACATCAACATGTGGTAACTCGTAAAGATTACAGGGAGACAGAAAAGGACAATATTCTGTTCATTAAGGTTTCCTCCTTTTAGAGGAGTAGCAGAATTTCAAATCGTTCATCACACATGGTGACTCCTGCGTTTTTCTGTTGGTGAGAATTTTTCGCACGTAACTTTTTCACTCTTATGAGTACATCATGCAGTCATAGTGCAAACACACTCAAAAAAGAGCAAGTATGGAAGTGAAGTCATATGTTTTTGACATATCCTCAATCACTCAGCAGCTGCTTGCGAGTCTGATAACATTCTCCACTGCGCTGGATTTTGAACTGAACCACCATGTTGTTTGTAGGAGGAGGTTTGCTCACTTCCTGCTCTAACGCACACATCTGGGATTCAAAGAGCTCACAGTTTTCCTGTTGCCACCGGGTGCTATTCATGAACATTTCCTCTCTGTGTCTTGACTGCTCAGTGTTTTCAGGACACACCTGCAGGGCGATTGATGGTGAGGTCAAGGTCAGCTACTGTGCTCATACAGTATCTTCCTGTTGTCCTGTGACCCTGAATCATAGCCTGCTGATAAAATTGGTTGCCAGACATTGCTTGCAGTCACCCCTTACAATGACTTAATTCACTGTCTCATCGCAGTGAACCTAGATGGTGCAAAATGGAAGTGTTACTCAGGTAATACTCCCTCAGAGAGAAACTACCTCAATGACAGGGAATGTGACTGTTTTGGCAACAGCACTGAAAAGCACACATAAGCTACGGGCAGCTGAGAACAAATTCAGGAAAAGTGTGTATCTCTCACTGGCTTTCATGTCTCACAGAGCAATATGAAAGTCAGCACCCAGACTCTTGGAAGTGACAGGCGCTCACCTGGAGCAGATGGGGCTCTACAACTTAAATAGATGTTTCCAGTTTCTCCATATGAGAGTGGAGTGGAGCATGTGAGCAGTCCAAAAACTGAGTGTTTGACTCTTTCATTGCTGACACTGAATAAAAAAAATCATTTCAGTCATTGCTGACGGTTAAATTGAGACAAGAGGGACGATAAAATGATGATTCAAAATTCATGAGCTCATGAACGTCCAGCAGTTCCTTGTTGCTTTTCAAGGAGAATGACTATTAAATCAGTAGTGCCTTTATATGAACTCTAGTAGGTCTCCGAATTAGAAGGAACTGCACAAAACTCAAGAAATATTAATATTCTCTTGAAATGCAGAAAAAAAAGAAAAAAAATACTCCCTTCTAGGTGCAGCCATTAGTTCTTTTTTTACTGGAATTAATCATTTAAAAACTTCTTGCTCCCCAAAACGTTTGCAAAATACTCGTGCAGCTGTACCGTGGCCCAATTTCTAAATCAAAGAGAGGGAAAAGTAGGCTGCTTGTACTGTACAGCTATCAGTGAAAGTAGGAGTTTAATACATTGCTAGAGAGAGTGACGGCTGAGCCAGTGTTGCAGCAGCTATAAAGGGATTATTCTTCCCTGGAAGACATAATCATGTGTAACACACTTGTTTCAAATCCTGTGAAAAACAAACAGGTGTTTCAGCTTCAAATCCAGCCCTTCATCCTCTGGCACACATACAGCAAAGAACCCCCAGAAGCAGACCCTGCTGTCATTTCTGTCATTAGTTACAGGTTCCTGATTATGACTCATGTCAGCACAGCGTGGTCGGACTTCAGTAAATCCCACATTCTAATGTACACTATGTTGCTTTGATATTTAATATCTATCAATGTAGCTGCCATCACCAGTGTGTGAATGTGTGCGTGAATGGGTGGATGACTGGATGTGTAAAGCGCTTTGGGGTCCGTAGGGACTAGTAAAGCGCTATATAAATACAGGCCATTTACCATTTAATGCTAACAGGATGGATGCAAATGTGATGTTAGTCGCATTATTTTAAGATCTGAAATACAAAGTGATAACCACTGTTTGCGTGTGTGTATGCTTCTGGAAATGTGAACAAACAAGGAAACACAACAGAAGGCATTTATATAAGGCAGGTGAAGAAGCTGACCTGTGAGCGCGCACTGAAAGGTAAAGTAGAGCAGGGGAAGTTTCCTGGAAGTAGTGCTGGAGGCTCCCATGGCTGATGTACACACTTCTCAGTTGTCAACGTCCTTCACCAGGCTTTATGTGAGCACTCCGCCTCAGGCAAATAAAGCTCTTCAAGTCTGCTCAGCGGGCTTCCCACTATCTCCACGCGCTGGCCGAGGAAGGTAAGGTAGGGGACACTTCAGGTGAGGAAGTGTGGAAAGGGTCTTATCTCACTGACGCACGGATCCCCTTTTCTGACTTGGTGGAGCGATGCGAATATTAAAGTGGAGTGAAAACTGGATTGGCAACGACACCAAAGGTCATCCGAGACTCTTCTTGTCCTCCTTTTAACATCTAGAATTCCCTGCTTATCGACACGGCGGCGAGTGGGTTATAACTCTGCAAGTTGTCATCCCGAGACCTTTCCTACGAGAGAGAGAGAGACGTGCCACCTCCACAGTAGAGCTGTAGAGTCAGTCGAGCGCAATTTCCGGAAGCCTCCAACAAAATAAGGTCCGTGAAAGACTGCCTTAGACGATGTCTTTTATTTTGAAAACAAAAATGTTCCACCTTTATTATTTTACTGTCTGTAAAATTAAGCTTGACGCAGTTTCGCTAGTTCTCAGGTTCAGTAGGGGGCAGGTGTACGAATGTGTGTGTGTGTGTGTGTGTGTGTGTGTGTGTGTGTGTGTGTGTGTGTGTGTGTGTGTGTGTGTGTGTGTGTGTGTGTGTGTGTTTCTTCACTTCATTTCTACACTTTGCTAATAACGAATTGGATAATTACTCAGACTTCGTGGGTTACTGATAACAAGCCGCTGAATCAAACAAAGTGGCGATGAGTAAATGAAAAACTGGATTACTTATCAGTCTTTCCAAAACCCTTACAGTATGCTTTTAATTATTAGTTATTAGTAGTTATTATTATTAATCGCTGGAACAATAGTGAGCAGTATAGATGTATTGAGCCAGGCCTGATGGAAGAGCACATGTACCTGGGCTAGATGATACCGGCCTCTATAGTCACTCAACCAAGAGCACGACTCCCCATCTCTGCTGTTGTGGACTCTGCAACATGCACTATTCCTACTACCAGTGTCATTGAAATTAACAAACCAATATGGCACTGTGACTGTGATCTTAGAGCACATGGGTATAAAATCAAGGATGTGTGCAGAAGCATAGAGAAAAAGGCTGGAAACCAAATTCCGGGAAGCTCCTAAAGATGTTAGTTTGGTAACTGAGGGCAGCTGGGCGTTATGACAGACAGGTATTGGATGAAAACAAGGTACAACATTATATCCAAAACTGCGACTGGAGAGATGGTCAGGCACAGGGCTCACAGCTCTTGCCACTAGGCTGAAGAGATATACCAGAGAAGCACAATGGCAGACCCACACAGAGATGAAATGAGCAATACAAGATAAACATCTGGGAGAAAGACGTGTCACACCATCAACACCAGTGGCTGATGGACCTAAGAGCAGACCACAGCAACTTCCCAGAACAAGCCAGTGAACGTCACAAATACAGACATCCAACAATGTCTGAATTTGCTGGACAGCACCATGACCATACTGCTTGGAGAAGCCAATGGCACGCTATGATTTCATATGTAATAAACCAAAGCAAATAACAACAAAAAAATAAAAAACTGCATTACTTCCTTCACTACTGAGTCCTTGAATTTTCATTTAAAAAATACAAATAGGAACATAAACAGTTTTAAACTGCACTACAGCTCAAGATTTTCTAACAATCAGCCTGTTTTCAACCCCCCACATCTAAAGCTCCATCCTTTTCCCTCACCTCCACTTTAAAATCTCCAGTCTTCAGTTCCTGTTCTATCATGTGTGAAGAGGCATGGTTCTGAGAGCAGAGAAACAGACTCGACACGGCTTGACGTGAATTCCCAAGGTGAGCTCACCATCCTGTTGCAAAAAGAAAGACTGACCTGTCCTCTCCGAGGTGGTCAGACCTCTTTATTTCATTTCCTGAGGTTGCCCAGTTGCCTCAGCAACAAGGGTGAGGCTAATGCAGGCAGACTGCTCAATTATGAGAGGTGAACAGGGGTTGCTCACGTGATTAAATCTAAAGAAGCAGTGTCCAAATTTTGTGGGGATGAGATTTTGTTGTGTTGTTGTAAACTGCATCTGGGCCTCCAGCTCAAATCCACAGCATTCAGGCAAAAGCTGTCAAAACATGCTGTTTTGTATTTAGGAGCAAAAATCAGTGAGGCTCATGCTGCATTCTTGGCCAGGCTTCTAACTCGAACGGCTACAAGGAGCTGGTCAAACGGTAAACAAACCTGACACCTGGAGGCCAAACATATTGCTCACTCCAATTAACGACTTATAACGAGACATGAAAGAAATTTCCTTCCTCCTGTTATCAGTTTAGTTTTTCTTTAAGCCCATCAAAACATATCCTGTACATATCCTATCTCAATCCACTCCACACTTAATCAAACCCAAAGAAATAAAACAGCAAGCAACATGAAAACTGATTTATACCAATGTCGTCAAGGTTTTGTATGTATTTGTTCGGAAGTATTTGGAATGGTACAAATTTTCTGTTTTGTTCTTTGGTAATAGGAGCAAAGAGCTGCTCAACTGAATGTGCTGCAGAGAACCTGAAGAACACACACACAAAAACATATGACTGTCCAACATCTTTTATGTGTTCATACATAATCCCACTGTAATGGTTTATTATATATATTTAGATACAAATACATTCTGCAGTGATCTGACCTCTTAAGTTTAATAGATTTGATACATACAGTTTTGTAAAGTTTGACTTTTGATACTTTTTTTGGTCTAAATAAATTGCACAAAACATTTTAAGCAATAAATTGCAAAAAAGAAAGAGTGTAACAATTATGATACAAATTAAAAACTTGTATATGCAAATTTATATTTAATTAATTTAAAAATAAATGGCCGAAGGTTTAATAGATTATTATTATTATTTCATGGTTCAGGCTTTACAGGGTAAATATTCCTATCTAACACCTAACAGTACATTTAGCAGCTATCCATGGAAAGAACCAGAAAGAGAAACAATACTAGATTCATGTTCAAGAGGAACATTACTAACATCTCAAGCGTAATGCATTCAATTATAACTATAAAGGTGGCGATGTTGTTTGTTTTTGGTCATGTAACAGGTCAAAACATAGTCATGGCCTGGATGATTTGGAGCATTTCTGCACAAATCATAAAAAGATTAAAAAGATAATTAAAAAAAAACCAACTCTTTATTAGTAACTTTATTATTATTTGAACATGAAACACTGCTCTGATTTCGATATTGTTTCAGATATTTGGACACTGAAAAATCTCTAGATATTTGTCCTAGTTTCAAATGCTGCTTTCCAAAAGGTCAGTGGCATTGTCCCTTTGCATACACGTCAAGTATAGAGTACAGTGTCAGTTGTTGTTTGGTCTCCTTCAACATTTTAGTCCACACCTGTGTCACTAATTTTATGTCATCACATGTTTATACTGTTTGTAAGCAGGCTACACTTCATGTCAATTCTCAGGGATGCAAAATTACCATCAGGTGTACCCTACACTGTGTTTTGCAGTGGTAGCTTGCTATGGCCATCTGCTGGCCTCATGGGGGAATGACATGTTTAGTCTGAGCATGCCTAACTGCTTTCACTTTCCCTTCCATTGCAAAATACACTGACCTGATGAACAAAAAGTGCACTGAGAGGGTTTCTCCAGTTCATCCTGAAGGAAAGTTGTCCAGGGATGCCCAGGTTGCAGTGGTTGCACTGTTGCCTTGCTGAAAGAAGGCCCTTGGTTTGAACCCATGTATGTTCTCCGGATTAGTTGTGTCTGGGTGCTTCAGCTTCCACCTACAGCTGGTTTAGGTTAACTAGTGATTCTGTTTATCTGTTCATGTTATTGCTGTGACAGACTCTCACCCTGTTTATTCATTGAAAACATACTTGAGATTTATGCATGAGCTCATTGCCTTGTCATTCTTTGTCTTTACATACACTTTATACCTGCAAACCTCTTCAAATATGAATCACCAGTAGCAGCACCAGTATTTTCTTCTAATAGCATATGTGTGGTGTACGCAAGGTACTGACCTAAAGCTCAACACACACACACATCAGCAAAACCTCCATTCTCACTGTGTGGCAAATGACAGTGAGTGTCCACTTTATTGTTTTTCAAACATGTAAACATACAAGACAGTGACTTTGAAACAATCACATACAGGACATGGTGTCAACCAATAAAATAGAAAATATCATATTCATCTTTATATACTGTATACCCAAACAAATGAACACTGCAAGGTTGCTAAAGCCAGAATTTTCTTTATATATATATAAATGAATATTACATTTCATTTACATCAGTTCACAATGGAATTACCTGTTGTTTCTTTTCTACACAGTCCTTTCCTGGCACATTGCACATACCCTCAGAAATCCTGTTCAGAAAGGATTATTGGTCAAGGATCAGTTACCCTCTTCAGCTTATAGTCTTATAGCTGTGCCTGGTTTAAACCTGCAAGCGAGCACACTTCACAAACACAGGCACCATTTAGTTTTGCAAAAAGCAGAATGTGGGAGGTGCTAATAACTTCTCAGTATGATCTGAAGAGTGTCTAATTATCCACAAGGATATGGCTGCAGACAGAGATGCTCCAGGTACTGCGCAGTGTCTTACACTCCTGTTAAAATGGTGTATGATGCATCTGCTGCTTAGTTCAGTCAGTAGGGGCGGTTCAGTTAAAGAACGATATCAGGGAATTTCTATATTTTACTACTACTTTTCCAATGGTGTCTTTAATTTCTAAACATTACAATCAAGAAAAATATTTATGAGGCAAAGAGACAACACATTAATCAGTGGTTCAGTCTTTGTTCTACTGTCAATAATATCAAATAAACTTGGTAGCAAACATGCCTGGTGAGAAGACCTCTAATGGAAATCAGTCAAATTTACATGTTGTAAGATTTTTGATTTTTTAAAAGCCAATTTTTTGGATTCATCAGTCAAAAAATATTTAGTGCTATTAGAGCATATTGTTTGGAAAGGTAAGGGTGCATTGATGGATTATCTTGCTAATATTTACTCTTCGTTTCTGACCTGAAATTTTAACCGAAGCATCCCGACCTGCAGCCCTCTTACATGTGCAAAATTAAGGCATAACTCCACCAATAATCACTCTGAGACACTTTCGTGTCCACACTGTGACAGTCAAATAAAAGGCAGTTTCAGAATAAATACACACTATGGTCCTTTTGCTGCCATTTTTGCTACATCCTACTGAGGTAGACAGATGCATACTGCAATAGTCACCTTGCCAACCAAACATTCCCTGATGAGGCAATATGTATCTACACTGGAAAAGCAGCAGATCCTTAAATAGTGCACCTCAGCCTAAAAAACACAGTACACACACTTCTTGTATTGTTTTTCCCTGTAACAGGTTAGGCATACGTGTCTGTACATTATGTTTCCTGTATTGTATACTGTTCCTTTTAGACTTGATAAAAAAAATTTCAACTTGAGGCAACTGAAACACAAACGAACAAGTAAATCAGACTCATCTGCAGAAAATCACCTGCACATATTTTAGTGATACACAATAATTTTGACTTCTACTTTCAAACACATTAAACTTTTTCAGGTATGATCATTTGTGGCATTTATTTGTCAAACAAAATAAATAAATGTAGACCGTTGTATTCGTGACATGTGCAAGCTGTCGCTGTCAACCAAACTGCTCTAAATAATCAGCCTCACAGAGATGCCAGTAAGAGTGGAAATGTTTCATTTGGGCATCGTGGGCGCACAGTTCTGGCTGAGAGAACAGAAGTGCCACACTTTTTGTTTGTGAGGGGCAGCCAATCAGGAGAAAGTAAGACGAAGGTATGAGGAATAAAGGTGTTTGTTTCTGACAGTGGATGAGCTGCACCAAGGACCAGTATAAGATCAAGGCCCTTTTTGAAGAGCTGCCCTGGTCCTACAGTCAGAGCAGAACAGGTCCCCTTTAAAAAAAAAACAACATTTTATCTCCCTGGTCACCTTTCACAATTTTTAGACAATTCACTAGATCATAGTTTGAAAATCCGCCGATAATCATAAAACTTCCACATCCATGCTTTATTACAGACACCTTTCCTGCTGCCGTATTGGCTGTATAAGTTAGTTATAACAGTACAAATCTGAAACAGTGAGGAGTGGTTAAAACGTTTCTTTGTTGTTGTATTTTAAGGAATAGCCAACAGCAGTTTCCAGGCACTCCACCAGGGAGCCTGCAGAGAGGAAGTCCAGCTCCACCTCAATAAATTTGATGTAAATGGCACAACGCTCAGGTGAGTCTTCACCTGCCTCGTCCGTCTGACTCGTTCCAGCGTTGTGACAGTTCTCCTGCAGGAACCGCGTCACGGCGGAGGGCTCACCATGGACATAGTGTTTGCCAGAGCCCTGAAAGTGCTGAAAGAGACACTGCTGTATGGTCCTGTCCTCAGCTATGCCCAGGTAGCAGTAAGTGACTTTAGCCCCAGTCCTGTCACCACGCTCTACTCCTTCTCCATGAAACTGGCTTTGAGCCCCATTCTCTAACCCACTCTGAGGTAAGCTGTGGTCTTCACTGTCACCCGGGGAAGAGGTCTGAGCAGTGCCATGAGAAGGCGACGCTGCCTCGTAGCCAATAGCGTATAGTCCATACGCCTTGGGAATGTCCCCAGGAAGGAGGTAGTGGGATGTGCCTCTGCTGCAGCTCGTCACCTTTGACTGGGACACACGGACCCAGTCCACCTCCATGTGCAGCTCAAGGCAACGCGCCTCGCTGATGGTAATGTCCAAAAACTTGTAGTAGACATTCTTCCAGTTCATCTTCTGAACTTTGGTCATGATGATGCGGCCTTCAGGCTTCTCTGGGTTGAAGTACTCACGCAGCCGTTTACCAAGCGGCACCTGTGAGCTGATTTCAGCATAGTGGTAACGCACGTGCTCACGCCAGCGCGTGTTGTACCCCACAGCAAAGATGGCCAGCTTGTTGGAGAGGTGTAGCCGGGAAAACTCAGTCCACGTCTGAAAGTGCTCCCACTTCAGCTGCACAGACTCAAGAATATGGATCACTGTCTGCATTGTGTCCCTTTTTCTGTGTGTAATATCAAAAAGCAGTGATGTCAGCTTTTGAGAGGTTATGCAGATTTTATAAACACCAACATAATCTGAGTTGCATTTACAAGGATGGATAAGTCTTGATTCTCGTTGACTTACTGTGTTTGTTCTGACAGCTCCGCTTGGATCTGTAGGACTCTGTGTTTAGGCAACTGGATTTCGTCTGGTAGGAAAAAGCACAAATCTGAGTTCAAAACCACCTGCTGTGTCGTATATTTTTTGGATGTCATCCGCTAGCTAACACCAAACTCACCGGTCTCCATGTCTCCCTCCTGGAATGCCGAGTCCAGCACCTGGTTGCACCAGTCCTCCTGTGAGAAGTCTTCCAGGGTGCTACCATCAGACTCCATCTCCTGATACAGCCCACTGCTGTTGATGAGCACAGGGGCACAGCTCTGGGAGTCCCAGCCTCCCTGACCGAACACCTTCTCCAGCTGCTCGATAGTGTAGCTGCTCTTCCTTTTACCGATGCCATGCTCCTTCACACGGCTGTAGCAGCGCCGCAGCGTCTGTTTGTAAAAGGAGGATGAACACATCTTTCACAATTAAGAACATTTTTACAATTTTTACGCTTCTTTACATTGTTACCAAAAGCTGACATAGTCAGTAGGTAAGTTTTTTGTATCTGTGTAGCAATTAATTCTCCTAAATGCATTCTTAAAACACCACCTGTTGCTTTAAGGGTAATGAATAATCTAGTTTGGTTAAATGCACAGAACAATAAGTACATGTTTATTTAAGAAATCACACTTTTTACTGCTCTTTAAGTTAATTCACAACACTGTGATGACAAATGCTGTGGTGCTGGTTACACCTATGCCTGGCCCTGAAAGGTGCAGCTCATACCTAGCTGCCTCCTTCACCACCTGCCTCTCCTACCCTCATCAAGATGCCTAATCCAGCCACAACACGGTCAGCCCTCATCGGTCTCCAAGGCAGAGACAGATCTTATCATATGCCGAAACAACAACAAAAACAAAACAATGCAAAACAGCACTTTTGATGATGAAACATCAACATTTTGAACTGAAATGAAACCAAAAAGAAAAAATCCAGCACCACCATTTAAATGGAGATTACATCGAAATTTGAACGACACTGCCTGCATCCACTTTATCAGGTTTTTATCGCATACCAATGTGATGTATGTGTTTACGTCAACAAATCAAAATCACTGTGTATGTAAACGGACAAAAAGGTTAGCGCTTTAAATGTATCTGTGAAAAACAAAAAACCCTGCGATTATGATTGCACTGTAGCAGTCGAAAACCCAATACAATTTCATTATTTAAAAATCCAATATGCCGGTATACCACCATATATATATATATTATATATATATATACACCATATATTTTCTTCTTTCATACACACAAAACATAAACTGACTTTGTTATACGGAATCATTTGTTTACTCATTTACACTCTGCCCTGTTCCAAACAGCTGGCTGTCTTCCAAATAGGTGTTTACAAACAGGGAAGTTCTACAGTGCCATCTGGTGGACAAACTATACAACACCAACGCTCAGATTTGAAGGACGTGTCTCTGTCTCTTTTCTTTTTAAATTGACTTTTTTCTTTTTGCCTTTTTAAAGACTGCAAATATTAGCAAACAGCTAACATTTGCTGTTTCAAGAAATAATAATAATTATAAAAACATTTGCTGTTAACATCTACCTGCCGATAAATCCATTGGGTTCTACTAGAGTGTTCCCACAGGCCATGTTAACATGGACAAAAACCTGTCCAGAAAACTAGAGTTCCCTGCAGCTTTCCAAAAATAGAAATTTACTTTTGTTTGAATGAGTCTGACTGAATGTAAGTACCCTAGAACAACCAATCTGAGAACAGCATTAATTTCCATACGCACGATTCACAGTAAAGTGGGTACCCAGAGACTCTAGAAAGTGAATGATATATTTTGGCGACTTCAAGTCTCCATGGGTGAAATAACTGCATGTGATGCAAAGTTGGTGGGACCCGTGTTCAACTTTCAGGCGAGCGACTGAAGAGACAACCAGTGAGAGTGAAGAATACCGTTGATTGACATATGACCTGCTAGTAAATACATTAGAGGGTCACTTAGGCAACTGGAGCCTGGAATGGCCACAAGTGAACCGCTGTTTTATTAAACTGAGCATGGCAGGAGCTGACTTCCTGTCTAGTTATGCAAAGTTTTGCTTATCACACATGTTGGCCAAGGTGCTTAACAAGAATAAGCCCATCTGTGATGATGAGGAGGGCTTGTTTACTTCCTAATGGTAGCCACACAAAGCATAGATGGAAGCTGATCTCAGAGCAGTTTAAAGCAGAGCCAGCGGCAGCTTGTCCAGTATGTTAATCTCAGTAATGACACAACAATAACATTTAATAATGGTGCAGCAGATGGTGCAAATAAAATTTGATTGAATAAACTAATGACATGAATCAATATAAATTGCAATATTAATAACTGGAAAATATTATTATCACTTTACAGTTTGTTAACAGTAATATAACACTTGACTGAGTTTCTATTTAACATATATGAGTGATGATCATTATAAAGTGTTAAGGACCTTTCTAATGACTTGTGTGCAACATTCATCTGTGTGTCTGTTACAGGAAGTCAGATGAATAAATCAAAGGGAACTGACTTCACTCTAATAAAGGATATCATTTCTGATAATTGAAGTGGTTATAAACAGAAGATGCACAATAACAGGCATGACAGCCGCAATTAGCCTCCTGTACATGTGAGGGAGGCGGGATGAGTGCAGCCATGTCCACAGAGCGCAGAAACAACACGTTAAAATATGATTGAACTTGTTTATCTGCGTGTGAGCCACACTGTAGATTAACAGGTAGCAGCTCCACCTCAGTGTCACAGCTACAGGTCCAGGTGCTGGTGATGGAGGGTTAGTATGTGATGTTAAAGCTATTGTTGCATCCTCTGAAGCTCATTTACCTTCATCCTCTCCCTGCACTGGGACGGGGTCCTCTCGTATCCCAGCTCCGACAAGGCTCTGGACACCCGTTCGTACATGGCAGGACCGGGGGCCTTACCAGAGAACACGGTGCCGGCGACCTCCAGCTGCTGCATCCTCGCCTCCGTCAGCCTCTCGTTACCCCACACCGCGATGAGGGCGTTTGTCTCGGAGGGCGTCCACGACATCCCTCGGCAAGCCGTGAAGCTGTTGGAGGAGGATGAGGCCGTGTTCCGGCCCGCAGCCCCCGAGCTCACGTTCAAAGGCGAGAAGCGGTTTGGCGTCGAGGGATTAGAGTGATATTGATTACTGTCACTCAAATCCTCCGATTCAGGGGATGGCACCTCGGTTTTCGGTACCTTTAACGGCGTCGATATCTCTGGAGAATGCTCTGTGTTACTGGACGCCGCCATGTTGCCTCTGTTGCTAAGGGGAGGGAAAGTGACGTCCGGCTTGGAAAAAAGCACGGCGTGGATCCTGGAGGGATTATGTAGTCTAAACCAGTTTCTCATTGCACTCAGTTATTGCATTTGTGTTGCTATCTCACTGATGAAGAACTACATTTAATAAAAAATGATATCCAACAGGATTTACAAGCAAAATATCCACATTTGATAGAAAGATGAAAAAAAATGATGGATTGCATTTATATAGCGCTTTACAATACCACTATTGTAATGGTTAACAAACAGCCATCATACATTGAGAATAGCAGACAAATCAACATTACACATCTTCCAATTAATGGCTAATTAATATTATGCTGTCTACAGTCTGTTACAGTTTTCCCAATCCCTACTAATAAATGTTATGTTATCTTTTTTCAGGATACAAAATACCTGCCGTTATCCAAAGACACATCTGCTTACCTGTATCTTTTGCTTGTTTCTCCTCTTCTTTTCTCTTTTTTTCTAAACTGAGGATCTGATGGCTTTGACCTTTCCTTGTCCATCTTCCATCAGTATTTTTGCACTCCAGTATCAACACCCAACCCCACAACATAAATTAATAGACTAATAGACCTTCACCTTGTATAGGGTTTTTTCTTCTTCTGGGATTTCACACAGAAACATAATTAATACATAACGTGTTTGGATTGACAATATTATGAATGTGCAGTGTATGGAAGCAGCACCAGCAGTCTACACCTAGACCAATGAATGCTGAAGTGTGCATGGTGGTTCACGGCGTGAAGTGTGAAAGAACCTGCTAGTCATCAATTATTTTAACTTGTATTATTTAAGAAGGAAATGGCCCTCAAATAGAGACCACGATGTCACAGTGATATCACGGTTTTAGTTCTTTGGTGTTAGTGGTTTGGGTTTGTTATGCTGCCAGACAAGAATGCATTTGGTCCATATGGACTGCTGGTATCATCTAAAGCTAGCAAGCATGGTTAACAACTTGCATCCATGCCCTCCCACTGAACTTTTTGGGGGATTTCCTTCGTCTTTGGAAGTAATAGAGGCCACCCAAACACCTGAAATATCAATGGAAAGCCCAGGATGTCCTCTATTTAGTACATCAGGACTCATAAGTTAAAAGATAAAGACCAAAAACAAATCTCCATTTCAGAGGACATAAATGAATAGGCTGTTTTTCAGGAGGATATTACCTACAGCTGCAAATGCACATATCAGATAAACTAAAAAAAAACATTCAGTTAAAACAAATGCATGCACTTGTATGGTCGGTACTAAACAGTCAGCAATAATACTTACAAAAATGATAAAAGATAACAATTCTGTTAAAAATGATCTAGACATCAAAAACACCTCAAACACAGCTGATAGATCCAGTCCCCTGGCTGTTAGACTAGCTGTGTCAAACATAAGGCCACAGGAAGCAGAAGTGGCCTAGCAAACACTCTAATTTAGCCTTACTGAATGGCTTTGGGAGTAAAGGAGAGCATAAATATAAGATTTTTAACTGTGACTTAATTGACCTGCACAAGGCTTCATTCATACTACACTAAAGTAGTAAAGTAAGTGATAGACAATTAAATAACAGAAAAGATTTTTCACAGTTTTTTTGTTTTGTTTTTTTAAATAATGGGACTGTAGTAGAAAAAATTGGACTTTTTCTGTGAAACAAACAATTTTCTGTTTCGTAATTACAAGACAGTCTGGGCAAAGAGCTACCAGAAGTAAATTTTAAACATTTTCTTCTTACAATTTAAGCCCGTAGAGCCAGTCTGACACATTTATTTCATCATGCAGAAAAAAAATGCATGCATTGTTAAAATTACACTTTTTTTCTTATACTAATTAATCATAGGGATTAAATGTGCAGTTTCACTGGTCTGACTCATGGAAGGCAAAAATCAGCTGTACGTGGCCCGTGATGAAATATATTTAGAGGAGTCGCAGCTTCCTTAGTGACTTCATCAATTCTGGAGATGCTGATTGGTGTTGGGATTAAATAATTTGCAGTGCCTCAATAATGCTATGCCACCACCATTTTGAGATCCGCGACAATGTGTCATGCAGGAGGCATCTCCCTTCTAGAAGTAATAAAGTGTTAAATTTTCTACTGAGCAGTGTTTTGTCTTCCATCGGATGCCTCTGAGGAATCAAAAGAACTCGGTGAAGTGTTGATATTTACAATTGGGGGCTTGTCCAGGATTCCGATAGGAGGCTAAGGAAGACAGATTGGGTGCGATCTGGGAGCTCAACCAGCAAAGCGAACAGAGAACCGGGTCATTTTGAAATAAAGCACCACCTGTTAAACCAAAATGTGCACTTTTGAGCTTATCTAAATTGGCTGTTCACCAAGTTGATTGAATTCTCAGTGTCAATTTGCTGCAGTAGACAAAGAGGCGATGTGTGATCATCATCCGTCCCAGTGCGTTAGAGCGACTAAATTGGGGTGTAATAAGCCGAGTAAACAAATAGGCTGTTGCTGAAAGTAAGAGAGTAAGAGTAACAAGCCTTCTAGGACTTTGTGTTGGCTGTAGTGTTTAACAAAAAAACTCTGACACATGTCATCAGTGTCTGCTTTTAAATCTTTATTAAAGACTCATTCATATTATACGCTTTTTTTTGTTCTTTAAAAAATAAATTTTTTGATATTCTTTGGTTAACAACATTCAGTTCTTTTAGATTTTTATGTTAATTTTAAGTTGTTCATCACTATAATAATCACATTGTATCTTATTTTGACATTCCACATGTCTTTATTAGCCTTTTTTAACTGATTTGCTGGTTTTGATAAGTACTATACAATAAACCTTATCAGTTTTAAAATTACATTAATATTTCAAGTATCTTGTGAACATGAAGTTAATAAGGTGCAGAGTCCAATTTGATCCAATGCAAAACTATATTTCCCATTCAGGAAGTGTTTGTCCCAGCATAAACTGACAATAAAACACATCACAGAGACTTTTGCTCATTTTCAGTTCAGTTTGTAAATATAGTCACCAAGGTTTGGAAAAGAGTTTAATACAGCAGACTAAAATGGTCTCAGTAGCAAAAAGTGAAAACACAATAGTGATTTTTTTAAAACTGAAATTTAAACTTTAGTTTAGCTGTTATGGTCTGTTTCTTCACATCTCCAAAGCAGGTCACATTTTTACAATATCCTTTGACTGTATTCACACAGACTTTGACACTAAACATTTTTCCTGGGAAGTGTGTCCTGTGCAAACTGTCTTTCGAGATCTGTACACATGGTTTGAATAATTTGGAGAAATGAAATCTCCTACAAGACTCATGTGCATGCACATCTATTTTCTGAAGGCTTGAAAGCATTTTAGATCTTGGTATGGCAACAGCACACCCTGTGTTAGAGGTTTAGATTCCAACAGTCACTCTTTGAGATAAGGTTTTACAGTGGGGCAAAAAAGTATTTAGTCAGCCACCGATTGTGCAAGTTCCCCCACTTAAAACGATGACAGAGGTCAGTAATTTGCACCAGAGGTACACTTCAACTGTGAGAGACAGAATGTGAAAAAAAAATCCATGAATCCACATGGTAGGATTTGTAAAGAATTTATTCGTAAATCAGGGTGGAAAATAAGTATTTGGTCAATAACAAAAATACAACTCAATACTTTGTAACATAACCTTTGTTGGCAATAACAGAGGTCAAACGTTTACTATAGGTCTTTACCAGGTTTGCACACACAGTAGCTGGTATTCTGGCCCATTCCTCCATGCAGATCTTCTCGAGAGCAGTGATGTTTTGGGGCTGTCGCCGAGCAACACGGACTTTCAACTCCCGCCACAGATTTTCTATGGGGTTGAGGTCTGGAGACTGGCTAGGCCACTCCAGGACTTTCAAATGCTTCTTACTCCTTTGTTGCCCGGGCGGTGTGTTTTGGATCATTGTCACGTTGGAAGACCCAGCCTCGTTTCATCTTCAAAGTTCTCACTGATGGAAGGAGGTTTTGGCTCAAAATCTCACGATACATGGCCCCATTCATTCTGTCCTTAAGACGGATCAGTCGTCCTGTCCCCTTGGCAGAAAAACAGCCCCATAGCATGATGTTTCCACCCCCATGCTTCACAGTAGGTATGGTGTTCTTGGGATGCAACTCAGTATTCTTCTTCCTCCAAACACGACGAGTTGAGTTTATACCAAAAAGTTCTACTTTGGTTTCATCTGACCACATGACATTCTCCCAATCCTCTGCTGTATCATCCATGTGCTCTCTGGCAAACTTCAGACGGGCCTGGACATGCACTGGCTTCAGCAGCGGAACACGTCTGGCACTGCGGGATTTGATTCCCTGCCGTTGTAGTGTGTTACTGATGGTGACCTTTGTTACTTTGGTCCCAGCTCTCTGCAGGTCATTCACCAGGTCCCCCCGTGTGGTTCTGGGATCTTTGCTCACCGTTCTCATGATCATTTTGACCCCACGGGATGAGATCTTGTGTGGAGCCCCAGATCGAGGGAGATTATCAGTGGTCTTGTATGTCTTCCATTTTCTGATGATTGCTCCCACAGTTGATTTTTTTCACACCAAGCTGCTTGCCTATTGTAGATTCACTCTTCCCAGTCTGGTGCAGGTCTACAATACTTTTCCTGGTGTCCTTCGAAAGCTCTTTGGTCTTGGCCATGGCGGAGTTTGGAGTCTGACTGTTTGAGGCTGTGGACAGGTGTCTTTTATACAGATGATGAGTTCAAACAGGTGCCATTCATACAGGTAACGAGTGGGGGACAGAAAAGCTTCTTACAGAAGACGTTACAGGTCTGTGAGAGCCAGAGATTTTCCTTGTTTGAGGTGACCAAATACTTATTTTCCACCCTAATTTACAAATAAATTCTTTACAAATCCTACCATGTGGATTCATGGATTTTTCTTTCACATTCTGTCTCTCACAGTTGAAGTGTACCTCTGGTGCAAATTACTGACCTCTGTCATCATTTTAAGTGGGGGAACTTGCACAATCGGTGGCTGACTAAGTACTTTTTTGCCCCACTGTATATTGGCACCCGAAGTTGGAACCCTCTGATATAATTTTATGGATTTGTTGATTTGCTTAGTTTGTCTCAATGACAATCTCCTTTATATTTTATGTCACTGATGAAAATGATTAAAAAAATGGTACAAATTTTATCTACACGTTCTTTCTCAGTGGATCAAGTGTTACCTAAAGTGGTTTTCCTTTATGCCAAAAAATCTCACCAGTTAGTTTCAGTAATTAATGACAGATATGTTACACAGACAGTCTATGTATCCACTGTAACAATGTTATACTTCATTATGGGCAAATGAATGTCAAAGGTAAAACTGAAGTCATTTTTAGATCTTATGCAGTATCTACTTCAAGATTTTATATTCTATATTTGTGAAAAACATCACAGCACCAAATAAACAGAGTAACAAACATAGGGACAGAGTGCCTTTTCTGCTGATCCTCACTACTGCACCCAGAGGGCAACGTGTAACATGACACAGCAGTTAGAGGGCAGTGAACAAGAATTTTTATTGGATTTTGAGTATATAATTGGTTATTTCATGGCCCCATTGATTGATTGTGGCATTATTTACTTCATCTTCTCTGTGACAGTGTTTGATTGGCTTTCTTCAGGGACTGCAGGTCATTCAGTCCAGCTCTGCCATCTGTCCAGTGCTTGGCTGTGAGTGTGTGTGTGTGTGTGTGTGTGTGTGTGTGTGTGTGTGTGGTCAACATAGTCCTAACCTGGCCAAAGAGATAGGTCAGGACCCTGTTTAATTTTCTTTGAATGAGGTCTGTGGACTGCTGTCTATTAAAGGTCAGAGACAGGAAACAATCGACAGTCTAACTTTCAGTGTGAAAAAGTAGCTTCTAATAACACAACATGTCATGTTTCCTGTCAGGATAAGACGATGCGTGAAGTATCCTGGAACAATGACAATAGGTTTAGTATTTTTACTGGTTAGACTTTCTGGGAATGTAGCTCATGTTTGAACTGAAATGAAATAATATGAATTTAATATAAAAAATATATACACAATTATTATGAAGCTATTTGATCACTCAAAGCACTTTAAACAACTTGCCTCATTCACCCATTTGTATTCCATGTTTTCTATCTAAGTGCTTTCTATCTAACATTCACACAGATGAATGCATCAGAGAGGACCTTGGGGTTTAGTATTTGTAGATGAGGTGCTCTACCTCCGGAGCTACAGAAAGTCCTACCCTATCCCTGTTGTAGATTAACACAGATCCCTACACAGTCTACTTGGGTGCTGTCAGCTGTGGTAGACTCTGTTGCTTACAGTATGTTCTTACGCTGCCAAAATCAGAGCCTTTGTGCTGTCCTTTTCTTAACCGGGTAGGATTACTTGATGTTAGTCACTTCTGTCGATTGTACACATCCCATTCAGGGCCTTGGTCGTTCTAACTGTTCCTCATCACCAAATGCTAAAAACAATGAAAAATGTCTACTACACCATGCGTACTTCTTATACTGTATGTTTTGACCCTTGAAGGCTTTTTTCATGCTTTTACTGATCCTGGTGAACTGTTGCTCCCTTTCCTTTTCTGGCTGGACTGTCAGTCAATCAGCATTCGACCTATTCACAGTTGAGCTATGTTGGATTTTCAGAAGACTGCATAGAAGCATGTTTGTTCTGTGCAGACATCTGTAGGCTCTCTGTAGGCAAACAAAATGGACACAAGTGCAGCATCATAAAACAAGCATAAAGCCCTGTGAGTGGTCAGTAAAATTGTCTAAATGGGAATAAATTTAAATTTCTAAAGAGTAGTAGTAGAAGTATTGGCGATGTAGTATTAAAGAGAGCACAAACATTAGTATATTTCACCTCAATATGACTCACTCATCAAGACTGTTGAAAATAGTTGGAAAATGCTGAAAATAGTCCCCAGGATATGCTAGCATTATGTAATAAACAAAAGAAAAAAAAGTAACGTTGTGTGAGCTGCTCTTTAGAGGACATCTGTGAACTGCAGCTGCAGAATAAGTGAATAAGTGCACTTTTGAAAACTGGTTTTCCTTTTGCAACAAATTAATTCAGTTCAAATGTTCAGTGACACACTCTATTGGTGTGTCATTGCTAACTATTTCTCTTAGCTGAGATCTCAGTGAGAAAGCAATAATAAGAAAAGTGTGTATGCCATTGCCAGGCTGTGAAGCAGGAAGGTCAAGCCCTTTGGGGCCTCATTTGTGTTTTAATATTCCTGAACGCACATCTGAACAAAATAGCAAGGATCTGTGTTAATCTACCATCAGGAGAGAGCCATTATATTCTGGGGACATGTACAGACATAACTTAAAGTTAATGAGATGGGACTTTATTTACACATTTCAGGACATTGACTTCACCTTTCAGTATCACCTCCTTTGTGGATGCCTAATGAATTTAAAGTCAAAATTATTTCAAACTGTAATTGATTGTTAATTCACTGGACATGATAGCAATAAAGGAGAACATTATAAGGAAATTATGTTTTTTCGTGCTATTTATTTTTAGAGTTGAACGAGATGTTTTTGTTTTCTGTCACTGCACATTTAAAACTAAACATTTTCTTGTCAATTCAGACGCATTGACCTGGCAGTTGGCTGTAAAAAAAAAGTGTCATCCATCTGTAATTGTTCTAAACCTGGCAATTATAAAGGAGGTAAAAAAAAATGAACTTTTATATTACTGAAGGTTGCAAGACTGATTCCCCCTTCAGTCAGGTGATGGATTTATTTTTGTCTCCATGCTCATCTTTGATTAGGCCACATCTGTTACCCATGAGCCTCAGTATTAATGAAAGTGCCAGGAATGGCCTCCAGTGTTTTGATTTAAGCGTATCTGAGTGCAGCCCTACTTACCGCTCCAAACTCATCATTTTACATGTGCTAGGTGACGTAATGATTATGAAGTTAAAGTGTGACCTGTCAGCTTAAATTTGATGGCGTTTTTACCAATCACACTATCAAATTTGCACATGCCTGCACATCTTCTTCAGTTTACTTTCATGCCTTTGACTGACACATTCAAATATTTCAGAAAGCACTCAAGCTCAAAATTCTTAATATGGGCTGATTGTGAGACTACAACTGGCCGATGTAGCCCTCTTAGCCTTCTGCAAAAATGTAATATTCATGTATTAGGAATGGCTAAACACCTACGCTCATTATATTCCATTTTCAGGTGCTCTCATCAACCTTTTTGCATTTCAATGAGGCTCTGAAAGGATTAGGTTCAAGCTGCACTTGGCAATAATCTGAAACAACATAAAACACTGAGTACGAATACTGCAATAATAATAATACATAATAACATTTCATGTTTATTAATTAGGTGGCTTGGACTGTCTCTTTTACTGCTTTAAAACTGTGATTCAATTATGAGTGTTTGGCTTAAATACAAAATGCCGCTGTAATTGTTTCACATAACTTAATCAATTGATGATAAAGGGGAAACATTGGGCAGTTTGATTAATGATTAAAACTAAACTAGTACCCAGTCACCAGTAAGCTCTTGCAGCACATTATGGTCTTCTATCATCACATTAGAAATTCACCCAACTTCAAATTGGTGCTAAAACAGATTTTTGTTCAGTAAAATAACAAAAATGTTCCATCCCTCTTTTTCCTAAAAAGCTCTAAGAGGAAGTCTCAGAGAAGCGTTTTCACCATCTTCATCCATTTCAGTGTCATCATCATCTCAGAGCTCCGATTGGATCCTTACCTGATAGGTGTGAAATGACCAGTGCACAGACTGCCTCAGTGACACTGATTGCAGTAGACTCACAGTCTGAAAGACACCAGTGAAAAGAAGTGCAGAAACAGAGGAAATCATGCCTCTGCCATCTGCTTTTCAGCTGACAGCAAAATCACTCTGAGAATCCATAAAAGAGAGAAATCTTTCTGAAATGAAATTTCAAGCCAAATGAAATTTACTTCATTGGTATACACTTTATAATGATTAATTATTCGAATAAACAAAAGTTTTATTTGGTAAAATCCTCCACTGTGATGTAGAACTGAGAGAGCAGAATAACAAAAAACTGGAATAATAGGAGCAGATAAAAATAAATCATATGGACGACTGATATATTGCATGTCATTAAATGTTTTATAGACATATAGTATTGCTACAGTGGTGTGCTGTAAGAGCGAATTCATTATTAGAATTATTGAAAAAAAGATATAAAAATTACTTACACAAATACTTTAAGAACACACACACACACACACACACACACACACACACACACACACACACACACACACACACACACACACACACACACACACACACACACAGTGAGATTCTGATCTGTTTAAGATGCATTTTTTTCTTTATTTTATTCCAACTCCACTAAAATGTTTGTCCAACCACTGACTTGAGCCGGGCTCTGGCATTTTCTAGATTACAATTATGTTGGATTCTCCCACATGTCCTCTAACAAAAGAACCCTCATGAGCCCCCCGCTGAGTCTCCTGATGCTGAAACTCAAAAGCCTCTCTCATCCAAGCCTCCCCATCAGCATTTAGCTCTTTACTTTCCTCCAGCTGGGTCCAGCTTTGCCCCAACCTTCCCAGTGGATTCCCCTATCCTGAGCTAACCTCCCCCGAGCGACAAGGGGGCCCAGGTGCCCTCACTGAATGAGACGTTGAGCTAATTTGGCTCGATGCACCCAAACACACACAGATCAGGGGCAGGGAGGGACTCTGGACATTAAACAATGTCTCATTAAGTTTGTTTGGATGTGACAGGAGACATAATGAAGGGTGGTGTAATGACCAGAAACATCTGATCTCCACCCGGTCCAAACAAAACATCTAGGTAGGGGCTGGGGTCAGGGCCAAAGTCATGTCATGCTTCCCTGCATCTAAAGGAAGTGTGTCCAGGTGAGGGAATCCAAGTTGAAGCACTTCAGAGGGTAAACGCTTGTTTTCTGGATGCTTCAAAGCTGCTACTGCAGCTATCGTTTTAGCTAAGTCTTTCCAGGTTTCAGTTTAAGGTTTGCACTTTCTTGTTTAACAGCAAACACGTGATTTATGCTCCTTGAGTTAGTGTTAATGGAAAAGCACCAAAAAGTATCTGCATCACCTCTTTGAAAATCAGCCTGTTCAGTCTTGTTAGTGAAGCAAATTTCCACGATGGACCTAAAAAAATATGTTCCAACCAGTGCAGCTGAAAGTTTTATGCAATCCAAAATGGTCGGCAGCTGCGTACCATTACCCAATTAACTCAAAATAGCACAGACAGCTTTTTGAATTAGGGACATTTTTCAGTTCATTAACATCTCATGAATGGCAAATCAAGATGCAAATAATTGGTTTGTGTCTATATAGTTTGCAATGTCACCACAGAGGATATCAATAAATCACAATGCAGAAGTGACGCTTTTGTTTGACTTGTGAGGTTATTCCAGTGGTACACAGCTGAATTTTATTATAGAACAGACCAGTGGAATATTTTATGTCCAGTTAACAATGCAATTCTATAACGAGCCTTGGTTATGCATCTTTTTAAATGAGACCCCTAATGTATCTCTACAATCGGCAATATGAGAAGTTTGTGTAGGTATTTTCTCCCAAATATCAGGCATCAGTGGAAAGTCAAAGGAAAAAAGTTGAAATGAATGAACAAAGGACTGCTAATGGTCACTGCTGTCTTTTGATCCACAGCCTAATCAGTGACAGTTGTTTGGTTAGAAGTGGGGTTCATAAAAAGGCTGTGGAGATAGACCGTTGAGGTTTGAATGTATCCTTTCATGGTGAAGAGAAGCGCTTCGGTGTGGAGCGCAGGTGTGGAACAGCTGAACCACCAGAGCCTCTTGACCCAGAGCCTGTCCACTGCTCAATACACCATTAACCTCTGCAGCTGACCTGATCAGTGTGGCCACAACTCGTCGTCGGCATTGCGAGAAATGATAACTGGTGATATAGGAGGATGTAGGAGAAAGTGTATCTGTATTTACTGCATCACTGCACTTCATTTCATTATTGTGTTTTGTAATTTTAGACTGCCTTCTTAATAATCTGCAAAAAACAAAGCAAAGCTGAGAAGCAGAAATCATTTTAATTGCATTATGTGAGACTGCTAGTAACAACTGACCATGTTTGTAGATGGCATGTCAGCAGATTTATAAATGTACTTAATTATGGAACTTAAAACATCAAAACTAAGTTGTAAAATTTAAATGACAGCAGTACCAGTGCATTTTTGTATCCATATTTGACAAGTTAGAAATGAAAGATCTGTCACAAAAATTGCATGAGCTTGTGTGCCATGGCACAAGGACACCTTAGGAATAAATAAGTAACACCAGCAACTTTAGTTGACACCCTCAGAATGAAAACAGGCTGCCACTTCTGCAGTCAGGTCCATAAATATTTGGACAGAGGTAACATTTTCCTAGTTTGGGTCTGTACATTACCACAATAGATTTTAAATTAAACAACTCTAGCAAGGACTAGAACCAGCAATTCAGTGTTTTATGTGAGAGCACTGTAAGCTTCATTTTGCTTTAAAATACTTTATACTTGCTTTAGTTGGCACTGACAGCTGATTATTCTGCTCTTATTTTTTTAAACCGGCCTGGTTTTGTGAGCTATGTATGTTTTTATTTATGTATTTAAGTGTATCATAACCCACTGTGATGGTTTTGTTCTTTTATTGTTTAATTCTAATTGGGTTTTACAGATAAAGGGATGTTTGTATTCATAGTTTATAATATGTTTGCTCTGGGAGTGAAGTGCTCATTTTCATAATATAACAACGTAATACACAGTAGTGATATAGTAATGATGTTTCCCAAGCACATACACGGATATCTGAACACACTACATTTATATCATAAAGTATCTGTATCATCATACAATGTTTTCCTTCCTTTTTGTGATACCCTACAAAATGTAAGACATTTACTCAAACTACATTTTAACTTACCTTCTAGTTTTTATTGCAGTATTTTTGGCACTATATGATGGTTTTATTTTCATTTGATAGAATGCCAGTAAAATAGCATTATTTTTATTTACTTATTTATTTCAAATTCTCGGTCCCTGGTAGGGTTGCCAACTCCCTGAAAAATGAATAAGGGACACCTCATGGCCAGGGCTGGGCGACCCGATTGTCTTCACCCTTCCCAGTGTGGGGAATTTTTTAGCACTTGTTTTTGTGTGTGAAATTATTTTTTTAACCATTTGACAAAGTGCATCACTTTTCAGCACAATACTTTTGTTTCTAAATACGGAACGATTCCGTTTTTCAAGGGACGGTTGGCAACCCTAGTCCCTGGCAGTGTGCTCTCTACAGAACACAAATTTGTGCACATTATTCTTTTGTTTTGGACCTTGGACCTTCACATTTTGTAGCAGCATTTGACTATGAAACACTACGGTCTCATAAACATACTTGCATGAAAATACAACAGGTGCTTTGAGGACTGTGGTTAGTAATGATGGCTGGATGTAGGTGTTTATAGTCCACTCTTAATATTGGCTAGTTTGTCTGGAGCTGCACACAAACATGGTGAGAATGCTTGTGAATTCAGGCTGCATAATACTGAAGGTATTATAATTTGTGATGTAAAAACAAATGTGTGAAAACGCAGTAATTAATGGATATTTAATTCATCTCAACCCAAAATCATCAGAATGAACAGTGAGACATTGCAGTCTCATACACACACATACACACGCCTATGAATTCAGGCTGCAAGGACACACACACACACACACACACACACACACACACACACACACACACACACACACACACGCACGCATGCACGTACGCACGCACACACACACACACACACATACACACACACACACACACACACACAGTAACTAAAGGGGGTAACACTGTACACAAAACTGATTAGATTCAAATTAATTTGGGGTGGAACAAACTGAGACAAAAAGCATCCCATATTTATGAATCTACATGAACCAAGACGGAAAAAAGGAGACTGGAGGGAAAAAAACTGGAATAATGAGAGACTAGAGAGTTCTGAGAACATTCAGAGTCTGAGCGACTGACAAACACACACAGGCTTTGTATCATTTGACTCGTGGCAAACCAAATGATACAAAGTCTTCATAACCGATGTTTTTCTGTCATATCTGCAAGATCAGATGTACTCAAACACAAGACCCAAATGTTCAATGCAGGTTTAAGTTCTTTAATTACACAACCAAGAATGACATCAGGGCAAATGTTACCTTTTCTCTTGTGAACTATTGCAGAAAGTAATCCAAGTAGGGGGACACCAGAGGTTTGAAATTTCTTTGTGAACTTGTGAATTTGTAAGCAATGAAGATACCAGGTGGTAGTGACAGTGAAGGGTGGACAGGCAAAGGATTCACTTAGCGGAGTGGGGCGATTGAAGCCTAGCTTAGGTCCTTAGGTCTCAGAAAGAAGAACTTTCTTGGTTTGCAAATTTAGTTGAATGAACTTGCAACCAGTGATGGGAATAACGGTGTTACAAGTACTTTTTTCAGTAACAAGTAATCTAACGAATTACTATTCCTATCGTTACAACGCCGTTACCGTTACTAACAACAAGTGGCACGGTGGCGTTACTATTTTTCAACAAACAGACGGTTGAAGCTGTGTTCAGGTTACCACAGTTTATATCAGTTGCACGGAAGTAGCTGTAAGTAATCTGTGCGCTACAGCTTTAAGCAGCTGCGCGCTCCCGTGGACGGCAATCACTTTCTTGCAGATAATCACTTTTTGGCACAACACCTGGAGCTAAGGGGCAAAACAATCGCATGAGTGCTGCTGTTTGACTGAGGAAGAATAAAGTAGTTGTGGTAAGCCAATCACATGACCACGTTAAGATGACAAAGCAACAAGGTGATATATACCAGTTTTTAAATTGTGTTGATAGACCTCGTAAAACCAGAGTCACGACAAACAATATATACACGGTGTTTTTTCCTCAATAGTTTCGTCACGTTTACTGTGTAAGGACAGCGCTAACAAGCACTCTCTGCTTATGAGCAAACAAAATTCAGCCCTTTCGTGTTGGTGGAAAAATGCACCATGTTGACCAATCAAAAATGATATGGCAACATGGCATTTGGTTGTTTAGGAAGAGGGGGAAGTTTCAGGAGTGACGACGAGAGAGAGAGAGAGAGAGACAGAGAGAGAGAGAGAGAGAGAGAGAGAGAGAGAGAGAAGAAAGACAGCAGAAAAAGAGAGAGAGAGCGAGTTTTGAGATGTGAAAGATTTGTGACGTTTGGCGTGTTTGGAGTGTGTAGTTAATGTGTTGTCTTGTGTAGTTAGCTAGTGGTGTTGTGGATAGTTTTGTGTTGTGTGTCAGAACAATGAGGCGACTGCTGTCTCCAGGTAGAAACAGGAGTGATACACCTGCTGCTGTCAGACCTGCAGGTATCAGGCTGTGATGTTCTCCTTTATAGTGGACAGAAATTATTTTTTTGGAGTGGCACAAATAATTTGTGTGGCATCTTATTGAAGAACAGCTGATTGTTATGTAAATAGTTTGAAATGTTTTTTTTTTTTTTTAAAAGGTAAAAGGTAAACGGCTGCAAGTAACTTTGTTGTTTGCAAAACTTGTGCATAGGATTTTAAAATTGACAATTTATATTTGCATTTAAAGTTATGAAATATGATTCAATAATGTTTGTGGTTGTTGCAGTAAAAAATATAACTTTTTCTACTTGGATTTTATGTTTTTTGTCTGATTTTAGATCAATTGTGTTAATACAGTATGTCAAAATGAAAACATAACTGTAAATTCGGACACGTGAGGTTGTGCTGAAAAGAATGATACCAAACAAGACAAAGTAAATAGTTTTTAAAGGTGAAATGTAGAGGTCAAATCAGAAGTGGTTAAAATGGCCAGTTATACCCTGAACCCCAGAGGGTTAAACATTTAGTCAACATCAAGTCAAAGGAGCTTGCAAAGAAAAGCGTCTGGACTTCTTTAAGTTGCTTGAAGATGTTTCAGCTCTCATCCGAGAAGCTTCTTCAGTTCTAAGGTGAAATGGTGGGGAGTCCCAGATTTAAACCTAGTGGGAGTTTCCCCCCACAGGGGGACAAAAGGACCCCTGATGATCCTCTAATCGCCTGAGCCAAGGTGTGAAACTGGGTGTGGGTCCCAATCAGCCAGAGTTTCGGGTGTGTTCATTGTGAAACCTGGCCCCACCTTATCATGCGAATTCCTGAGGTCAGATGGCCCAGGATGTGAGTGGGCGTTAAGGCGTCTGGGGAGGGATCTCAGAACTGGATTATAGATGGCAGAGAGTTGGTGTCGTAAACCCCCGCCTCTGTTCAAAGATGGTCACTCACAGTGGACATAGATGGCTTCTTTCACTCCTCTTTCAAACCATCTGTCCTCTCTGTCCAAAATGTGAACATTGGCATCCTCGAAAGAGTGACCTTTATCCTTAAGATGCAGATGGACTGCTGAGTCTTGTCCTGTGGAGGTGGCTCTTCTGTGTTGTGCCATGCGCTTGTGAAGTGGCTGTTTGGTCTCTCCAATGTAGAGGTCTGTGCATTCCTCGCTGCACTGTACAGCATACACCACATTGTTCACAATGAGCTCACCCGAAACCCTGGCTGATTGGGACCCACACCCAGTTTCACACCTTGGCTCAGGCGATTAGAGGATCATCAGGGGGTCCTTTGTCCCTCTGTGGGGGGAGACTCCCACTAGGTTTAAATCTGGGACTCCCCACCATTTCACCTTAGAACTGAAGAAGCTTCTGGGATGAGAGCTGAAACGTCTTCAAGCAACTTAAAGAAGTCCAGACGCTTTTCTTTGCAAGCTCCTTTGACTACGATGACCTGAGTGACTGAGAACCTTCACAGACATTTTTTTTAAAGTAACGCAATAGTTACTTTTCAAGTAATTAATTACTGTTAGAATCTCGTAACTCAGTTACTAACTCAGTTACTTTTTTGAAGAAGTAAGTAGTAACTATAATTAATTACTTTTTCAAAGTAACTTGCCCAAAACTGCTTGCAACACACAAAACAGAACTAGAACATCACAATGGTGACAACAGTCAGAAGAAGAGGTTAAAACAGCTGTTCTAGCTGGCTCAGGAGGTAGGAGCAACCCCATCCAAAGGTGGGATAAGACCAGTACCCTGCCCAGCTCCACCTGAAAGAAAAGAGAGAATGAGGGTGAAGAAAGAAAAGAAAAAAAAGGGCCTGTCAGAACAGTGACAATTTCAGGGGGAACTACTGCGGATTGAGAATTTTTAAAATGACTTGCAGTGTGTGCTGTAAGATGTGCACTGCTGACTTTACCTGTAATTAAATCAATAATGGGGCTTGTCAGGGGCTTGAAGGTAATTAGAGAAATTAAATAACTGAAAATAAAATGTTCATTACTCTAGCGGCTTTCAGTGTGAAGGCCTTTGAGTGCAACGTTTAGTCAACAACTGAAATGAATGCTCAGTTGGTTTAAGATCAGATGACTGAGTTTGCAGTTCAAGGATCTTTCACTTCTTTGCGTTAATAAACTCCTGGGTTGCTTTGGCTGTATGTTTTGGGTTATTGTCCATCTATATTATGAAACATTGCTCAATCAGTTTGACTGCATTTAGCTGGATTTGAGACGACAGCATGTCTCAACACCTCTAGATTCATTCGGCTGCTTCTGTCCTGTGTCACATTATCAATAAACACTAGTGTCCCAGTGCTACGGGCAGCTATGTACGGCCAGGCCATCACACTGCCTCTGCTGTGTTTTACATATGATGTGGTATGCTTTGGATCATGAACTGTTCCAGAGGTTTTAAACTTGGATATAATAAGCCAACTTCCTGGAGGTTGTTCAACTGGTTGGCTGTTGTGAAGAGGTTTCTCTTCACCATGGAAATGATTCTGCGATCATTCATCACTGTTGTCTTCTGTGGACGTCCGGATCTTTTTGTGTTGCTGAGTTCACCAGTGCTTCCTTTCTTTCATGATGTAACAAACAGTAGATATTGTAGCAATTTCTTGGATATTTCTTTCTGTTTTTGCAGCTTAAGGATGGCTTGTTTTATATGCATGGAGAGCTCCTTTGACTGCATGTTGTCGGTTCACAGCAAAATCTTCCAAATGTAAGCACCACACCTCAAATGAACTCCATGTCTTTTTTCATCTTAATTGATAATGACATAATAAAGAAACTGCCCACACCTACTCATAAAGTAGTCTTTGAATCAATTGTCCAATTACTTTTAGTCCCTTTAAGAAGAGGGTGACACATTTTAAAGAGCTGAAACTCCTAATCCCTTCATCCAGTTTGAATGTGGATACCCTCAAATGAAAGCTGAGTCTAAACATTATGTCCAATATATGACTAAAATTGGAATATGTTTCAGTAAACAGCTAAAAAAAATGTTTCAGTGTTCCTGTATGTACGAATATAACTGTGAATCATCCCTCTGCAGATGATCAGATAGCTGTTTTACATCTATCTTCTCTTTCAATAATATTTTAGATGAAAGGAGCATTGGAGATTGGCTCATGATTAACTAAGAAAGTTGGTTAAAGTGTTGGCTTTTTAAGTAATGGTTTAATCACTACCAGCTCAAAGGGCTGTTATAAGCAACCCATTAATAGAGATATTAATGGGTTATATTTAACCATTGAAATACACTAAGGAGCCAAACTTGTGTTGGTGGCATAATGTTTCTGTCCTGGATGCAGTTTACTGTTACCATCACACTCTTATCCTTTAATGCAATGAAAATGAATGTATCTGTCATGAACTGAAGGTTTTCCCAAGGAGTTGATGCTAATGCAGACACCAAATACGTAGTATAACTATGTACAAGAGTGTTTATTTTGTAACAGAGAATGTTTGAAACATGTGATCCTAGTTAGATATGGCAACGGGGAAAAGATGACTGTAGCAGGAAAGGGTGGCCCTAGGAAATTGGGACACTGAGGAGGTCATGGCAAGAGACAGAGGAACAAGAGGATTCTGTAACAGACGGAGGAGTTATTGTATGGGTAAGGAGCAGGTGACTGAGAAACGTTTGGTGGTGAGTTTATTTTCCTTACTTGCAGCTCTGAGGAGGGGAGGTTCATGCCAGAGTGTCTGAATGTAATGGGCAGCCGGAGGGTAGGCAAGCAAGCAAGCAGGCAAGGAGGCGAAACAGATGTCCAGGTGAGTCCAAACCGTGAGAAACAACAACCTCTAAACACAAGGTTACACAGGGAAAAAGCAGGTAAAGGAGATTTACAATTTACCACCATGGAGCACATAATGAACTGGCGAGAAGTAGCGAGTTGCACTGGTTTCAGTAGCCCCCCTGCTGATTGCTTGCTGACGAGGTCCAGGTGAGATGCAGGAAGCGCCACACGAAACACCTACTCATTGATGGTGGTCAGTGCTTTTCCTTGATTTTGGCCTGTATGACTTGTAACTTTTAAATGAGCTTCATTAACGGAGCTTAGATTAAAACGGACAGAATATGGAGGATGCAGAAGGAAACATCTAAAAAATGTATGTAATATAAATATATAAATAGACTAACCACCTCAGCTCTAACAATCCCAGCTGTGCTTGCAAGTGAAAAGAGGTCCAGTCAGTGACTAATAGACAAACCATGAATAATGCTGATTTCCTTACCATAATTATACAAATGTGCGAATGAGTTTCAGTAGTCTAAAAAAATCCACATTCCCCATGCAGGGTTTTTTGACAGAACAGGGAAATGAAAGATTCTTAAAATACCAAACTACATCCCTCCATAATTGAACTAAATCTCAAGGATAAGAGTGTATCATTATGACCTTCATGTGTCAAAGACTCCCTTCCTTGCCTCCTGATGGATATGAATTGGTGGATGATAATGTGTGCAGCTTGAATTTAAAATCACACCACTATGCTAACTCCTGGCAATCCCAGTTGGAAACCAACAGAAAAAAATATCTATCTGCCTGCCTCATATTCATGAGAAGACTTTTCTAGAAGAAGGTCTGGTTGAACTGTCTAGTTGAATTCTCCTGCTGGTTAAGGATTTTACCTTTACTGTTTTAGGAAGCATCAGGATGACTTTTAGTGTCATGACATGTCCCTGCAAGGTTAAGGGTCACTGACCAAACGTCAACAATCAGAAGAGTGCAGGCAGATGGTGAGCTCTGTATCAAAGAATATTGATCATGTCAGTAAATTTAATGAGCAGAAAACTTCATGGTTGAAATTATGAAGCTGTAGAGGCAAAGGAAAAGAAGGAAAATTAAGTAGCACATAGTAGATAACAATGTCCCTTTCATAGCTTTATGCATTACAGGCATAATTTTAACATCCTTTGGTGCATGGTAAACCTTAAAGTGAGTTAATAATCAATCACTTCTCCCATTTGTCTTCTATATTTTCATTAATATGCAGAAATTAGATGCAAAGGATACATCACAAATAATACTTGTTGGACAGAAAGCCCATGCAATGGCAGGATTACCTAAAAGAAAAGGGTCACCGGACTTAAGAACACTCAGTGCTTCTTTGCTTCTCTGATGCCTAGACAGCTGACATCTGAACCCCCAATTTAACAAAAAAATGGAGATGACACATATGCCGGAATAATGAAGCAGAAAGAGGTATGTGACTGTCAGCTTATATGAGGACCATCATGCATCTGTGTGTGAGCGATGAGCAGCGTGTGTGCCGGTGTAGCGTCCCTGCTGTGAGCCTAATTAAAAGGCATCGGGTGCAGAGGGGGCTGTTCTGGCACCCAACCGAGTCTCTTTATATCCCCTCTTCCCTCCCTCTCTATCCAGAGTCTTTGATTACCATGGAGCACTAATGCCTCTCAAACACAACCACACATGTGACCCCTCTCTGGTTAAGGAAAGAAGAGAGAGTACTCTTTCTCTTTCTTTTATAGAGAAACCTCAGGGGTGGAAAGTCCTGTTTCACTCAAATGTTTGGCAAGTGAAATGACTCATTAAACAAAATGCACAAAGCCAACTTTACTAAGTTTGTGTCCATCAAGAGTATATTTATGTGTCCTCCCTGACTGCCGCATTTCCCATTGATTCTTGCTTATTCAAGTGTTCACCTTATATTCCAGTGTGAATACTTGAAACGGAGCGTGTCATCGGCACTTGACCCAAGAAAACACTTGAAGGTGATGGAAACTGAATCCAAGCCTTAAAGACAAGAAAAGAACATTCACTGTGCAAAACAGCAAACACTGGGCTATGTGAGGTACATTTAGGTTACTGTGTGAATTGCATGCAAAATGCAAACTGAAATATTGCAGTATGGAGCAAAAAGAACAAGCCTATCATTTTTATTTGGACTGGTCTGGCAAAGCTCCGGCTGAACAAATCTTCACTCAGACAGGGATTCTACATAACTTTCTATCTTTAATGTCACATTGACTCTATAGATTGGTTTTACCCAACCTATAGCACCAAGCATGGAATCTTACGGAGCCCCGCAGGGGACATGGGAGAAAAAAAAAATTAAGACGGACTTTTGCGAGATCTCGCAAAAGAAACTCGGGATCTCGCAAAAGTTTTAGCCGCATTCTTCGGAGGTTGCCAGCTCGAAGCCGTCCGGGAGGTCGAGGCACGATGTGCCGGGAAAGCGGTGTTCCTCCTGGCTGTAGTAGGTCTCGACCTCCCGTTAGCTTCGAGATGGTGGGTGTCAGATCTCCGAAAACGTCGGAGCACTTTTGCAAATATGTGATGTCTTGTAAACCGAGCAGGTATCTGACGTTTACACAACTACAGTCACGCCTCAAAATATCTTAAAAGTGTATTTTGTGACCCAGAAAGAGTAGCTGCCGCCATTGTTGGAATTCAAGTTTTGCAAGTTCCCGAGTTAGTTTTGCGAGATCTTGCAAAACTTTTGCAAGATCTCGCAAAACTTTTGCGAGATCTCGCAAAAGTCCGTCTTAATTTTTTTCTCCCATGTCCCCCGCGGGGCTCCGTAGAATCTAACTTTATTCACAAGAAGTAAATTTAAAAAATCCATCCATCCATCCTGGCTTTAGCTCTGGTGGTAGAACAGGTCACCACTCCAGCCTGCATGCCAAATATCCTTGGGCAAATACTAACCCAATGCGTCCACTTGAGTATGCATTTGTGTAAATGTCACATAGGAAGCACTTAGATTGGGTAACTGTAAAGCGCAGTGAGTGCTCAGATAGAGTAGAAAAGCGCTATATAAGAACCAGTCCATTCCATCCATCCAGGCATTTTCTTCAGATTCTTCTTCTGCAGATGATGTGCTTCACTGAGCAATGATCTCCAGCTCACGTTGGGGTGAATTGGGGCAAAGCAGCTGGGATGAGAATTATCTTCTCGAATGGTTTAGGAATAGTACGGTGGCACGGTGGTTAGCACTGTTGCCTCACAGCAAGAAGGTCCTGAGTTCTTTCTGTGTGGAGTTTGCATGTTCTCCCCGTGTTTGCATGGGTTCTCCCCAGGTACTCCAGCACCCTCACACAGTCCAAAGACATGCACTTTGTGGGGATAGGTTAATTGAAAAATCTGAATTGCCCATATGTGAATGCGGGAGTGAATGTGAGTGCGAATGGTTGTCTGTCCCTGGCGACCTGTCCAGGGTGTACCCCGCCTCTCGCCCTACGACAGCTGGGATAGGCTCCAGTGCCCACCGCGACCCTGATAAGAATATGATTTAGGAATAAGTTAAGGAGTTTAAACATCTCAGGGTCTTGTTCACGAGTGAGCGTAGAGGGGAGTTGGCATGGTGTCAGCAGGTGTTGCTGCTATCACATACGGTCATGATCTTTGGGAAGTCAAAGACTGAGAATGCGATGGTGGATACAAGTGTTCTCCAAAGAGTGGCTGAATTCAGCCTTCAGGATAACGTGAAGAGATGGATGGACAAATAGAAAAAGGGTTATAGTTTTTAATAAAATATCTCCTCCTTTCCTGTAAATACTGACAGCACTAATGGATGCATAAAGTGTGTTGTTGTGCAGTGTTGAAGCACTGAAACACTTGTGCTCTGATTGCAAGTCACATCACAGAAATGGCCTGACTTTTATCACTTGGAATACAGCAACAAAGTGCTTTTGACAGCAGCAGATTTTCATAATCTAGAAACAGTGTTATAGTGTACACACTGTTCACCAGGTGGTTCAAGCACAAACAGGATGTCTGAAGCCCTGAGAGGGGATCAGCTGCCAATAACAACCCTTTTTCATTTCCACATGCAAAAAACATACTCTTAAACACACACTGTGGCCAATTTGAATTTGAATAAGGGACATAATCCCCTGCTGTAATTGCATTTGGAAGATTTCTGAGAGGCTGCTGAAGCCACTTTGTGAAAGATGTTTGTGAAAGATGCATGTCAGGTCCTTCCAAGGTTAGTGCTTGACAACATATGTCTCTTCATCCTTAATCTTTCTATTCCTAAACACGATGGCTAAAATACATTCATAGATGCTGGTAATTACTCGGGCCCTGTGATGTGCCTCTTCATTTGACATCATTTGAAATGAGCAGCTGAGTCAGGGAACAATGGGAGGAAAACTGACTTGAAGAGAGAGAAAAGGAAGGTAAGAGAAGTTGCTGAATGAAATATGTTCCTTTTCCACTCAGACTTTTAATTAAAGTAGGTTTCAGAGAAGTGCTCTTGGGGTGAAAATGGAAGAGATCAGCTCTGTCCTTGGCAGGAATTAGTTTCTGTGCTTTGATGGATGCTGCTTTCTTTAACTTTGTTACCAGAGAAAAAGGTGACTTTGACAGGAAAGACTTTACTTTTTGAAGAAATTGTCTTCTCTTTGACAGTTTAACCTAATACCATCAGTTGTTTGTAATTTTCAGGGAGGAAAGGCCAGTGAGGAATAACTCCTCCTTAGCTCCCAGACTTTGATTCAAATCCCTGTGCTGTCAGGTATGGGTTTTGCCTAATTGCCCTTGGAAAGCAATGTGAATCTTGCTTGCAACACAGGCGAAGATGGAATCAGGAATTTTTGTGCATATATTCCTTAATATTCACATAATGGACTGGAATGTTTTCCAGTATTTTATCTTTTATCTTGCGGCATATCCACTTTATTAAGTCCTGTGGAACTTACATCCCCTTTTGTTATAGTGTGAGGGTCCCCAGATGATGCCTGACCCAGGTCGTCCATCATCCCTGTCACATGTCGTCCATACCCACGCACCTACTCCAAAACCACATGAATATTCAAGGGAGCTCGTGTCCTGTATGAGGAAACCAAATTGCCCCACCCCGTGTATCTCTTTCTTAGTCAATATTAAAATGGGATAATAAAGAGGGGCAAGATTACCCCGTGGTAATGCTACCCCTGGGATCCCTGGCTAATTAAAGGGCTGCCCCTTCCAATGAACGGTAATCACTCACAGCTTTGGTAGACAAAGACATGAGCTTTGAATGGATGAACAAACAGGGGATACCGGCTCTATTGTTAAAACTTAAGAAGAGATAACACAGTAAGGCTGACAAGATACTTCCTCCATTACTCCTTAAATATTAAAAATCACCACGCTACATTGAACTCGGGGGAGGGGTAATTTCACCCCAATTTCACATTAGACACAAAGTTGAGACTGAAATGCATGAAAAAATCTACACTACAAGTATTTTTTCATGCATTTAGTGCATGTTTTTAAACAAACTTTAATTATGAATATTAGCGCTGAACTTTTACAGCTTTTATTGTCTTGTTTAGAGATCATATCATGCTATCTGCTGCTAAAACATGGACCTGTCAATATTTAAAAAAAAAAAAGATTTCTGTCTGCTTGAGCTTATGTGCTACTCTTCATAAGCTTTGAATGAAAAGAACAGAAAAGAGCAGAAATCCTAACAGCATTCAACTGAAGATCTGATAAAGAAATAGCGCTTGGCCGTGAACAAATTAAACATGTCACAATTCTTCACAACATTTAGACTTGAGGCTAAATGTATGATTTAAGCAAATCGAGAAAGAGAGATGGACGAGTGATAATACTTTAATGCTAGGATCAAGCCTGAAATCCGATCAAGCATCAGATCTTAGCAAGACTCTCCTAATGATTTCAATGAAATGGTTGGTGCCTTAATTAGATGATATGCTGTGCATTGTCCCAGAGAGTTGGGCCTGGGAGGTGTGCGCAAAGGAGCTGGGAGGTTTGGAATTGTGGTGGTGAGGATGGAAGGGTGATTTTCAGATAGGCGCTCCATAAGCAGTTCTATCTCTGGATTTCTTTGAATTTAATAAGTGTGGCAAATGTTTTCTTTGTGGAAAATTTGAAATATGTTAAAATACTGAAGGTATTATAATTTAGATTTTGTGATGTAAAAACAAATGTCTGAAAACGCAGTAATTGATGGGTATTTAATTCATCTCAACCCAAAATCATTAGAATGAACAGTGAGACATTGCAGTCTCATACACACACATACACACGCCTATGAATTCAGGCTTCAAGCACACACACACACACACACACACACACACACACACACACACACACACACACACACACACACACACACACACACACACACACACACACACGTGCATATAAAAGTCATCCTACCTACTTGTTAAAGCAAGGCCATGGTACAACATGAATTTAGTGATGCAAACATCCTTTGATGTGAATGAATGAGAATGAAATTGACTCAGTGAAAGAGCCAAATGTCTAGGCACACCACCAGTCACTCTAAAGTTACTGTCTCTGATCTCTACAGGGTTGCATCACCATTAGAGCTTCTGTCATTTCCTGAGAGGCCAACAATTAGTCGTTGCCAGTGGACCTTCTGTGCTAGCTGTGCTAATGGTTTCAGTGTGCTGACACAGGCACCCACTGGCAGAGGAAAGCCAGTGGGTGCCTGGAAAGGAGCCACTCTCACTCGACCCTAATTGCCATAAAAATTTTTGTCGAGTTTGGTTTCCTGAGTGGCAGGAGGGACTGGTGCCCTTTGAGAGGTTTTGTTAAGCTGGCCTTGGCTGCTCTCACCCCCCGACCACCCCTGAGGCTCAGAAGAGGTGGGCTGTAAAATGGACATCAGATGGAAGAAGCACAACAGAAAGGCAGAGCAGGAGGAAGAGGGGGCTGCATACAGAGTGGGCGACTTGGCTTGCTCCACAATCCTTGTTATTCTAATGTCAAAGTACCGTGTTAGGCATTTGCAGAAAGGACGATGAGTGAATCAAGTCACCAAGATAGTTTTCTAAAGTTTCAGGCAGAAAAAGGTTTTTTGCAACAATATGTTTATTGAGTTTTTAGAGCACACAAAATACAAATCAAATAAATTGTATACAGAAATATGAAAGAATATTTATCAAGGAAAAAAAAATTGAAAACAAAGAACAAGACAGAAATAAACTAACAAAACAAACAAACAAAAAAACCCCAAAACAAAAACAAAAACAAAAAAAAAACAACGGATGGACTATACAGAGTGTCAATCCACCATATCCCTCACGGTTATGTCACTTATATCATGTTATGTCTCTCCAAATTATGTCACTCCATGTTCCCCGGATTCTACCAACACTTGTGAAAGGTAGAAAAAGTTACACTTTTGCAGTAGAGATGGCTAGATTTTCCAAACTATGAAGCTTTCTGTAAAACAGTAATAAAAATAGACCTCTTCAGTTTGACTACACCTGCTGTGTTATCCTATCCAATTTTCCGGAACCTGACCAGTGATGGCACAGTTAACCAAGCAAAGCTTATGCATTTACATCATTGAGACGGTGTTGGAAATAAATGGATAGGGACTAAATGAAGAGGGAAAGGCTAACAATGGGTCTGTCTTGTTGTTCTGTCTGTTAATCATTTCCAGAGCCCCTCTGGCCTCAATAAAGTACAATAAAAGAATATAAAAGAACAATTTGGACTGCCCCAGCTGTGAATAACCAACCCATCAAAGCACACAATAGCCCAGTCGTGCTTGCGATAATTCAGCTTGTGATTTCAGACACGCCCCCTCTCTCTTGCCACATCTTTGTTAAAGTCATCTGTCAAGCATATCATTTTCCTCCCTACCCCGCCTGGATGGCCAGATGGCTAAAATCCATAATTCACTGCCACAACAAAAAGAAAAAAGAAAGAGAAATAAAGGGTGATGGTTACTGGTCAGTAGCAGCCCACCTCCTAGTCAGATTATGCTCATCTTTCAAGCTTGGGAGAAATGGTATAGTGAGCTAGGAGGAGGCCTCAGCACCTGGGGAATATACCTAGATGGAGGCTAGAGAAGGCCCAGCAGGACACGTTTATTTGATAGTTTGTTTCATATATATATATTATTTTGTACCATTTGTCTGGCATTTAACAGTTAAATGAGATTTTCAGGTTCATCAGATAAGAAGGAGAATGTCTGCAAAGACTCACCAGGTGAGTCGTAGTTAAAGCACTTATCAAGCGGGGACTGATACTCGCCATTGATTTTATTCCCTCGGAATGCATGGCCTCTTTGAAGTTGGCTGTCTGCTGCGTACAGCACTGTGGGAAAGCAATCTAGCTCAAAAGTTTACTCCTCCTTCAAATTCTGAGGCTGACAAATAAGTCATCTTTTTTAGCGCCAATCAATATAACGCAGACCTCTGCACACTGGCGCCTCAATATTTTCTCTCCCCAGCCCTGATTGGAATGAACTCCTGTGTTTTGAAGGTCCTCAGGCACTGATTGTGAGAACGCGAACTAATCTCATCGAAAGGCGCGAGGTCTTTTTCCAGGCAAGTCACATCAAAGTCTCACTGCAGCATGGTGCAAAGGGTCAGTCTCTAAGAAGCACTTGAAAAGGCAGTGGCCCACTGCAGGACTGGAGGAATATAACCTGAGGGAGCAGACATGGTTGGGGGCTTACCAAAATTACCACCTTCAGTTTAGGTGGGGCCAGTTCTAATATTAATGCATATTTAAATGAGTACTTTGCATTTATCTGCATTCATCTGAAAATAAAATAGTATGAAGGAAAGAATAGAAAACAAATGTGCAAGGGTGTGGAGGAGAATTCATGAGATGCAAATATGTGATAGGATAAATGACAGGTCCATCTTTTCCTACTTAATATCCATAAGCTTGTGTCTAATTGTGCTTTTGTTGTGCAATTATCCAGAGTTTGCTCAAGGTTTTTGCAGCTGGGGTGTGGGGTGCAGCTAGTGTTTTGTTTAGCTTCCTCCATTCATAGCCCTGCATGTAACTTAGGCCCCTGGAGATCAGATAATCCCCCGACTAAAGCATATTGGCTCTGTCTCTCCCACTTATGCTTCCTGCTAACTGTCGGTGGGCAGAAATAGATGAAGAAGACACACAAAGATTTCTCTTGCTTTTAAAGGGGCTTGGTTGTCTAGGTTTCACCAATGATAGCAGGCCATCCAAAGGCTTTGAAGTTGGCTTTGAAGTTATGAGGCAATTGGAGGAAATGAGGTAATGAGCCGCAGGGTTTCCTGGAGAGCCAGTTTGTGAGAGGTGTGATTGGACACAGCACCCCAGAGGGAGACAGCGGCCATTTTGCTCTGTGGGCCTCTCCTTCTGGCCTGCCAGCTAAATGTAAAGGACAGAAGCACCAATTATGGCACTCCAGCATATGGCCAGAAGCGAATACCGAGCTCTAATGATGGACCCTGCCAACTGCATGCCTGCCCAGGTCAGAGGCACATGGTATTTACTGCCAAAAAAAAGAAAGAAAAAAAATTACTGCAATTACTGCCACCTCCTTCCCTGATGGCAGTACACCTGCAGCCTGGTTGGGATGCTGAATCTGGCTGCTTGCCTGGCTTTAGCTCACCACTCTCCAGCCAGGAGAGAGGGGTTGGGGATCCAGCTGTCTTTGCCCCAGTTCAGAGGTTCCCAAGGGGCCAACTACAGCAGCAGACCCCAGAAATGAAGACTACCAGACCTGGGCACAGATGTGACACCCTGGTAGCGTGTGATGTCTAGTGGCAGCCAGACAGGCTTCACCTTTCTGCCCATCTGCCTAAAGGTGCTGGCAGCAAACCGCGTCTCGGCGCTCAGGACTCTTCAGACATTTACTGCACTTCATCCCAGCTGACACTCGTTTGGGGAAATTAGAATAACGCCTTGTCTTTGCACTGACAGGAAAAGCACTGATATGACTATGAGTTCCTGCAATCAGGACAGATTTTACTTTAAACTTTACATGTTTCTGCGAGGACCATTTACTATGTAGCATTTAAGGTAAATCCTCCCAGTGCAAAGTGCACAAAACTAAATCTACTTTAAGTCTTAGAGTAAAAAAATTACAGTATTTTGAAAGAATATGTTTTTGATAAAATGTGTTTTAAAAAAACTAAGATTAATGAAAGATGCATGGGCTGGGAAGCTTGTTGTAATTCAAGTTTAATGACTCTAAAATGGCTAATGCATTAGCGCGACATGATACAGCTCCTTCATTAAATATGCAGTTTCAGAAAATTTAAGCAGCACTCTGGAATAATAATAATGTCCCTGTGTGATCATTACTTTTGTCATAAAATTTGTCTCCTGTTAAATGTGGTTATTTTGGGACGTCTCTGAGCAAGGGACTTAAGTTTGAGACATTTTCACTTGTGTCCAAAGTTAGTAGAACCAGACAACAAAATGAAAATCTTTATGTTTTCATTTTCTAGTCCATGAAAATGAAAACGATGCAAATTTTCTACTTCTTTTTCACCTGGTTATGTATGAATGTCGTCCTAGTTCTAGAGTTTTAGTCACTGCACACTTAGAATATATGCATCTACTGGTGTGTGAGTGTGTACGACTGGTAAAAAGTACTAGGTGTAGATAACAGTGTGTGTGACTGGGGTAATGAAACTTTCAGTAGAAAGTGCTTTGAGTTGTCAATCTCTCATTGTTTCAGTGAAACTGTAAGAATGCTTATGTTAACCTGGCTAACACAAAAAGATGCTCTTACGTTTGTCTGGGAGATGTTTAGTACCTGCATGGTACTGTCAGCAGTCTGAGCTCTGTTTCAATAGTGAGTTTCAAGTGAGCAATAGGATTTCAGCTGTAAGGATGAGCTCAGGATAGTTTTCTCACCTCTTAGAATCACATCACTGTAACTTCCTATGCTAAGCTCAGCTTCTCAGTGAGGGATTTGCTATGTGTTGTTTGTTAACTAACTAACTGTAATAACTTGCCTTGTTGATTTGCCAAATTTATATCTGCTAGTCACAGAAAATAAATGTTTCCACATGTCTAGTAAAGTATCTTTGCACTGATTATATAGCTGGTCATCCAATTCTGCATAGACATGGTCAGAAGTTCATGTGTCCTAATCAGTTTGGTGATCAGAACTTTTATTTAATCAGCATCACACTATATATATCAAAGTTAAACCTTTGAGATGAGAATGTTGGGTATCACCACCACCAGGAGGGTGGATCTGACTGAGAAATTGTAGGACTGCACACTCATATGATAATTCAAGAGAAAACCATTATATTCATTTTTATTTATTACTTCCAGTTCAGCAGTCATGATTAAGGGTTTGCAGCAGTGACCTGAGATGACAGTCAAAAGGTAATCCTCTTTTTTCACTCTAAATGGGGCCATATTATATTAAATAAGACTGGAGCAGTTTGGTCATTTGAAATATAATGCAGATATAAGACACTTCCACACTAGCTCCACTTTTCAAATCCAGACACTTGTCCATATTTTGCATGTAGTCTATGGCCCAAAATTCCCATTGTTAAATTCTGAATAGTAACCATGATGAAACCACCGTCCCGTGACTCTGGCAATGTAACTGTGAGTCTAAAAAGTCTGCATTGTATCGATCAAAGGAATCGCACAGATAACTTCATGTTTTTCTCTTTGTAAAGCAGCGTGTGGATGCTAAAAGGCTTGTAAAGTGTGTCAAAGCGAGACAGAGCATTCCGTCCAACAGGGCGCTGACATTAATGACCCATCTGTATCCATCTCTGCATTAACATTTGTATGAAAGGCCAAACACCCAGTGTGTCACCACTCATCCCCCTTTTGATGGATTTGCATGAAATTTGGTTTCATGCCTCAAACCGGGATCCTTATAACAAAGCAAAAGGTCACCATGCAGATACCTGCTATTCAGCACCACGGTCACACTTGGTTAGAAAATGTCCAGCTATTAAATGAAATGGATTAAACGGAAATGAAACCTGTCTAAAAACAGGTGTTATTTTACTAAATGTTACTACAATTGTCGCAAATGCTTTTACTCTGACAGCACTATGGCTATTTAAGCTCCAGTCATGTTAATGACTATGTCTGTGAAGGTTCTCTTACGCAGGTAACCTACAGGTACAATATACTACAGGAATGTCAAATTCTTGATACCATTTTTGATTCAGTGGTGGAAAATTAAAAAAAAAAAAAAGAGATCAGAATATCAGCCAGGGCAGGGAGCCTCTCCCACACCTGCATATGTGTTCATTTACGGCCCTGTTACAGACCTGGCACTATATGTTCTGATCACATAGAGTCGGTAAGGTATCTATAATTAAATAATAATGTTTATAGGTAACAGCTACAGTTATGGTAACTGTTTAACACAGTTATCCTGTAACTGTTAAATTAAAACACCATCATCTCATATTTCATGACTTTTCCTGCTTCAGAGTGTTTATCCAAAATTCAATTATGTTGTTCAGATGTGTGATTATGTTAGCCTTTGTGTTATTTTTTGTACCACTAGTTTATTATGTTATTCTAATGTGCATTTTAACTTTATGATCTGTAATTAAATAATCTAAATCACTGATAAAACTAATAATAACAAACTAATAATTCCCGTCTTACTTAAAATTTAAAAAATTACATGCAAATTAAAAAATGAGCTTTTTCAAGAAATAACTGTTGCAGCTGTTGTTGCAGGAGAGGTCAACATGACTTGCTGTTGCTAAAACAGGGGCTTTTCTGATCTCGTGAAATTCCATAGTCATGCTTTAAAATCCTTTATCGAGTCTGTTGTGCTTCTGCTTGTGCAGCTAGTGGAGATAGGGTTATGTACCTGCCTGTCTGCCGCACTGAGTGAAATTGTGTGTCAGCCGGATGAGGCAGAGGGCAAATTGTTGCAAATCAGATCTGGATCGGTGAGTGCACTTATGCATAAATGCAATGTATTTGTAACTTTGTAACTTTTTGAAGAGCAAAAAGAACATTCCAAGCAGTAAAAGGTACTTACTTGTACCATGAGGCAATAATGATACTCTTAGATTTGAATGTTTTATTGTTTATGAAAAACATTGAATACACTCTGACAAGTTTCATTAGGTGTCTCTCTCATACAGTACAGTGTAAAAGTCCTCATTTTCTCATTGCACTCAAAATTTGGTAATTATGAAATATGTATAAATTTAAATACACTATAAAAGACAAAAACTGAGTTTCTACAACCCTCTCAAGCTTGAATGTCAGTGTTTATAGTTCAACACAGCTTACTCACCCAAGTTGCAGGCTTAACAGCTTAGACAGTCCAGCGTAAAGTAGCAGGAACATCTGTGCCACATATGGATTAGAAGTAACCAACTCCCAATGGGACACACTGCCGAAGGTGGTTGAGAACGACAGAGCTGAGGTCCAGACAGACAAGCAGCTGCTGCCCAACCAGTCAGATATAGTGGTGGTTGACATGGAGCAGAAAATTACAGTTTTTCCTGATCACTTTTAACTTTTGCAAATCAGCAGAATCGTGGTGGAGAGTTAACAGTAATCTTTCACAGCAAGATGTTTCAGGGTTTTCACCGTCCTGTTTGCTGGGGATTCTGTTAACAAGTAGTAGATGCTACTTTTATTTATTCACACAACAAAATTTTTTAAAAGCACCATCTGGACACAGCAGAAATGATATGATCATGAAAATGGCAGCTTCCATGGCCGAGGAGAGTCATTACTGAGAATTACGAGTGGCTAAGGAGAGCACCCAGGGAGCATGCAATCATAGATGTATATTTGTACTGGCACTTTGCTGCCGCTTCATTAGTTTATGTTAGAAATAAAAAGTGGCAATAAAAGTTAACATGGTCAGTGCCACTAACATGAAATAGAGAAGAATTATTTCTTCATGTTATATGCCAGGACTTTAGACATATATATATATATATGGAACACATATACAATGTGTTCCATACTCATCTTTGAAACTCTTTGAAGTACATCCATGTAAAATCCTGGAACAACCTGACAAGATAACATGTTTCTCACACACAATGTAGCCTGACAGTGGCTATCGATTCTCCATTGCAACTCAGCCTTCTTCCATAGCATGCCCATATTGAATGTCCATTAACACTGTATTTGTGGATTTACCTGGCACACATGTCCCATGAATAGAAAACAGCCTAAAATAAAGAGGGACTGGAAAAGACACGAAGAAGAGGGCGCGGGACGGGGGTCGTCACGGCATCTTTGTTGGTTTGTTGCCTCCCTTTGTCACAGTGATGGAGCAGGAGGACAGGCCCCGGATGGTGTATGGGCATCATTAATGGGAGTCACACTGAGGCTGTCAGTGGGGTGTCCAGGAGCCACATGTGACCGTGCTGCTATGATCGCATGTGTGTATCCATGATGATATGCAGACTATGCTTTAAGAGCTATAGCATGCTTGAGCATGAAGGCATGTGATTACATTTCATTCGTCCACATAGACACAGGATAGAAACAGGATATATAGTGGTTGGCAAACAAAGCTAAAAGAAACTGCATCATAGAGTGGCTAAAGTCACGCTATTATGAAGCAGATGCTGCTTTTTTTCAACAAAAAACCCCTCAAAAATTAACTGCATCTTTACCTAATCAATAGTTAATGTAAGCATTGCTTCGATCTGTTATTTTATAGTATATCGTAAACTGATAGTTAAAGTTTGCAATCTTGTGATTTAGACAGTTTAAAATGAAACTAAATTAAATGGTAAACATTATTATAATATCATTGTTTGTTCACAGTAAAAAGTGCTAATAAAGTTTAATTAGAAATTCAGCATTAATTAAAGATGGCTGCTATACAGTGTTATTGTTATGTTTGCTATGCATGTTTGAAAATGAGTTAATTGCTGAGTAAGTTTGTTTCTTTGACTTTTTAAAAATTAAATGAATTAAAGTGATTTTCTGCTGCTTAGTTTAAAACAAACACTGATGCTATAGGATAGGATGCTGTAACCAACTTACACTTTACTGCTGAGAAAGTCATTTTAGAGACAGAGCCACTCTGGTATTTGTTGATGTGGACATTGGAAAAAGTCTGCATGCAATGTGCTTTGAAAATGTGGAACAGCAGGAAACAAACACTGCCAGCAGGAGTTTAGTTAGTCCCAGGTTTGTTTGTCCAACACATACCGTATGTGTTCATTTATGCATATGTGATGACCTTTTTTGGACGTATGGTTAAGATGGTGACGATGCGTCTTTTCACCTCCTTTTCTCCACCGCCCTGATTCACAGCCTCCTGGGATGATTATTAATCTAATAATTAAACATTTATTGCCAACAGCACCTGCTCTCTCTCACTCCTCTGAAACCCTCAGGACCCCACCGCAGAGAGAGAGCGCGAGAGAGGAGGAGAGCTGGAGAGGGAGGGAGGGACACAGGAGGAGCCAGAGGGAGGGGTTGGAGAGAGGAGAGCAATTCGAAAGGGTCATCATCACATTGCTGGATTCTTTTACACCAGCGAGAAGCTGTTGTTTTGTATGGCGGCAGACAGCATGTGAAGTTATTTGATCCCAGAACAAAAGAAACAAGGAGGAAGGAACAATCCGATGCTGGGAGGGATTCACAGCGAGGGGCCCCTGACTCAGTCTGACATCTACAAGCAATTAATCTCCTAATCGTCTGACTTCTTTTCACTCACTTTTATTTTTTATTCAAGATTTCTCTGCTTTTTTTCTTCAAAATGTTTGGAAATGTCTGATTCAACTTGAGATGAAAAGAGCATCTCTTTAGCTCTTCTTAACCCCGAGTAAGGAGGAAAAGCATATTCAGCAGCAGGCAGAGTCACACTTTTAAAATTAACAGAGTGAGAGAGACAGTGAGAAGTACAGAGAGAGGGAGTGCAGGTCCCTCTGTGCACCACGATGCTGCGCTACCTGATCAAGACCTTGTTGCAGATGAATCTGTTCACAGACACCATCCGAAACCCTTCCAATGGAACTGATGTCTACTTCAACGGCTCCCTGCAATCCTTCAACGGCTCCCTGCCGCCCTTCAACAGCTCGCTGTTCGAGTGGGGAAACTTCACCGGCTTCAACGGTAAGTGTATCTTCCCCTCATTAACCCCCCATCTTCAACCTCCTCAAAACACACATGGCATTCTTGAACAAGACACCTGAGTCTCTGTTGCAACGGGGATCTGAAACTGAAAAGGAAAATGTGACCTCGTGTGAGGTCACTGGAGATAAACAGATGTAATGTCAGGATTCATATCATTCATATACTCCTGGACACTCTTGTGTCCAGGAGTATATGACGATCAGCAAACATAAAGTGTTGTTACTAGACTATAGTAGAAGGTGTTGATCTTTAAGCGTAAACTTTATGATCTAAACTTTCTAATCACATGTCCATCCTTCAGTTACCACCGAACCAATACTGCATCCCCACTTGCCTCATGCTTTCTTCTCGCAGGGAAATTAAAAAGGGGAGTTGGGAGTCAGCAAACTGGCATCACATACTTGTCAGGGTGTTTTTGTGGGCTATGAGTGAAATGTGACAGAGACACAGTATTACCCAATAACACCGCCTGTTTTGCAGACCGTGAGTGGCAGCCTGCTCACTCTGCTAAATGAAGCTGTCTGCTGTCAGGCACGATGCACCCAAACTGTCAGATCTTTTTAACTTTCGCCATCAAGCTCATCTTTACCCAGTGATGAAGCTCAGAGCTGTGTTGGCTTTGTTTTTTTCCTTTTTGCTCTGGGCGGAATTTATTAATGTCTGCTTTTTTATGGTTCTGGTAGGAGTTTTGTTGTTAACATGTGACTACACGTTACATACCATATATATATATATATATATATATATATATATATATATATATATATGTATATATATATATATATATATATATATATATATACACACACACATATATATATACACACACATATATAAGTATATACATTGAGTGAGATAGAGAGAGAATGAGAGTGTTAGTGCAAGTGTACAGGGGTAGAGTTCTGTAGTTATGTCCAGACATTGGCATGATGTCTGATTCAATGAGTACCATAGCTTTGTCTCCATGTAATTGCATACCAATGAAAGCTGCATTCAGACACACACACACACACACACACACACACACACACACACACACACACACACACACACACACACACACACATCATTGTCAGATGCATCAATCACATTCAGCATATGTTATTTACCTAAAAACAAATGTGATCTTTCTTTTATCGCTCAGTCCCGAGTTGGTAAAACATCCAGCTGCTTCCCAGCTCGAGTCCACTGACTAACGGTAAAGAGGGAAAGCAAAGGTACACACTCTTTGTGATTGCGTGGGTGTATACTGTCACAGAAGAGAGTGATGCTTCCCTTTGATGAGTGGACATGGGTGTGAAAGGTGCATTTGCTTCTGAGCCACCCATTCCCTCCTCCCTCCTGTCCCCATAGCCAGCTTCAAACAGCCTCAATAATGCCGAGTTTATAGCTTCTTTTTCATTGCCATCACACTTCTATTTCTCTCTCTCTCTTGCCATCTGTAAACTCTAATGGAGTGTAGATTGAGTGTTTGTGGGGTTCACTCCTAAAATCTATAGAGAAAGTAAGCAGGAGAGGCAGCAATGAATCTATTGAGGCTGGAGCAGAGAAACACAGTCTGATAGGCTGATAGACAGACATGCCTGCTGTGCATCTCAGCCTCATATTCTTGGGAATCTTTCTCTGTAGCTCACAGAAATTGAATCCCCCCCTTCAGTCTTTAAGTGATATAGATATATTCAGGCAGCCACTTGAGGACGTGTGGGGTTAGATGTAATAGTTTGACTAATCAATGATCAATGAGGGAAGGTATAAAAGCTTTTTTCTTTTGTGAACATGTCACAGAGATGTGGATTGACTATATGAAAGGAAAGAAAACGATAACCTCTGATATCTAAATTACATCCTGCAAAAGTAATCATTGTCCAGATTTGCACTGCAACCCCGCAAAGACACATACATATTTAAAAACCATAATAGAGACGTATTTTCCTGGCCCCCATGTGCTGATTCATCACTGGGGAGGGGATGGGTGGTCAAACTGTGGGTATCCAGGCGAGAAGCTCAATAGCAAGTCAGTGGGCGGACAGCTCGTGTGGGTCAACCTGGAGCTCAGAGGGAGGCTCAATGGGAAAATCAATGCAGCCCGATAACCAATTTGGGAAATAATGGACATCACAGCACTATAGTGGACTGCTGGTACATTTATCAGTTCATTCACTCTCTGCCTCTCACTCTGTCTCTGTTTCTTTCTTTATCACACCTCTTCTGTTGACTGTTTCTTTTACTCCTTTAACTGACAGTCACTAATTGAGGTTCATTCATTTGCAATTGATTGTTGGAAGCTTGTTTCTTATTATATTTACAACTTTGCTTCCTTATGTTGTTGTTCAATTTGGTTTCAGAAGAATTTATTCAAAAGATGTTGTTTGAATGTTTTTAGTCATTTAATAAAGAACGAAAAAGTGATTTTTGTCATAAATGATGAACTTTAAATAATTCTTCCCTGAATCGAAGGATTAAAACAATTCTTCTCTGCTGCTGCACTCTGGCTCCAGCACCAGACTATGGAGATACATTCATAATCCATAGGAGCCTTCTGAACCTCCACTTGGTTCAATAAGTGAGACAGGTGCTCTTTGGGGAACAGATGCTTGAATCAGAGTTGAGATATTCAGCTTGTGAATCAATATGAAGAGTGTTCAGGAGCTGTGATGCACAAGTACCGTGAACGAAATCACTTAATTTTTCAAAGATGTAAAAGCATAATGTAATCAAGCCTTTAAAAAGAATATTTGAATGAAAAATTAATAAGATTTTCTCTTTTAAGATTGTCACTGAACGGCCACATTTAAAATCACTGTACTTCTGATATATATTTTATGTAGTTATTGAATTTTATAGACATAAAGACCTCTGAATTTGGGCTCTTGTGGGTGGAGATACCAGTGGTCAAGTTGTATGTGTGTGCTCTAATGGAACCATTTAACCATTTTATGGAGGTCAGCTTAGTCCCTCTTTGCTTTTTTCACTTCAACTCTGGAATAAACGTGTGTGTGTGTGTGTGTGTGTGTTCAGTGCAGTACAGTTACTTCTAAATATGTATATTTTGCATATATCAATATGCAAAATCCCCTAAAAAAGTACTCTCCCACACACAACATCCAAAACTACTTTTATTTGTGCAGAAGCAGGGTCGCCTGCAGAATCTTTATCAAGGGAAATCAGCATTTAATACAATCACTTCTGTTCATTTTACACACTATTTCAACACTCTGAAATCAAAAACAGCCTATTGAAGCTCTAGAAATGTGGTGCCCTGATGCCCACCGGGAGGAACATTAAACTTGCTCCTGCTGTGCTGGATGTTAAGTATGATGGCTGTTTGCTGTTAATGGGGCTGTCAATCTAGTAGAGAGTACATATGTGCAGAGGGCTTTGGAGCTATAACACAAAATGGATATTGAAAAAATGTTTTACCTTCTACATCCTGCATTCCTCATTTAATGGTTAGATAGTATAGATGTATTATTAATAAATGACTAGGGAGCATTCAGGAAGCCAAACATCTTTATTCATAGTATGCACAAAGGTCTGGAAACCACTAGTTGTTTCACCTCAGCTACTGTCACTGTCCCTGCCTCTTTCTCTGTCTCACATCTCATAGACTCGAGACATGGATGGTCCAATACACTGAGATGCATGCTAATTTAAAGGCACTGAAAACGCAGACACAGATGCCATTTCACCTCTTACTTACTGTCAAAGCTGGTTCCAGCTCCAGCACAAAGTCTGCATCATTAGATGTGACCTTTCTCTTTGAGCTTGTGCTGATGCTGGCAGTGCGACCGCAGCTGGGACTTTGTAGCAGGTTAGAAAGAGAATGCCTGATGACCAGTGAGAGCTCAGTAGTGGCTGGCCAGGCACACTATGGTGGAGGGTGGGAGGTGCGGATATTTAGACGCCACATACTGATGGCATCAATCCAAAGCAAGCACACTATCACAATAAACCTGGCAATGCAATGTCAGATAGACCAACTTTTCTTTTAACTCACTCATTATTAAAAAAAACAATAGGATTCAATACTGTGTCTCTAAAAAGAATGAGGTACTTCAACAGAGCACACAATCCTTTTAAAAAGGATCTGTTTGTATCACACCTTGTCAAAATGAAGACAGCTACAGTGCACAACTGTAGTAAAAGCTATCAGCATGACATGGTCCACAATACTCAAAAAGATCAACACGTAACTTAAAGTGCTTCTCTTGTCATATAGAGATGCTTTAGTTGGGATGGTGAATGCAGGAGTATGACAAACATCTAAACAAAATGGTATTTTAAGTACAATTAAGCCTCAATCAGATTATGATTTCCGCAACTGTGAAGCTGGCATAATGGTTTTTAAAAGCAGAAATTCATGTCTGAAAACATGAAAAGACTAACAGCATCCACAAAGCCAAACTGGCACATGTACACAACTTATAGGAACGGTGATATCAAGGAGTAATTAATGACTACAGAAAGTTAGGTTTCAAGTGGAGGCTATGAAATATATGATATAAGAGGACCAACATACTTATACAAGACTAGAGTCTCTGGTAGTTTCTTTGTAGAAATCTGCACAACCTTATTAGGCAAAATAAAACAGTGATACCTCCAGGATGGTGCAGATGAAGATGCGTGCAAAATTGAAGGTGGATGATGTTAATTTCAGTAAAAACAACACTGTCATCATCATCACTTGCACATTCTGCTCTGGCCATCTATCCCTTTATCTTGCTCACTCCCACGAGCTGCTCTGCCTCACTTCAATTTACGTCAGCTCACCTTGATTTATCGGCATGTCTGCTGCATAAACAGTATTACACATTGTGTGAATACATAACTAAAGGGAAATTAAAAAACGCCAGCGATTGCCTTGTGAATATATCTGTGTGTGTTTGTTTAGCTACTCAAGGATCTAAGTCACTGCATATTCATCTCCTGTTCCTCTCCATCCATTCCATGCTCCTTCACCTTATCCCTTCATCCATCCCTCCCATATTTCCCATTAAGAAACCTCCTCAGCTTCCTCCCGCAGAGGAGGCTCAACAACAGCTCGGCAGTCCGACCAGGTAGCCCATTACTGCCAGATCATCTTCACGTATTTTCAGCTGCTGTCAGCTTGAGCCTGCTCATCGCAGTTTCCATTACCTGCTGCATCACTGATAAGCTTATCATCCACAATTTCACTTTAAAGCCCCAATTTGTCGCTGCAGTAGGGGGGGCGACTGTTTGAAGAATTGTCATGTAACTGCTCGCATGATTGGTCCCATCGAGCTTTTCTTTCCATACGCAATTTTCACAGATTTGAAAGATTGTAAAAGTTTCTTTGGCATGGGTATATTTACATCTGCCATTTGAGAATTGAAACACCTTTATATATCAAGGTAAATTTTTCTGTTAGACATTACGACAAGGATAAATGGCTGATTGAACGGACTGATTGCAAATCTTTCTCTCCTTTCATGCTGAGATTTTACACCAGACAGACCCTTTTGTCATGCTTTTCATGCTTATTTCCCCTGTGTCTGAGATCATATGCAGAATTATGTACATAACTGAGCTGGAATGGAAATTAGGGAGCATCTGTGGCAATGATGAACATGGAGGAGAGGGGACTAAGTAGAGACAGAGAGAGAGAGGGCAAAAGATGCTACTTTGCAAATAGAAGAGAGCTCTGCATATGCTAATAGCAACTTGGAAACCTTCCTCCATCACACCAAGGATTTCTCCAGGTGGTGAACGCAAGCAGATACTGATGAAGACGTACAGTTCTGTGAAAAATATTTAAATAAATACAAAATGATGATTTCATCGATTAAGGGAAAAAATTACCCAAACGTACCTGGCCCTAACCTCCTAATAACGTGTTTCATAACCTGTGACATGGGAAAATGAAGACTGACCACTGTTTTAAATATGGTTCATTATGTTTTTAATTTTGTTCATAGTTTGCTTTGGCTTAGATATTAGCTTCAAAACTGAAAAGGTGGACAGACTCAGCATTTGACCCATGGATGGCTCCTGATAAACATCAAAGACCCTCAGAGTTATTGTAGTTCAGTTCATCCAAATGTAGTTGAGACATTTTAGTATTTTCAGTATTCTGCAGAATCACTGCTGCCCATCAGTGCCATTTGGATCCCTAAAATTCTTCAATTATATGCTCCAGTTATACTAAGATCTTAATTTGCTGACAACATCACAGATGCACAATCAATCAAATCCCTCATCACTAGAAGACAAAAAAAGAGGTTTAGCCTTCATGAGGACTCCTTATAAATTATCTACACTTCCATTCTCAATGACTCCCACTTCATTGCTTTAAACAGACTGGCTGCATGATTCATTTGGGAGCTCCCAGACAAGGAGGTGGTCAATCAAAATGAGGGGTTAAGTGTGTTGACGACTCAGGGGTCAGCAAGAGAGGTTGTGGCCCTTAACCCAGCGACAAACACCCTCTAACCCTGACAACATAATAACAGAGGGAGCTTCCTGGGGATATTAAGTGTGATGACATAGTTCTTTTGTTTATCACATCTGCCTTACGCCATTGTTATTCCAATCAGTGTGATTAGTTATGACAAGGTGTAAGCAATGTCCTGTCCAAGCTGATCACTGAATTAAGTGAATGTAGTAAAGTGGAACATAAACGTGTCTTAAACTGAAACCATTCATGTACTTTAAATGAAACACACATCATAACGCAAACATTGCTTTCCCGAAGTCAGATCTTGCATCATCATTATGGACTAATGGAACAACCAGTATGCATGGTATTCTTCTCATCAAAGTCATTTTTTCCCTGTGTTTAACAAATGGAGTTACAACAGAAACCCAGCGTGAGTAGAGTGAAGGCATGAAGTGCATGTTTTTAAATGCAAATTGAATGCTGGTGCAGTAAAATGACTTAGGCTGTCTCCTGCACACACAAAGTGAAGTAAATGTCAATATTCTATATTTGCTAACACTATGCAGACAGGTAAAAACACAAAAGCTATTAGCAAAGGCAGAAAACAAATCTCCCTCTCTTCTGCTCTCACAACCATACACATACAATCTAATACATATAGCCGTCTCCAAAATCCATGTCAAATCACAGCCCCATTGCCAATTATCTTCTGAATCCTTTGGAGGGAAGGAAACTTGCAATGACAACCCTGTAGTGTCAACACAATTGGTTATGCATGGTTATGAATACTAAGATATAAAAACAAAGTGAAGAGTGCAGATCATGATGGGTTTGTGTAACATACCATAATAAGTTTTCCTTCTGCTCCTTTCTGTGTTTTCAGTATATGAATTCTAGGTGAATGTGAACAGATGTGATGGATTAAAATGTTAAACAAGGCTATAGAAGGAATTTGTTCTGCCATTGTTTAGTTTTGTTATCTTCTGAGAGATTTCTTTTTTCAATCATTTCTATTCATTTTAATGTAACTGTGAGTTAAAGCAGCGGGGGAATATAAAATCATACCTCTGAATTGTAGGATTCCTGCTTCTGTTTGTAAGATTACAACAAATGGTTACACAATGGAATCGACTGCAATCACAGAGCTGCTTTGATTAAAGATTTTGATCTCTCTTTGTTCCTCTTACTTTCTTCTTTTTTGCATCTAACACTTGTAGACTCTTGTCTTAGCTAAATCTCCCTTGGAAATGAGACCTTTGATTTCGCTGGGATTAGGCTGAGTAAAAACGAAGCCTGAATTAATTAAAACCAGAAGAGCAGCTGCTCATTTAGGAGTTCTTGCACTGTTAAAAAAAGGAATCTTTGAATCTTTAAAGAGAAAACAGGCCGAGATAAATACAAAAATAACAGTCAGTATGCTTGAAAATACCTCATCAATGGTTTGATTTGTTCAATGTTATTTGATGCATGATCAGAATATCTGCATTGTCACATGCCAATAATGATTCATTATATAGGCCTGAGCTTAAATCATACGAGCTGGTGGTGCAACGATCACTTGGTAATTACTGAGTAAACCCTAATTAATAAGAGCAGTCAGTCTGTGACCTGCTTGGCATCCCTGTACATGCACATATACACAAATGCAGTCACACACACGCAGGACAAACAAAAGGCCTAAACTGAATTGACTTGATCAGAAATGTTCACTTCTCCTCTATGTCCAACTCCAAATGGCTAACACATAAAGACTAAAGTTAACTCTTAATTGCTGTCATATAAATGTAACTAGGTGCTTAATATCATATATATCAAATTTATATCAAATTTTGGCATTTATTTTCATTTTTGCTTGTGCCTTAAGTCGAAATCAGACTTTGGACGGATTAAAATAAAAAAATATGAAGTAAATCCTATTCCGATTACAGTTTATTGGATTTAACTGTGTGAAATAATAAACAGAAAATGACTCATAAACTCATAAAATCCTTTGGCTTCTCCTCCACTAAAGACTATTTGATGTCCTGCTTTGTAAATACAGAAAAAGCTAAAATATAATTAATTTGTATATTTTTGGTTTGGAATCAGATCCTCTTATGCTAATGAACTGTTGTTATTTTTCATTATGTAAGGGTTTAAACATATTTGCACCTGAGCTGCCCAGTATAACCAGTCTCCCATGTGTAGGCCAAGCTGGGAGCAGATGGCAGTCTGATTCATCCACTTTCCTTGTTCTGCTGCCCCAAGTCAGGTGACTCAAAACTGCTGCCATCCAGTCACACTCTTAATGCTGATGTAAACTGATATCCTGAACCTTTTTTAGTGACGTTACTACTGTCGGGTAAGCTTCATAAAGTGAAAGGTTGATCTAAGAAACATCGCTCAGTTCAAATCAGTTTTTCTAATGATTTCTATCCTGATGGGTCTCTTCTGGGATGCTAGTGGCTATCAATACAACTGAATGGTTTGGTCTGAGGATAAAAATGATGTGAATGCTGGATAACAAGCCCACATTTTTGACATCCAAATTAGACAGTGCCCTTTCAAACAGTGTGGGCCCACAGTAGTGGTGAATTGTGAGACTGTGGGGGCAAACCCACACTTATCCTCAAGTGGATGTGCCCACATAAAACCAACAGCAGTTTTGCCCGTTGGGGCCCTATATGGGCTTTCTTGGAGAAACTTCTCTTCGGGCCATAGAAAACCTATATTACTATATGTAGTAATTTTGCCCCTAAGAAGGAATTCAGTGAGCTTCAGTTTTCAGTGCCCACATGTGGCCCATGTAACATGTATAATACAGTGGAGCCAGACAGCAAACTGTGGGTCTCAGTACTGGTGTGAAATGTGGGGCACGTCTGGGTCACCATGGGCGTCCTTCTGGGTCCCACCAGAGCAATTAGTGAAATGCTCTGTATTGCCCCCCAGCACGTACACACAGTTTTTCTAAAATGTTGTTCAAGCAGAATGCAGAATACTAGGACACGTTAGTCATATATTAAACATTTCTGAGATGTTACCAGCCCAGCCTTTTCAAATCCAACCTGCCAATGGATCCAATCTGGTATTCAAAGCCAAAGCGTACTGACCCAATTCTGAAGTGCCAAATGGAAACAATATATATGGGAAAAACTAGTAAAAAGTGACAGTCAGAAGATGTAATGAGAAAAATGTCAAAGACAATTTTGGATGATGGATGGGTGGAAGAAATATCTCAGAAAGCGAGATTATGTTAAAGGTGAAAAGCCAGACACTTCCAGAAGAAAAGATAAAAGAGCTACGGAAGATGACAAAGCTATTGGAATTTCTTGACCAGTGACGCTGGGTTGTGTTTGAAACACAAGGTCAGTAAATGCACACATGCTATGAAAACAAATGTACATGTAAGACTGGAAGGGAAGCAGCTGCTCTCCACAGTTACATTGTGGATTGATATCATGAGGCCAATTCTCTCAAGGAGCAGAAGCCATGATGACTCCAGTTTTAAACAGTGAGACTACACTTCTCTGAGGTAAGAGTGAAACACCATCTGTACAGTAACCATAGCATAACATACATCCCATTATGATCACGTAAATACTTCTTAAAGTTAATACTTTTTAAAGGTTACAATCCTTTAAATCTTAGATAAACAATGAGATCATTATTATTATCATAAGTATAAAAACAATTCCTCAGTGATTGGAGAATATCATCAAAAGGCCAAATCTGAATACATTTGCAATGATAATATTATTCAGCTTTATTTTTGGAGCACTTTTTGAAACAAAGTTCTACATGCAAGTTAATTTTTTTTTTTGCAAATGTCATATTTTAATTGCTATGAGATGTGGCTGAAAGGTCCAAACCACAGAGACCTGGGCAACCCTGGTAAGACGAACCACAGAGGAAACCTATGTGAGGACAGTATGTAACCTGACGATCTGAGACGCTGTATGTCCTCTATAAAATTATTATAAAACTAAAAGAAAAAAAATCCATCACACAGTACCACCACAGAGACATCTAGGTGGGTCCCAAATTCAAATATTTTGGCATATCTATGACAACCAGCCACAGAAAAAAAGTCTCTCTGGTGTCCATCAGTTACAGATTACATAAGAAACAGAAGACACCGGAACAACATAAATCTACGAGTTCCCTACAAGTTCTGCTAAAGGTGCTCACACAAATATTTGATCTCCACTTTTCCTTGGTGCCTAAAATATTTGCTCATAACTGAATATGTCTATAATGTATATGGTTAAACAGACCAAACTATAAGGACTGTGTTTAAATTGTGTTACACACTGACAAAGCTAAAGAATTATTGCAGAGGACATGGAGTGAGGTGAACAACAGCATGGCATATTGTGAGGGAAAGGACAGAGAAACAGTGACTCACAGTACAGTTCAAAGTGAATTGTAAAGCGTGAGTGTGCTGAGAGCCACAGGACAACAATGGAAACTGATATTTTCAGGAACTGTAATAAATGTATTAAGATGGGAGCTCTTCTTGCCGTTCACCAGCCTGATTACCATAAAGCTATTTATTAGGCTGATTTCCCGGGCTGAGAGCAACCACGACCAGGGAAAGGCGCGGAGGGGGTCGAGACCACGGGGAAAGGCTGACAGAAGGTTAAGGGCAAGTCGCCATGGAAACACACTGGGAGGATAGCAGGGAGTTATTGGAAATATTAGACACCCAGTTGCAGGTGGAGAGATGCAGAGCATGAGGTGAAGGGTCAGAGATAAGTATCAGGTCTTGTGTGCACACCATGGGGAGTTTCCGTAATGGCAGCCAGTTCAAGGTGCCATGAAAGTTAAATAAGCTGCGACTCTTACAGGTGGCTAAGCAGTTCAGTGTTCGTGCAAAAAAATCATATGCAATTAGCCTCATTATAGAAGCTTACCGTGCACACAACTCTAATCTATGTACACCCCCTCACATGCATGAACACTTCCTGCAGGTCTTCATTAGTGCTAATCAGGCGCTTGCTGCTGGCCACAGCGGGGTACACTGACACCACTTCCACTGCTGTCTCTTACTGTTCACATAATGTTCCATACAATAATATATTGTACAAATTGATGTTCAGCAAAAATTTAGGGCACTGGCTTCGGATTTGTAAAGTTGCTGGAAGTGAAGTGTGTACATGTATACATTTTTCTATAAAAGTATCTGATAATGAAGGTAAAATTTCACAGCAATCAGTATTTAATTTTAAATCACAAAATCTGACCATGTGTGACTCGTGTCAAATTGCACTTATGTTTGTTATTATTTCTTAAATTCCCACAAAATTATTTCAGTTAAAGTTTAAATATTTATTTGTTCATTTATTAAGGATATAACTATAGATAAGTTTTTTTAATTTTATTTTTTACTATAAATAACAGCCCATTAGACACCATCATTGGAGCAATTTTACACACAAGCTTTCTAGATTTATTTTATTTTACCCCAGATTTGGGAAAATCTTTAGTTAGCCAATGCACAGGCTTGCATGCTTGCATGGGTGTCATTGTCCACTAAATGTGTATATCCATAGGAACTGGCTGCTTCAGAGTTGGCTTATGAGTAGTGCTAGTATCAGTACTCAAGAAAAGTAATGTAATATCCCCATCCTAAAGAGGACATTTTGTACCATCATTCTTCATTTTTTTCAGTATGAACACAAAGCTGAGAGCGCAAAGCAAAGATGATAGCGAGCCCAGTGAGACAGACATTACTGCCGTTGTTACTTTTTGAAGATCAGGTTCTGACTGGCATGACCTCAGCCTGAAAACCACTCAGGGTGTTTGGCCAGCTTAGCGTTAGCAATTCTGTCTGTGGCTTGAAAAGAAGAGATGTTCTGTTAGCAATATAGTTTTGTTTCTGTCCTGGATGCAGTTTCCACTCTTGTCTTTTTGAACCAAAAAAAAAAAAATTATGTCCATGTCTCATCTGCCAGTTTCTCCCACTTGCACACAAATCAGCTGATTGAAGTGCAGGAGCAAACAGAAATGTTTGTTTGATGGTTTTTAAGGAAGGGGGAGTAAGGAGGAAAAGGCAAAGTGCATGTTTAGTTGTAGTTTAAAGCAGTTTTTAATAAATGTGTGTAATAAATTGCACTTTTGTTTATACACAACCTTTGAGTGGCCATATTCAGATGATGCATTGCTGGCAATTTGTTTACTTAATGTATTCTGCAAAGTGCATTGTTTTAAGTTGATGGAGTGGTTGTATTTCGTTAGGGTAATGCCTTACTTTTGATCCTGTAAAACAGAAATGACTGATTGTGTCTGCATTGTTTTTCTCTTTAAGAAATTAAAACTCGGCGCTGGAAGCAAGATGTTATTTTTAGAAATCATCAAACTCCTAGATGTTTGGGTGCTCTGGAGGTAAATTATACATGTTTCTGCACCTTCAGGCTTAAGATATGAAGGACTGCACATATGATTAATACGTTGAGACAATGTAACTGGATAAAATGTCATCATCTGCCTCCTCACCTCAAGCTTATATCCTGAACTGAGGTCAGGGCTCTAACAAACCAATACTTGCATAAAGATGCTTATTTATTCTGGATAGTGTCACCATCACTCACTGTCAACAGATTACACACGTAGACAGCAAACTGGCTAAACAACAAGAGCTGGTTTATAGTTAACATACTAGCTAACATTGAGCACTAAACATTACGCGAGCTAGTGTTACTTTTCTGTTAGAGCCGCTTCAAAGAAAGCGTCACTAACACCGGCTAACAGCAGCCATCATCAGCAAAACCATCAGCGCTTACCGACAGTAAAGTTAAGGACATCTCCAACACCTCATCTCAGCATCACTGTCGTTGGACAGACGTCAGCTTCACTGACTCACTGACTTGGACTACTTTCACAAGGTTTTACAGCCTCCATTAAAGTAAATAAACATGGACATTAGCTGAGGTAAACAGCAGACTAAGAGCCTGCACTCACTACAGGTGAGCCCAGAGCTGTTTGTACTAAAGTCGCCCCTGTATCTAGGATTACGCACTTGAACTGGGAGAGGTAAGAAAATAAACACGATAAACTTACATCTACTGGTAAGATTTTACACTGTAACTATAAACTGTGGTTAGCTAAAAAATAACATTTTTTTTAAGTCATTAATATGCTGATTTTTGGCACAGATCCTGTGTAGAGGGATAGTTAGCTAACCAGAAATTGTCCTAATTATTGTCTTATAACGTTACTTATAACTGATTGATAGGGGCTGACATAATTATTCAACAATCAAAGCATTAAAACATTTTTTAGTGATCAGGTTTTGCCTGTGTGTGTGTGTGTGTGTGTGCGTGTGTGTGTGTGTGTGTGTGTGGCTGTCATAGTAAAAACACAATGCACGTTAATCCAAAATACTGGAAATATTAGTGTCAGTATTAGCCAGATTGCTTATTGTATAGCAGTTTAGGGTTTTTGAATTGAACTGAACTGCCCATATGGAAAAGATATATATAAATCTTATAAAGTTTGAATCTGTCTTGTGTGAAACTCGTATGAAAAGCATATAAGAGTGAAAACGGATATAAGATCCCTTGAAAAATTATATAATGAAACTTGTATGTTTTGGATACTTACTAAAACAATGTATGAAAGTAATGAGAAAGTGGCCACTTTCATGAGTAATCACATATAAGTTTTTACTATTTCTTTTCCATATGGGTGAGTATCAAGTTGCTCAAAAAGTGCATGAAAATTTAAGAGTTTATAGTAGAGCAGGGTGATATGACCAAAAATATTTAACACGATATACATTTGAAAATTTGCGATAAAGATATAACTGACGATATAATTGACACTAGACATTATTAGTGCAAAAAAAACCCCCATCAATGTATTTTCACTTAAACAAGCAGCTGTTTTTTATGTGCATTAAAGTTATATAAAGTTATATAAAGTTATATAAAATGTAATGTAAACCAAAAGGCATTTCCAGTGGAAACTGGCCGACATATCCTCAGCATAACCATGTATAATATCCACAAAACTTAAAAAGAGGTTATACACACACAATACGGTAACATTATGTTGAAGCACAGTAAGTATCACTCCGCGAGGCTCCTGCCTACGATAGCCGTAATGCGCCGACAATCCATCAAGCGGTGTGGGTTCGTAGCTTAGCAAAGTCGTACTGAAACATTTGACAGATTTTCGAGCGCCGTGTACGAGATAAAATCGTTTCCAGGTCAGTAAACACAACCAGAGTTCATACATAAGGCACACGGGATTATAAGGGACACTGTCGATTTTCAGAGAAATCAAAGGACTGATTTTAAGTGTGACGTATTTTCCAAAAAACACGGTAATAACGACGGCCCGCTAGCATGCTCTACCAAAAATAGTGCTTTGTTGTGTATCTGACGGACGAAAGCTAAACCAGTTCCACCACTGAAGCTGCAGCATTTTTACAAACCAATTCTGGTTCATCTGTTTCATTTAACGATCCACTTTCGCCCTTCTCATTCTCCGCCATGCTTTTTCCGCTATGTGCATATGTAAACAAAGGCACTGAGCATGCGCGTTTTGCCCATATTCTATCGCGATATTTCATTTTCTTATCGTTGCCCAACATTATACCGGTATTACCGTGAACGGTATGATATGGCCCAGCCCTAGTTTATAGTTTAAAATTAAAAACTAAGTATAAATCCTAAATACAAGAACAGGAATCATTTTATGCTTTTAGAGGTCAGTCCTTCAAACATTAAGCTACTAAAGACTTTCTTTAACCTTTGATCTGCTCTTTCTTTCAATAATCTATTGAATTATTCAAGTCTTTTTTTCCCATTTGGATGTTTTAGTAAAAAAATGTCCACAGTTTTACTTGCAGTAAAGGAGGAATTAACACACTTACCTAAAACATAACTTGCAGCACCTCAGAAGGATGAAAGCTTTCACATACACCCACGCACACACCCACACTGTGTAGACAGAGAGTTAATAGGCAGGTCGTTCTGTTTATAACTCTCCTTGCCACCGGTGCTGTTAGGCTCATAAGTTATTAATACAAATCGATGCCGCGAGTTCTTCTTGTTACTGTAAGTGAGCTGTGTTGGTTAAGCTGCTGGCCTTTTTGCCTCGGTTTGAATATATCTTACTTTGTAATAGTAGTTGGAATATTTAAAATGTCTATTACCATCCAACGTCACACTCATTTACACCGGCTGACAGATTCCAGTTCTTGTTTCTGACCTCACTGCACTTACATGCAGGGCCTGTCCCAGCTGACTCTGAGTTAGAGGCTTAATAGTACGAGGTGTGTCACTGATTTACCAGTCTGGTCACAGCTGGTCCATCACACTGCTGATATATAAACAGAATTTCAAATGTTTAAACATACTTTAAAACAAAATATATATGAAGATCAATAAAATAAAACACTAAACTACTGCTAACTGTGAAAATATAAAATGCCAGCGCCTAAAACAGTGAAATTCAAAAATTAGTTTCTTTCTTTCTTTGGAGAGTTAGGAAAAGAGAGTAAAAAGCATAAGCAGTAGACGTATGCTTATAAAACTGTTGTCTAAGCTTAAAATATGCAAGCAATGCTAATTCCTGACACATTGGGCAGCACAGAGCATGACCTTATTATCTTCTCTTGAAATGAACAGGTGAGAAGTGCAGAAATGTCCAGCAGCTGTGCTGGGCTGACCTCATCACTGTGAGGATGTAATATTCTGAAAGCTTGACAGAGGTGCTGCAGTTACGTTCACCTCCATACAAAGAAAACAAGCTGTTTTAGGAAGACGACTGTAGTAATATGGGTCATATATGATGCCACCTGACTGACAACATGGGCCATTGTTCCAGACGTAAATATTTACTGAAAATAAATCCACATCTGCTTTGACTTGTCCACTGCGCTGCATATCAAGCAGTGCTGTTATTATAAAGGTGGGTTTACCTTCAAAAAATTTAAAATGATTCGTCCCTCTGAAAACAACTGAAGCTGCAGAAAAGCAGCCAGTAGGGGGGAAGGGGATAAAACCACATCAGTGTGCACAAAATAATATTCATGTGTGGCTGCCAGCGTGTTTGGATAATGAATTCAACATTTAGATGAAACAGAATAGGAAAATGGGCAAAACACAAAAGAGGAAAACAAGTGTTTTGATCCATGAATGTGGGATGAGTACAGGCTTCGTGTGACATTTTTAAAACTTTTATTTTAATACATATTTTATTTTCATATTTTTTGATTATTTTGTTGACTATTTATTATTTTGTCACGTGTGAATTGATGATGTGCTGTAAGGTTCTGTTTCATTATGCTCAGTTTGTGTTGTGTTGATGTTTGTTATGCAGCGCTGCTCCACCCAGATCCTGGCTGTGTAAATGTTTATCCGCATGAATTTTCTCAGTCAGTCGGATTTTTCAATTATTATAATAAAATGCACAGATTCCTGATACTTCAGCAAAAAATTTTATTTTGACTTTCTCATAAGCAAATCTGATAGTTTCTTTCAGTAACTTTATCACATTGTAGTACAAAGCAGCTTTTTTGGATAAACTTCTGTCATGAAAAAGATCACATAGAGTCATACTGAGTATAAAGCTCTGTGTGCTGCTCTCTTCCTCCCTCTGTTTTCAGTTCCTTCATGCTTTGCATTTGAAAAAGTTGAGTCAGTAAAATAAATATATAATCCCCTTCATGTCAGGGTCAAAGTCCACCTCTGACAGAACTCGATCAAAGGAAGAGGACCGCTCTGAGTTTGAGTGAAACACTTGTGGTTTAAAGTCAAACTCAGAGCAAAAGGTGGAAATCATTTGCTTTGTTTTTAGTCACTAGCCGCTGCTGGGCGAAGAGAGGAAAGTAGGAAACGGCTTCTTTTTTCATTCTACATCAATTTATTTAGTCTCAGAACAAAACAAAAGAACAGGTATTAGTTTGTTCTGTGGTGAAAACAGAACATTGCTGGTGTTTAGTCACTTTATATGAGCTGATGCTATGCTGAACTATGTCCTTTAGCTATGGTACAAAAGCACTGGTTATAAGAACAAGTGTGTCCTCCAGTGGCTCACAGGAGCCTTTGGTCACCCGACTCTAGAACTTGATTTTCCAAGTCTCATCTCACATAGGTCTGTATCCAACCAGTGTCATGGCATAAACTTAAAAAAAGGAATAATTGTATATAACACTAGCACAGTGACACAGTCATGTCACTGTGAGGTATTCTGTACATCTGTGGTTCCCTCTAGTGGTTTGATAAGTGAAGTTCCGTCTCATCAGACCAGCAGGAAAACATCTGAGACACACTGGATGCAGAGCTTTCAATCTGCAGCAGCTGCTGGACTCATCCATGAATGCAGAAGGAGCAGAGAAGGAAAGGGTCCTTTGGGAATTCCCTCGGGAATTTTTAATGTGCTGGGCTACATTATCTCTGTAATACCAGTTTTAAACACCAGATGTCAGCGATAGATCCCTGTATGTGTATTTCCAAATCTGAATGGGTCCAAATCCATGGCTATAGTGTTTTTTATATACAGCCATGACAAATACCTTTATAAAATGAGCCTTTAAGAAGAATAAAAGTAAAAAGACCGGATCGGATCATTTAGCACAGTGTATCCTGAGTGATTGTGATAACTGGCCTCTACATTTATGGTATCCTCAGTTCTTAGCACAATTGGAAAGGCACATGGCATTTATTTTTCACACTTCTTCTCAGCAGATTTCAGTAACTCAGTACATCAGAAAGTAATAAGTAAGAAATAAGCTAACGCAGAGATGGACAAACGCCAGGAGAGAAAGATGTAAGGTTATTTTGAAAGTGAGTGGATCAGCAAATGATGTTTGCATCAGATCTCATTTTAGTTTCTTTCTGTTTCTTTTCTGTGATCAGACATTAGATCTGTCCTTCACTTATGTAAAATGATCTGGTTATTTCATGTTGAAACTAAACAGACTAACCTGGGATGTTTAGCATTATGGAAGTTTACGTCAGTGGACTATGTTGGAATGGTTCAGGGCCTGTTATTTGATGGTCACTGTTAGGTTAGATGGCAGGGATTATTTAGTATTTAAGCTGATGAAAAATAATAGTCCACATACCGAAGGGGAGCATTTTTCTGAAGAAAATAAGTATTTTTATTTTGATAATTTATGTACAATTTGCCGGCAAAATGGGATGAATATAACTCAGGAGGTAGAGGAGGTCATTTACTAATTGGAAGGAAGGTTGTTGGTTTGATTCCTGCATGCCTAAGTATCCTCGGGAAAGATAGTGAACCCCAAGTTGCTCTCTGATGTTTTCATTTGAATGTAACCGTGTGTTTGACACTAGATCAATCAATCAATCAATTAAGGCTTTATTCGCCACATGCAGGTTGCCCTGTAGTGAAATGGGACACCGCCCCCCCGACCGTACATACACAACACAGACATCACATGGGGTTACAGGTCGGAGATCCCAAGAGGGAGCAAGCATTGAAGGCGTTTGGAAAGGGAGGGGGGATGAGTGTCTGCATATCAGTGTATGTGTGTGTCTGCGTGTCCATAGTTCAGCTGAGACAGTGTCCTTCGCCCTGCCAGGCTAAGTAAACAGTCTTCCAGCCAACCCAGGTGGCCTTGCATGGAATGGGAAGGAACAGACTCAACACAGTCGTTATCAGGGAGTTTATTTTCAGCTCCAGCCTTGAGCCCACAGCTGGCGCCGAAGGGGTAGCCGCATTATGATGGTGGTTTTTCTTTTACAAACAACTCATGAGAATTTCAAGCTGTTTTTAACACTCCGACACTGGTCTCTCCATCTCCCGTTGGATAGCTGCCAGTTTCTCCATGATGTTATTAACTTTCAATTCCGTGGTCTTGTCAGTCTTTTGCTCACAGAGCACATTCTGAGACCTCACGACCGCAGCCAACTGATCCACGATGTAATCCAACTTCCGCCCCGAAGTGTTGTTCCGGGTGGATTCTTCCCCAATGTACTCCAATATACGCTCAGAGGTATTATTCTGAGTATTTACTGCAGCCATAAGCACCTCCAAGCTCTTAACCATGCTGCATTTAGTTAGCCCTTTCTGAGAAGCCGCACCTCGTCCCATCGTTTCAATCCCAGCAGGCAGCTTTGTGGGGATTTGAACAGCCGGTTCTGCGTTCTTAATTCTCCGATAAGCCAGGGCCAAGCCAGCTCCGATCAACAAGAACCCTGTTATCATGGTTCCAAATACGTAGATATCTTCAGTGTCCTCGATCGACAGTCCCGCCAGGCACACGATCCTCCATTTCTGCCACCCGTCCATCGTGTATCCGGCAGGGAAAGTCCCTCCAGGGCACTCGGGCTCTCCCCTTTCTCAGACTTCTCGTTGAGAAAAGGGTGTCAGTAGCATTCAGAGACCAGTTGATCAAATCCATAATTCTCTTTTAGGATTTTTAGACACAGACTGTGAGACAGTGTGCCAGGGAAGTGAAAAAAAAGCACGAGACAAGACAAGGACATAAGAAGCTAAGCAGGGAAGATAAGGGAGAGGAGAGGAGAAAAGTGCGACCCCCTTCGCTGAGAGCCAAACAAGAAGATGGAACTCAGTTAGACATAGAAAGAAGAGCTTGTGTGAAAGCGTGAATGGAGCAGGTTGTAAAAAATGCTTTGAGTAAGATCCAGTCCAGGGTTACCAGTAATACAGTTGTATGTGTAGTTAATGGCTTCCTTTGTTGAATAAATGCTTCTAAAACAGTTAACCTCATCGTCTGCTCATAGTTCTTCAGCCAGGAATGAGCTACAGTAGACTCTGAGCATATTTAAAAGAGTAAAAGTCAGCACGACAGCATGTTTTAATGTGGCCGAATTTGTCTTTCTAAACAGTGGAAACAACCCACTGTGTGCCCAACTCACGTTTGACCACTAGGTGGTGACAGAGATCTTTTAGTGGTGTTAGAAACTAGAACTTCAATTGTAGACTATAACCTATCGCTGTATGTTTAATAGAAAAATGAGGGGGGTTTGGTTTCTATTTTAAGAGCACTGTCTGTCATAGTAGCTTGACTATAAACCTCTGCCTTCCTCGCATTTGTTTCTGCATGTTAAAGGATCATCTCTTCTTTAGTTTGTCTGATGTTTGGTGGGTTTTGTTGGATAGCTGTGACAGGTGAGGGGGCGTCACTGATCTGAAATACCCCCTTCTTAACCCGTTCCACTCTCAGACATACCTACATCCATCACTCTCCCTGGCATGCTGACACGCCCCCTCTCCATCTATTGTGGATATGTGCATTTGTGTGGGTGGGCCCACTGTTCTTTCCTTATGGAAATTGGAAAATATACATTCATATGTATGCACTCTCTGCACCAGCACTATTAATGTTTTATGCAACGTTTAAATTAAGTGAAGGACAAGACATAATAGCTGCAGCTTGAATGGAGGAACGAGTCGCTTTTAGCCTTGAGTGACTCTTCCACTTTAGTCACTCTAACAGACTTTTAAAGCTTTTTATTCATTCTGAGAGAGCGGCTGCAATTAAAATGTAGTTAGCCACAGTATCCTAAAAAGGATGCCATGACGTTTTGAGTTCAGTCTACTTGCCGGTCTTTGTTAAAGTCAAAGAAAATACAGTCTACATTTTGGAAGGTTCTAACTTCTCAACAATAGGATGTAGAGTCGCTGCTGCACCTGAAAGTTAAATCTCAAAGATGGAGGGTAAAAAGATACTATATGTTCACATGCCAGTACAGACTCTTCTATAGCTCAAATTAATTTAGACTTCCAGTGAGTACGCATCTTTTCCAGTAGAGGTAGAGAAACAGAGAAGAAAACAAGTGCTGTGATTCTCCACCTGTAAACACGTCCTGTCTCTGTGCAGATGTGCTCATAGTGCGTCTCCCTTCAGCACGTTCTCACTAACAGTTCGGGCAACAGGAAATAGAAGACATGAGAGGAATGGCAGAATATTGCTCTTCACATTTGGCTTGTTTTTCTAATGTGCGAGATGCACATCATAACATAATTTGCTATAGGTGAGCAGCATCTGGTATCAGTGAGCACTTTGGGGAGATTGGATGTGATCCAGGAGTGTCCCTCCCCTCTCCTCGTCCGCTTTCATTTTCTCTCTTTTCGCTCTCCTCTGCAGCCGTCCCACTTGCAGGTCTTTTACCTTTCTAAATATATCTTTGCCCTGAGCATTTTGCCTTCCCACCTCCACTGTGCATTGATTCTCTTCTAGCATTGATCTGAAATCCACTATCTGTGTGTGACCGTGTGGGTTTAAGCATGAGCGCCTCTCCAATTGCGTGGAGGTGTGTATGCAGATCCACAAACATTATGAGAATGTGTGCTCCAGATTTAGCGAATTGATTTTTTTCCTTTTCCTTTTTTTGGGCTTTTTTTTTGACCTAGTGTCCCTTTAGTTCTGCTCTCGAGTTCTAAAATGTAAATGTCTCTGACAGAGTCTTTAGACTTTGACAGCTGTGCTCTTCTTTGAGCAGGACACTGCTTTGAATCAGGGCGTGCATTCTACACATGAACCTCCCAAATCACAATAGCTCCTTTGCTTAGCATATGAAAAGAGCAACTGAAACCAAAATGCCTTTTATCTCTCAGTCAAATCCTGTTTCTCCTCCTGTTTTAATTAAAATATTTGTCATTTGAAGCACAGACCGAATTTATATCCAAGTCAGTTCACCAGGATATGAAACTGTTCCACTCTAGTGTTCTTACAGAGCTAAATAATGACAGTGTGAAGGTGGCTACATCATCCTTTGCAGCAACCCTTTCTCCAGGTCAGGCTGAAGTAATGAAACAGTCACAAAGCGCTCACAGTACCTGTGAATCCCACTCCAGCCAGACTTCAGTTTTATTGTGGCGTGGTGCAAAAAAGAAAAGAAAAGAAAAGAAAAGAAAAAGAGAGCCTGTCCCTGTGCGTTTGCAAGGAGGCCACCACTGATGGATTAAAAAAGACATGGGTGGAGAAGGGGAAGGATTTGCCTGCTCACTGCTTGGCTACTTGGGGGTATCGCACAGCCACAAGCTGAAATTCATTTTTCCCCCTCACACAGTTCCCATCACAGTTTTGTCAGAGAGGCAATCGATGCCCAGGCACTATAGTTCTGATATATGCTGCTGCCAGTGGGGCATGATGTATGCTTGCTGTCCCGTGGACGGGCTGTGTGCAACTTCTGCTACTCCCGAGTGAGTAAAGCCATTAGAGGAATCAAATTAAAATGTTTTCAATTTTAGAGTACATCTGTACTTTATTAAAGTATTTCTGGGTTTCTGTGTATATGTTATACTTTATACTTATATTTTCTAATGCAAATATTGTACTTTGTACTCAGTAGTTCTTATTGTGCTTTAGTAACTTGATGATTTGATGCAGACACTAGTCCCCCTCTTTCTGTGCCAGCCCATTTTAAAAACATCTTCAAACATCTCTGTGACACACTCATGGTGGTGTTTAACATTTCATACGTCCTTCATCTTCAGTTCACCTGGCGGCTCAGCACAGTGTGCATATCAGCTCTCATTTATTGTGTCTGGGGAAGAAAACTCTTGCTAGCGTTCTGTTTTCTCAATGAACAACAAAGCTTCCATAGAAATACGACGCTGTGGTTATGGTTCCATCATTAGCTCCTGGTGTCTGAGCAGGAGGTAACAGTGTCAGGACATAATGGTGTCTTTGTTAACTCTGACAGCTGTTAATTTCAGGCTGGCTTTGAAACTTCAAGGGATGTATTTAAAATGTCACATAATCAATAAAGCGTGCATAAATCACAGCACAGCACAGCATGCATCAGAACGTCTGCAGGAAACTGAACTGAAAACATTAAATTAAGCATAAAAGAAACAAGCATTCTCTTCTGAGGGTTGCTGTGCAGCAAGAACAAGGTCTGAGTGAGCAACACAAACCTTTCTGATGTGTGTCTGTGTAAGTGTGACAGAGAAATTTATATAGATATATGTTGGGTTTTCTTCCTCCTTTTTCTATTTTTAACCTTAAAATAGTGCAAAATGGAAAGACCCCTATTCTGTGTAATAACTGTCCTTTTGATAACAAATATTTATTTGCTAATTTGTAATCTGAAATCCTGTTATCTGAATTAGTATACTCACAATCTGATAACTTCCAATCAAAGTAAGTGATACAACGAGCAGAGAAATAATCTAATGTGAGCTAATTTACAGACTGCAGTTATCATGTCCAAGCATCAACCATTATTTGAAGGGATTCAACATACAAACTGTGAATCTCTTTATCATCTAGCCAGTCATCTCTCTTCCTACACTGATGTATTTGCTGGAACTGGAATTTCCTTTTGGGTGATTGGATTATTCCAGCCGGTCAGGTACTTCATCAGGCTTGTTACTTGATGAACTGAGACTGCTGTTATTCCTTAGAAGTGATCATAGAAGTTTTTACTCAGCGACTTATAGTTTCACTAATTTCTTTTGTCATCAGTAGATGCCTTTTCAGAATTAATAGTACAGAACTCAATAGAGTGTCCATATGAAAGGTGAATGTAAGGTGATGGGCCACAGTGGATCTCCAGCGTCAGAGTGTCAGTATCTTCGGAGCTGCACACTGGAAAGGTCCCCTGATTAGCTGCTTTGGAACGAGGTGATTAACCTGTTGCTCCAATTTGTGATAATTAAAACATTCATAATGTTTTTAATACTCCCCTAACCAGTAATTCTTTGTGATTCTTTTTGCCCATTGTCATTATTAGAGATGTTTTACTATTGAGTGACAATAGTATTGAGTAAAAATTACCTTTATCAAAAAAACCTTTAAACTGGCAACATTGAATCTGTTAATTTAAATCAAAGTCTTTTGATTTGTTATTGGTCGCTGTGAGCAAAGGCTCTTTAATGCTAGCTTGTGGACACTTGCAGACAGCATAGATGTGTAGCTGTTTTAATCAAAGTAATTTCAAATGTTACTGGGATCCACCAAAAGAATATTTAGTGTGTGCAGTTTGGTGTAGTTTCTGAAAGGACTGATTGAGAAGAGCAAGTGAACATCTGAAATATGGCACTCAGACCCAATCAAACCGTACTACTGTACTACTGGTACAGTAGTATACTACTGATACACTATACAACGGGTATAGTAGTATACCTCTTATTTACTGAATTATGAACTGTGTTGCAAAATTCCAAAATTCTGCAATGTGCATGTCACTTACCTCAAAACAACAGTCATTTTCTGCACTGCACATCAATTTGATATCCTGCAGATAAAGGTGACAGGCTGCACGCCTTCAGCTTCTCACACATTACCAAGACATTTCAGTGACTCCTGATGACTTAGGCTGTATTTGCAGCCTGCAGAAGAACAACAGTTGGAAAAAAAAAAGACTTTTGGTGTCATGCCATAGATACTGTTACTACCAGTAACCTAAGTTGTTTTGAGAATTTTTTTTTGCTATTTGTGCAAATTTTATTATTTTAAATGTCATTTAAATTATCATCTATTTTTTTTATCTGTATTTTTTTTACTTATTCAATGTATCATTTCTGATAAAAATGAATCCATCTCTATATTTCACACAGAGAAAAGCCCAGTTATGGGAACATACTGGATTATTCTTATGACCATATTGATGGTTTTCTTTACTGTAGGCACACAATATTTTGAATGTCTTCTAAATATTGCATCCCCATGGCTGTCTCCATCTTAGTTACGATGACTAAGGATGTTATTGCGTGTGACAAGATGAAGAGACAGGAAAGGTGCACTCAACAGAAACACTTCACAGACACCATCCTTTTTTGTCTACAAACTCCCAATGTGTTTGAATTAAGCCGTCCATTCTCTGTCACTCATGCCTTCTTTACACTGCAGCAGCTATCTGCACACTCAGCTTTAGTGCTCAGCGGCTAGTTTGCTCATATATCTACCAAAATAAGGCCCAATCTGAGCTCATTTTGAGATGAGCAGTGAAAATATGCAATAATTCATTTAGGTGATGATGTGGGTGTTAATAGCCTGCCTTAGTGCTGCCCTCATTTTACCATGAAAGCAGCAGGAAAGACAGCTGACTGACAGTAATGGCTTCCATCCAGACTGACAGGATCAGACTGTGGTTTTAGGTCACCTTTTAGTGTTTCCCCGTTGTAATGTCTGAGTGTTCTCAGAGTTTATGCTGTATCTTTTTTGCTTCGGCTTTGTTACTAAAAGTGCGATTGTGGAAATGTGTTTCTGTATGAATTGTTCTTCTTTTTTTCCTCTCTCTCTTTCTGAATTAGTTACATGAAGAATGTTGTTGGTGACTTGGTACATAAAGTTTTAGCTTTGCAATTCAAGTAATCAGTTACTTACTTTTTCTAACAGACTGTCAGCGGTACAATTTTAGCACATTTGCAGTGGCATGCATAGGCAAACGTAAATCGTGATTCTATCAGGATGTAAGATTTTATATGTTTTATATTAAGTGATCATCGTCTGCTAAGAAGCTCTACTTCACATTTCACCTGTAGCACACCTATGCACCAGCTAGCTTTTAGCTCAAACTGTCTCTCTGAGAGAGTTTGTTGCTGGTTGTGCAGTGGAGTAAATTCTACTAATATGAACTCACCACACAATGAGTTAAATCTATACACTCAAAGAACATCTATAGTCTATTACACCCTCTGATTAAAACACCTAACATGCACAAGCTAAGTGCAAAGAGGGGACTATCTATTTGATACAAAGTACTATGAAAGGTACTTTTCTCAGTAGGCAATTCTTTATTATAAAAGATTACTTTGACACAGAGGTCTTTCATAATGGCTTTCAAACACCTTTAGATAGTTAGCAATTAAATCTGATAAACAGATGACTTTCAAATCAGCTTGGTGTAGCTTGGCATTACTTCCAACAACAGCATGGAGATATGAAACTAGAAAATAACTGAGAAGAAAATAATGGCATCCCATGGGCCCCATCCAATCATTGCATCTTTTTTTTGTATTATATTTGAGGTGATGTTGTTGATTAGATTCACTCACCAGATTCTACCATTTATTCGATCGTGGCTCAAGAGTTGGGAGTTCGCCTTGTAATCGGAAGGTTGCCGGTTCGAGCCTCGGCTTGGACAGTCTCGGTCGTTGTGTCCTTGGGCAAGACACTTCACCCGTTGCCTACTGGTGGTGGTCAGAGGGCCCGGTGGCGCCAGTGTCCGGCAGCCTCGCCTCTGTCAGTGCGCCCCAGGGTGGCTGTGGCTACAATGTAGCTTGCCATCACCAGTGTGTGAATGGGTGGATGACTGGATATGTAAAGCGCTTTGGGGTCCTTAGGGATTAGTAAAGCGCTATATAAATACAGGCCATTTACCATATTCTAACTTTATGCAGTCAAAGCCTTGTAAAGTCAGCTATACATCTGCTTATATATTGCTGAATTGAAGATGCAACTCCATAACAAGTGCTTTCCCATAACATGCTCAGTCATTTAAATGTTATTTTACCACCATCACTTTTTCTCCAGAGATTCATGTCTTGCTTTTATTTAGGCTTGTCTATGTCATGCTGCAGAGGGAGATATGAGAGTGTTTATTTCACACTATTGGTTTCCTTTAAATTTCCATCCTAAAAAAAAGTGTCCTAAAATCTACTGATGCATGTAGAAACACAGCGGTGCCACATCTGACTTGCAGGATGCAGGAAGGATAGCAGCTGTTTGTCCCGAGTTCAGGCCTCCTTCTTCACATCTGTGCACCGTGCATCCTTGTCCAAAGTCCTACTAGTGCAGCCCTAAACTACACATGATAAGAAAAAGGACAGTTTGCCCAAGTAACCTCAGCCTATAAGGCCCATCCTGTTTGTTAGTTAAAATTAGATTTAAAAGGATGAATAAGCGACTTCAACTTCCTCACTACTCTTGTTTAGTTGGAGTGCATACACCCACTACTCCCTACACACATAATTTTCTAGGAAAAGAGAAAAAGAAGAAAATGAGCTCTATGAAAGGTATTAAATTCCATAATAGATCGTCTTCCCACCACAGAGGTGGTATGTAGAGGGAAGTACAAATAAATCAATATAACAAAGTGGGCTGTGCTGGAAAGACAGACAGTGGGCTGAAATATTAACCGAGCACCACAGGAACACAAGCCAAAGCCTATGAAACAGAGAATCCATTATGGACAAGGCTGAAGCTGTCTGAGGAATTGGATTCAGTAACAGGAGGGAGGGGGTGCGATGCCCGTTCACTGGTTTTATTGAGAACTCATTGCATGGCAAAATTGAGAAGCCATTGATATCGATCAGCAACAGTGGAGAGAGGAGAAAGCGGGCTTTGAAAACCGACAATATTCACCAAAGTTTTGTTTTTCTGTTCCCCTCAGAGATTGGATAGAAAACACATTTCCTCATATTCTCCTCATATTTCTCTATTCTCTTGCATCTGTTGCTGTTTACTTTTTTCCGTCTACTTTTTTTTCTGTTCCTGTCTCACTGCATACAGTTTCATGGTGTATTATTTTTACGGTGTATTGTATTGGAGGATTTATGAACATAAGTAATTTACAAAACTGTGTCAGAGGTCAGGTTGAGGGGGGGGCAGGTCTCACACTCAGTAAAACCACTTTGTAGACTAATTAACTAATTAACAAACAACTCCATTATTAGTGTAAAGAAAGAGAAGAACATCCAGAAAACATTGAAGTTTAGTGAACGACCCATTTCTAAAACAGGAGGAAGAACAGGATCTGATGTGATCTGATAGGACCAATTACACCCATTCCCAACATTAAATCAAATGTGTAAGGAAAACATCGATGTTCCAAGGTGAGCACCTGAACAAACATCCATACATGACAAGTCGACAATGCTTTCACTGTGGCCAGTTCATCAAGGCACTGATGCCAAAGGACACCTTGTGTGTATCACTGAGATGCCAGCAGCTTTGACAAAACATCAGTAATTGATGCCCAGGAAATTAGAACAGGCTCATACTGGACCTTTCCACCTTGTATCCATCCTCTATTCCCAGATGTATTATCTTTGCCTCTCTTGTCTCCATTATTTCGTCCCCCTTCTCCCCACCTTGATAGTAGTACCTCTGGAAATCCTCGTCCACAGGTAGTGTTGACAGAGCTTTTCTGTGAGCACTCAAATGCAAGACTTGGCCTTGTAAAGTCGTGAAGGAGAGTGAAATGAAAAAGGAGAGTGATTGTAGGGTAGCATTGTTGCTGAGGTCAGGGAGAACACTCATCCCCTGGATTTACACCCAAACTACAATATACAGCAGGATTTGTGACTGCAGAAATCCAATTTCTCCTTCGGAGTCTACTCATGGGCATGGACCTTGGTTTAACATATTACTATTAATATAGCCCTATGTTGTTACAGTTTTTCCTTGTAGTATGTACCAATGCGATTATGCATTTGTTAGTTTTTCATCCACAGACAGCATTATTGTTACAAAAAAGGGTTAGTGATTTTTCCCCAATCCACACATGGTCAAAATCATACAGGCTCAGATACATACGTTCACCTCCCCTGATATTTGGTTAAATGTCCCATTGCAAGTTGCACCTTGACGACATGTTTTTGGCAGCTGTCAACAAGATTGTGGCATAATTCTGGATGGATATTAAATAGCCACAGACCATTCCAAAACCAGTCCTAATGCATATTTGGCATCATTGCCGTTTAATAAAACCCAACTGTGTGTAAGTTTCAATCATCCAGCCTGAGGTGAAATTGAAGAGTATGGAGGCAGTCCTCCTTCTTCATTATTATTCCAGCCCCGGAGCATAATGATACCACAAACATTCTTGGCAGCTGGCAGTGCTCTTAGGTTAGAAAACCTCACTCCAAACACGCATCTGGTCATTGTGGCCTAATTGCCTCATCTGACCATAAAACCTTTCTCCACAAGGTTTGTCCATGTGAGCACATGCAAATTTCAGTTGATCCTGAATTCTTTGATGATGTTTCAACCTCTACTGGTCTTGACAAAAGCATCATCACTCTTCATAAAAGTCTCGTCTTGAAAAATTGCAATATTGAGACACATATTATATGCCACCAGTCTGTGTAGACCTTGTTTGAACGGATGAGGCCTGTTAAGAAAATGATTTTTGTATAGTATCTAAAGCTGCTTTGCATATAGGTACAAACTGCAGACAGAACATATGTCAGTTAGATAATGAATGAACAATTAAAGCCCCATTTAGTCTTCATTAACAGTTTCCATGCAGATCCAGGAGGTTCGGTTTTGTCAGACCTTACAGGTGTCATGTCTCATCAGTACATTTCACATCTCATTTTATAAGTCAATCAGTTTGTGCCTAATGATGTGACATAATTGTTTTCTATTTCGGTTTTGATTAGTGTTTTTAAAACTACAAACGCTTTGGTGTCAGGGGACACTGTTCAAAAGCACTCAGTCCCTCCTACACAGTATTAATAACCTGAAACATTTGTTCACTTAATATTTGCCATGGGACCTAGAGTTAAAAAGTAAAGTAACAGAGTATACTGTGGGTAGAGGCGCTCAGTCAGTGAAAATGAAAAAAACAGAATCCGGTGGTTATTGTTAAACAGTATATAAAAAAGTGAACAGAAGGCCAAGAGCTTGTCCCCAGAAGTAACAAGGGCAAATGCTGAAGTGAGTACTTTGTGTTATTCAACGGTTCCATGACAGTACTTTGGGTATGCTTTTCATACAAGTTTCACACAAGACAGATACAAACTTTCCATATGGGATGGCACTTTCTATACAGGCACTGTGGAGAGCATCCTCACACAGAACATGACATCGTGGTTCGGGAACAGCTGTGTGAAGGACCAAAAAGCTCTCCAGAGAGTGATCCGTACAGCAAAACGCTGCTGCAGGATTGCTCTCCCCCCGCTTCAGGACACCTACACCAGGAGATGCCGGACTAGAGCAGCGCAGATACTGAAGGACCCGTCCCATCCTGGCAACAAACTGTTCCAACTTCTGCAATCTGGTAGAAGGTTCCGCATCTTCCGGGCAAGGACAGAGAGACTCAAGAGGAGCTTCTATCCCCAAGCCATCCGTGCCCTAAACACACACACCCGCCCTCTCACATCATCTATAATTGACTGAGACAGGACTCTCTTCCAGACACTAAACCAAGGCACAATGTACATTTCAATTCCTTTAATTTTAAATATGTTTATATTGTCTATCCTGTAAAATAGTCAGATGTCTATTCATATTAATGTACAGAATTCACCTGCTTGCTGCTACTACTGCACATTCACCCAGTGTATGTATGTATATATATATATATATAGCAGCTGGATAGCGTAGTGGTTAAACTACACGCCTTTGGAACAGAGGATCGCAAGTTCGATTCCTGCCTGGGGCGTCTGTATCCAGTAAGGGTCCTAAGGCTAGACCCCCTATGCTAAGCAAGCCTACCGCAGACATGAGCGAAACAGATAAATATGAAGGCATGCCGGCTCGGACGTTGCCCGGATCAACAAGGTCCGCGTCAGGTGTTGAGGAACCAGGGCACCCTGACGAAAAGTGGGCTACTGGAACAAGAAGGCATCGGTGGGCAAGGGACGAAAACAGGGCGTTGTTGGACACTAACAAGCTGCTCTACAATACGGCAGCAGTGATCAGTGAGATGCTTGGCTACAAGTTGAACAGCCACAAGGGGCAGTACCCTCCATGGAGAAGGAGGCTAGAGGGCAAGATCAAAGTAGCACGGAGGGAGGTTAGCCAACTAACAGAGTTGCAGAAAGGTGCGACAAATAAGGTGCCTAAGAAATACAGCAAGCTGTCCATACCTGAGGCCTTGGAAACTGCCAAGCAAAGACTCACAGCCTTGGCCAGCCGCTTGAGGAGGTACACCAGAGAGATAGAAGGCAGGAGATTAAACCAGCTGTTCTCCACAGAACCAGCAAAGGTGTACTCTCAGTGGCAAGGGAACAATAAGAGAAGACGGAGCAATACTGGAAGAGCATATGGGAGAAGGATGCAACCCATAACGGCAATGCTCAGTGGCTAGTGGATCTGAGGGCAGACCACAGCGACCTCCCTGAACAGGGTCCAGTAACCATCACAGTGGCAGATATCCAAGAAAGGGTCTCCAGTATGAAGAGTTGGACAGCACCAGGGCCCGACATGGTTCACGCCTACTGGCTGAAGAAGCTGACTGCACTCCACGAGCGTCTGGCAGCACAAATGAACCAGCTGCTAGTTAACGAGAGACACCCGGAATGGCTAACTGAAGGCCGGACGGTCCTGATCCCCAAGGACCCCAAGAAGGGACCGGTCCCCTCCAACTACCGACCAATAACCTGCCTCAGTACTACATGGAAGCTCCTGTCAGGCATCATATCGGCTAAGATGAACAGGCACATGGGTCAATACATGAGCGGGACACAGAAAGGAATTGGCAAGAATACCAGAGGTGCAAAACACCAGCTACTGGTAGACAGAACAATCAGCCGAGACTGCAAGACCAGACTGACCAACCTGTGCACTGCCTGGATTGATTACAAGAAGGCCTATGACTCAATGCCCCACAGCTGGATACTGGAATGCCTAGAATTGTACAAGATCAATGGGACCCTAAGAGCCTTCATCAGGAACTCAATGGGGATGTGGCGTACAACACTAGAGGCCAACTCCAAGCCCATAGCACAAGTTACCATCAAGTGCGGGATCTACCAAGGAGATGCTCTGTCCCCACTGCTGTTCTGCATAGGCCTGAACCCCCTCAGTGAGATCATTAACAAGACTGGCTACGGATACCGACTATGGAACGGAGCAGTTGTCAGCCACCTCCTGTACATGGATGACATCAAGCTGTATGCCAAGAGTGAACGAGACATCGATTCACTGATCCACACTACCAGGCTATACAGCAATGACATTGGAATGTCGTTCGGACTGGAGAAGTGTAGTCGGATGGTAACAAAGAGAGGGAAGGTAGTCAGAACTGAGGGGATTGAACTACCAGAAGGCAACATTGCAGACATAGAGGACAGTTACAAGTACCTGGGGATCCCGCAGGCAAATGGGAACCATGAAGAGGCCGCTAGAAAGGCTGCAACCACCAAGTACCTGCAGAGGGTCAGGCAAGTCCTGAGGAGTCAGCTGAATGGTAAGAACAAGATCCGGGCCATCAACACATACGCCCTGCCCGTGATCAGGTACCCTGCTGGGGTAATAGGCTGGCCAAAGGAGGAGATAGAAGCCACTGACATAAAGACAAGAAAGCTCCTGACCATGCATGGAGGGTTTCACCCCAAGTCCAGCACCCTGAGGCTGTACGCTAAGCGGAAGGAAGGGGGCCGGGGACTGGTGAGTGTCAGCACCACAGTCCAGGATGAGACAAGGAACATCCAAGAATACATTGGGAAGATGGCCCCAACTGACCGAGTGCTCAGTGAATACCTCAGGCAGCAGAAACCCAAGAAAGAGGAGGGAGACGAGGAACCATCATGGAAGGACAGGCCCCTGCACGGTATGTACCACCGGCAGATAGAGGAGGTGGCTGATATCCAGAAATCCTACCAGTGGCTGGACAAAGCTGGACTGAAAGACAGCACAGAGGCACTAATCATGGCAGCACAAGAACAAGCTCTGAGTACAAGATCCATAGAGGCTGGGGTCTATCACACCAGGCAAGACCCCAGGTGCAGGCTGTGTAAAGATGCCCCAGAGACAATCCAGCACATAACAGCAGGGTGCAAGATGCTAGCAGGCAAGGCATACATGGAACGCCATAACCAAGTGGCCGGCATAGTGTACAGGAACATCTGTGCGGAGTATAACCTGGAAGTCCCGAGGTCAAAATGGGAGATGCCCCCAAGGGTGGTGGAGAATGACCGAGCTAAGATCCTGTGGGACTTCCAGATACAGACGGACAAAATGGTGGTGGCTAACCAACCGGACATAGTGGTGGTAGACAAACAGAAGAAGACGGCCGTAGTGATCGATGTAGCGGTTCCGAATGACAGCAATATCAGGAAGAAGGAACACGAGAAGCTGGAGAAATACCAAGGGCTCAGAGAAGAGCTCGAGAGGATGTGGAGGGTGAAGGTAACGGTGGTCCCCGTGGTAATCGGAGCACTAGGTGCGGTGACTCCCAAGATAGGCGAGTGGCTCCAGCAGATCCCGGGAACAACATCGGAGATCTCTGTCCAGAAGAGCGCAGTCCTGGGAACAGCTAAGATACTGCGCAGGACCCTCAAGCTCCCAGGCCTCTGGTAGAGGAACCGAGCTTGAAGGATAAACCGCCCGCAGGGGCGTGCTGGGTGTTTTTTATATATATATAATGTTCTTCCTCTACAACCCCCCCCCCCCCCCCAATTTTTGCACATGTCGAGGAGCGTGTCAGGCTACATTTCACTGTGTGTTATACTTGTATAACTATGCATGTGACAAATAAAGAACCTTGAACCTTGAACCTTGAACAACTGTGAACCTACCAAGACGAGGCCGTCCACCTAAACTCACAGGCCGAACAAGGAGAGCGCTGATCAGAAATGCAGCCAAGAGGCCCATGGTGACTCTGGACGAGCTGCAGAGATCTACAGCTCAGGTGGGGGAATCTCACAAAATTGGCCTTTATGGAAGAGTGGCAAGAACAAAGCCATTCTTAATAGAAAACCATAAGGAGTCCCGTTTGCAGTTTGACACAAGCCATGTGGGGGACACAGCAAACATGTGGAAGAAGGTGCTCTGGTCAGATGAGAACAAAATGGAACTTTTTGGCCAAAATGCAAAACGCTATGTGTGGCGGAAAACTAACACTGCACATCACTCTGAACACACCATCCCCACTGTCAAATATGGTGATGGCAGCATCATGCTCTGGGGGTGCTTCTCTTCAGCAGGGACAGGGAAGCTGGTCAAAGTTGATGGGAAGATGGATGGAGCCTCTTGGAGTCTGCAAAAGACTTGAGACTGGGGCGGAGGTTCACCTTCCAGCAGGACAACGACCCTAAACATAAAGCCAGGGCAACAATGGGATGGTTTAAAACAAAACATATCCATGTGTTAGAATGGCCCAGTCAAAGTCCAGATCTAAATCCAATCGAGAACCTGTGACAAGATCTGAAAACTGCTGTTCACAAACACTGTCCAGCTAATCTGACTGAACTGGAGCTGTTTTGCAAAGAAGAATTTGCATGGATTTCAGTCTCTAGATGTGCAAAGCTGGTAGAGACATACCCTAAAAGACTGGCAGCTGTAATTGCAGCAAAAGGTGGTTCTACAAAGTATTGACTCAGGGGGCTGAATAACTACGCACGCCCCACTTTTCAGTTATTTATTTGTAAAAAAATGTTTGGAATCATGTATGATTTTCGTTCCACTTCTCACGTGTGCACCACTTTGTGTTGGTCTTTCACGTGGAATTCCAATAAAATTGATTCATGTTTGTGGCTGTAATGTGACAAAATGTGGAAAAGTTCAAGGGGGCCGAATACTTTTGCAAGCCACTGTATATAAATGCAAACTAGCTGTAAATGTGCAAAGTTTGCTAATATAGGTACCAAAGCTGATCGTATGAGAGTAATTTTAGAAAAAAAAGGTCCATTTAAAGCTTCAGCTTTACGTTGGATGATTTCTCCAGTATTGTGGACATGGATTTTTGGTTTGGACTAACTGCTGTGTGCTATGCCAGTTTTGTTTTACAGTCTACAGTAAACCAAGTTCAGTGGGAGAGCACGATGATAACGGTTCCACCAGCTGCTTATAGCAAACATTGTGTGTGTGTGTGTGTGTGTGTGTGTGTGTGTGTGTGTGTGTGTGTGTGTGTGTGTGTGTGTGTGTGTGTGCAGCTGTATGCATGCATGCGCATAGAGCTAGTGGGCAATTTAATTCAGATTCAGTGGAAATGATAGTCAGGCATATTGCTGTTTTTCGTCATGCTTTCACAGAGCCGTGGTTCCATTCTCAACTAGGAATGGCATAGAAGAATGTTTGCCAACAGCAGCGTGGCTTCTTCTCCTTCATTCACCTACAGTGTGTACTGGGCTTACAGCAGTGTTTGCAACAGAAACAGGGCTTCAGCGGACAGGAAGGATTACATGCTCAAAATAAAGCCACAAAGAAATATACACAGGTACACAGGAATATGTGTGTTTCAAAATATGTTCATGTCTAAAGAAAACATTGTAAAGGAAAAGATTTTATGCAGATACAGACACATTTCAGTAAAGGTCAAGCCGACCACAATGCACATTTTTAAGCTAATGAATCAAATTAAAAGGGAAAACAATGTGATGTAAGATTTAAATGAATCTAAAAAGATTTAACTATAAATCTGAAGCTCACCTTGGCTTACTCGTCCTGTTGGCTGACTGAGCTGCAGTGGCATAGCAAGTTGTCCTCTAATTGGAGGGTTTGCAGTTCCATCACAGCTTTTCCATGTGCCAAATTTGAGTTTTTCCCAACTGCAGATCAGCCTGTTGAATGACATCTATGTTGTCATTGTAATGCACTTTGAAACCACTAGAATTAGTTTTTAAGCTCTACAGTCCATTTAACATTACTTAGCTGTTCGGCTCACATTTTGCTCTTCAGTGTCATTGCACTCACAACATTGTTTTTGGCAGCAGCTGTTTTCTAAGGGAAAGCTAAAAAACCTCCTTGTACACCATCTGCTCAGCAGCAAAGAACACACCTACACACTTAGAAACCAGTTAGACTAACTATATGAAGCAGAAAGCAGCCAAAGAACGAGATATTTGCCTTCTGAGTTTGTTAAGATGAAAAAAAATGATATCCCCTGTGTCCCCAACATCCCTCCTCTCTCTTCTCTTACTCTAAAGACAAGAAACTATAACTCTAATCGGCTAATCTGACAATCTGACCAAAGGAGAGGAAAAACACAGTGCCATATGGATCCTGGTGTAAACCAGATCACACATGGGACTTAAAACAAACCCTGTTATTCTCTGGTATCATAGTTCTCTGCTTTCTACAGCTACAATTGACCCAAACACAAAAATACAAGCCCCCCAGTTCTCAAAATATCCAAGGATTACATTTCCCATTTGTACTTTGTAATACAAACTAAGATACAAATACAATTTCCTTGAGGCAGGCTTGTAAATGTAGAGAAAATAAGGGATTTTCTCTATGATAAAAATACTGGACCTGATATAAACCTGAGCAAACACATGTTCAGCTCCCAGATCACACAGTAACAGATGATACTCATTTCCTTAGTGGCCTTTAAAGCGTTTGAATTAATTTATTTGTCCTTTATTAAAAATGAAGCAGCCCACGCCACATCTGAATGACAATGCCTGCACCATGTGTTGGTCCATCTGGCCATGATCCACAGCCATACAGCACGACACTCTGACTTTCTCAAAATGTTTATAAACCATAGGCCCCATCTCACTATATAATATATATATATATGCCTATGACTTTGTCTGTATAAGTTTTTCTTATGCAAACCAGTTTGACATATTAATTTAACAAATCAAGTATTGGTTTGTTGAACATGTCTTGGGCACAAATGAAATTATCTCATTACAATTTGACTGAAACGGGGGGTAAACAGCTCTCTAGTGGTTTTGGCAGTGTCACTGAGGATGGGGATTTGGGGTAATTTATTTTGTGGTCCAAGTTCTAAGTGGTCTCATTGATTTATGGCAATGCTAAACAAATCTAGGTAATATGATGGGAAATAAAAAAAAAACATGAACCAGACAGCATTTGTGCATGGAGTGGAGCTGTCATCGGGCTCTGTAGATATGGGGAGATTAGATAAGAAGCTAACAGTTGAATGAGCTGCGTCTCACAGCAGTTTAAACAGCAGTGCAACCAAATGTGATTTGCACATTAAATGTGCTCTCATTAATGTGAGTCTATTAGCATGTTGGCCTTTTACAAAGTTATCAGCTTGTAAATGGTATGAGTTGCAGATGATAAAAGCTTATCATTGAGAAAGTGACAGTCACCCTATCAGTAGCTGGGGTCAGATATTCTTCTTTAGTTAAGTATTTCTTTTCTCTGATGCCTTTAATTAAACACAGAAAATAATTGTATGTCAATTATTATTACTCCTCTTATTCTAGAAGTAAATTCAGTTCTGCAACCACTTTCTCACACATGCACTTCAACCATTAACCAGGATGTCAACCAGAGCAAGTGTCTCCCATTCTAAATTAACTGGTTCTACACTTGTGACTGGACTTAAGTCAATATAAAATACCACAATTTTGGATGGGTCCAGTTGGGTCCAAGTGATGTCAATTTTGTTGTCAGAGGGTGAACACAAGGGTCTAAACAGATGGCTGCATTTTTTTGTGACTGTGCAGAATCATTTGCAGTGCACTACATTACAGTCATTAACTGCATGTACATCCTTCAGGTTGACTCCAAGTGGACTTGAAAAATAGTCTATTTGCATAATAATAGCAATGCCAACCGGTGTCCACAGGCTTATGCATCTGTTTCTGCAAGCTAGGCAGTTTTGCTCATCATTTAAGATGTCATTTAAGCTCGGGATGTGCAACACTGTCCAGATTTTTTTTAAGAAACTGTGTAAAATGACTGGATGTCTTAAACTGTGACTGCGTTAAGGCTGACATGTTGTCTACTTGGCTGTTTTGACTGTGATCACAGGACTTGAGAGTGGTGACTTGCAATATGATGACTTCAGCTCTTACATCTCCATGTTTATTGAAGTAATAAATCAGGTTTAGAACTGACACACAGGAAAAAGTGCACACTCACATGAGCTTTGACACCCGTTTGTGTTTGTAGAGTGCTGATGGATTATCCAGTAGCTGATCACAGACGTTGCGTCCACTTTAAGAGACTCACAGTCTCCCACTTTCTGTGACTGCCATGCAAGACCATATATAAATGTGACTGACTTTAGACGCTTTGTGAATTTGTACAGCTGATACTAACTGGGAGCAAGTCACTGGAAAATGAGAGAACATGCGAATAAGAATGAAGCACAAACAACAGGATCTATCATTTTGTCAGTGTTGAACAGTAATTACATGTATGATCTTACATTGCAATGCATGTGGTGTTTCAAATGCCAGATTTATGCTAAACATCTGGTTAGCATTATAGCATTATAAAAAGCTTTTTTAAATACACAAATTAATAAAAATAACAATAATAATAATAATAATTTGTCAACTACATAAAAACTCCTTTTAGATGGTTTTACAGAAGACAGTCGTGCTCCACGTTTTCATATTTTTTCTCAATGATACCTGATATACAGTCATTTTTAGAAATTTTGCCACCTAGCAGGACAGATAAATAAAGTTTATTCAGCACGGTAGTAAATACAATTTTAGGAAAAAAATTAATTTCTCCATTTGCTTAGGAAATCAGGGAATTTAACCAATACAGAGGTTATTGAGGCACAGGCACTTGTATCCAGTACTCCAACACAAATGTACAGAAGATGCTTTACAGTAGTGATGCTATTTGTAGACAGCACAGTTTACCATGGAGAGGAAAGCACATCAAAGATTAGAAACACTGGCTATTGCTTCAGTGAATAGTGTTCGTTTCTTTTAACAGTCAGTTTGTATATTATCACTAGCTCTCTGTGCAGCAGGGGTTAGGCCAAGGGACTAATAATATCACAAAGATAAAAAAGAAAGAGAATGCCACAATACAAGTCGCTTCACTCATTTTATGTATTGCCCTTTGGTGACAGTAGACAGCTACAAGGTGCACACGATAGTCTGCACAGCTCTGCATATGGCCTACAGGCTACCGAGACTATATAACATTGAGTTGCTTTACAGCCATATTATAAGAATAGGGAGTGTCTGAGTCAAAGAACATGTGCAGAAAGATCAATGGATGAGTGTGGTGGCGTCAAAAGTTGTGAATGAAATTATTTTGAGAGCAAGTGAGAGCAGGAATGAAGGAGAAACAGAACAGTAACACATTTTCACAGATAAAAGCATAAAGACAGAACAGAAGCAATCTTCTTTTGAGAATTTAAGTGCGCAAAACTGAAACCAAGAGCCAGTAAGAATAGTTGCACCCTAGGTAGATTTTGCTTGCGTTGAACGCTCCTTCCACTCCAGTATGCTTCAGGTTAAGGCATTTTTTTTAAATCAGAAAATGATAGCACGTCAACAGATTTGAAAGTGGAGGATTAGTTGTTTAATATTGATGTGCTGAAGTTAACTGTGAACAAATTCATTTTAACAGCACAATCATTCAGCACATTGAAGCGATTTTCTTGTAATTATTTTTGTGTGAATCAAGACAGGTAGAGGTCACATTCTGTTATTCTTGTTATCTGCCTGCCTGATTGGCTGCCTGGGGAAAAATGGCAGGAAACGGCTATCACAAGTTGCTTATCAGAGCTGCATTGAATTGAAATAAACCACAGTGCCACAACCATGCAGACAGACACCCTGCTCCCTGCATGCTTTGATTGCGGCTTGTTTGAAGAAACCTGAAGGGTTACTGCCTTTTACACGTGGCGGCCAAAGAGGAGGTGGGAAAGGTCATTTCCTTTTGATGGCTGGCCCCTGCAGTCGTGCAGTTTGTGTGTATGTCACACACACACACAAACATCAGAGAGAAGCAGAATAACGTGTGTTCAAACATGGTAACCTTTTGTTCACTGACTGTTAGGCTTTATTGGAGCTGATGATGTATATCAGATATGCTGGATCTGTTGGTTTTTATTGGCTTTTCATATAATTCTAGAACTGTGTTATATATATAAATAAAAAATAAATATAACTATTTATTTTTACCCAGGCTGAAACATTTGGGTTAATGCAAAAATTTCACATTTCTCATGGTTCGTAGTTTTTGTTTGTTAAACGAGTTGCGAAATTGAAAAAGGAAAAGAGATTGTGCATTTGCACCAATCACAGATTTACAGGTTTTCAGGGCAGCTGCGGGTTAGGAGGCAGACCAGGTCATCTACCAATTAGAAGGCCTTTGCTCCAGTGCATCCGCTGGAGTGTGCGTGTAAGTGTTAGACGTGTTATGCCACAGGAAAAGGCGCATGAATTTGTGTGTGACTGGGTGAATCAAGCATGTAGGAACACTGCTGTATGAGTACCAGTCCACTTTAGCATTAACTATAAATCATAGCTGTGAATATGTGTAGACAATTGGGGATTTTCACTCTTCACCCCTCCCGAACCACCTCCCATGTTAAGATTGGTTTGATAACTATTCTGATTTAAACCGTCAAGCTGTTCGCACAACAGGACAGTTGAGATCTGGTGGCACAGGATGCCAGCCGACTACACTGACTGGAGCTGTGTTGTGGATTATTATCCTGTTGTTGGAAGAAATTGCCAGCAGTTAAGTAGAAAATGAATTGATGTTGCAGACTGTTGCAGAATGCTGTGGTAACCTTTTGTGTTCAAGTCCTCTTTGATCCCATACAAACTCCCAGTTTACCACCAGAAGTCCTGGATTATCTTTTTCCCTCTCCCAAATCCTTAACAAATGAATCCAACATTGTTTCTGTTCTTCCAGATATCACAATGTTCCTCTGTCCAGTGTCTCTCGTCTTTTGTCCTTCATAATTTTTCCCTTTTATTGGACAGGCTCAGACATGGCCTTTTCTTTACGGCTCTGCTGACACTGAGAAGAGTTTTACCATTTAATGAAACTGGCAGTTGTTCATCAAACTACACACCCTGACGTTCCTGTTGTGCACTGGGGTCTGCCGCTGTCCTTTTTCTTCTGGTTTGATCCAGTTTCTGCTGTTCTGGGTGGGAACAGTTGATACAGTTGGAAAAATGGTTTTCTAATATTGTAAATGTATGTAAAGGTAGCACAAAGTGAACAAAGAGTGAAAGAGTGAAGCCTTTGTAAGTCTGTGTAGATATTATTAAAATTTTGTCATTTTAAATAAACACAAATGTACTGGAAGTGTTTTAGTGACCCCCAAATTATGAACTATTGTGAAACAGAAAGAGAAAAGAACAAAGAGATTCCACTGACCACATGCAGTATCATAAGTGGAATTTCCTGTGTAGCTGAATGGCTAAACCTGTAATACATAGAGAAAATAAACCCCCAGAAGGACAGAAAACAGAAGTAATGTGTTTAGCCTTCACTTATTTTATCTCTAAAATGTGTAATATAAATGTTATTTGACTACACACGCCTAACTACAACAATATCTACACATTAGAAAAGTTAAGCAGCAAATTTCTATTCAAATGAAGTTATTGATAAGTGTTTTTTCCCACTGAAGACAGACCCACTTGTTGGACCTTCAGTCACCAGGTAACGGCTAATTTGTTATTCATGAAAAGCCACTTGTATAAAGCCGCCCTCAGCTGCTGCAGCAGCAGCTAAATTGGCCAATTACATTAATGGAAGACCATCTCTTTGTTCGCAGCAGCCATATCGGCTGTGGTGGAGGTGATGGTGGCGGGACTATGTGGGAGGTATGAAAGTAAAGAAAACAAATGTGACGTCTGCACGCAGAGACACACATAGCAATTTTATTGATGTCTGTGTTGGAAGGAGGCCTCCATTATAGCTTTAGAAGGGTCTAAGATTGGACCAAATTACTGTTCGTGTGTTTGAAGTGTTCTGGTAGCGACGGTAGTTTGGGGGGACGCTGAGGCTTTGGATGAAGTGCAAAATGTCAGTGAAGCAGCTGGAGAGGGCTAATGAGGGTAGGGGTTGCTATCTCCATCAGTGCTTCTCGGGCCTGATTCGGGTAAAACTTGGAGGAAATCATCTGGAATTAAAAACCGCAGCACTCTCTGGGCCCACCCCACATCTCCCTCTGCACGTTTATTTTTCCACCTCCATTATATTTCTCCCATTTTGTTTTCCCTTTTGGTTTGAAGGAGCTATATTTCCCTCTAACCCTGTGTCCTGCTGTCCGACTATTCCCTGTTCCTGCTACCAAAGAGTATTTTGCAGTTATTAACATAGTAATGATTTCTGAGGACCTGACCACTGAGGCGGCTGACCACTGGTTTTTAGTTATGGTCGAAGGGAAGCGAAAGCTACCTGCTGGGCCTTCGAGTGAAGAAGGATGTAGTTCAGGCTCCACGATGAGACCTAGAGTTCATGTGTGAGTACATGGAAGAAGAGGCTGATGAAAATGCTAATATTTTTGTTTAGGGGAGCATTTCATGTTAAAAGGTTGTTTCAGATTCCTTATGTCTTTCTACACAAAGGCGGAAACACAGAAAAAATGCTCAAAGGTGAAACGACATGCACTTTATAAAGCCTATATCACTTTCTCATGTATTTCTCATTTTGTTGAATCTATTTATTAGTGTTCCTGAATGTGACCTTCTTGTCTTTTCTGGACAGTGGTTGCCTAATAATAATTTAAAAAACTGACAGTAAGTTTTTCTCTATATACATGAAACCGATCAGATACTGCAACTGATGCATTTTTTTAATGTTTATAAAAAAAATGAAGCTCACATAGTGCAAAGAACAAAGCTTGTGAAAGGGTGAAAGGGGCTTAAATTATAGTCAGTGAGACTACAAATGCAATGTACTAAACCATACCTGCTGTTTAGTTATAGTTGGCAGCATCAGCATGATCTTTTTACAGACTTGGTTTAGAATGAAATCTTATGTCATTTTTCTGTTCTGTGCTTTGTGGAAATGGACTGACTTGCAGATCATGCAGCCATTTAACCTCAACCACAGTACAAAGCACCTGACATTATTTGCCAATCCTCACTGCTTGACCTACAAATGTATTCTGACATTTTGATTGTGATTGCTGTGTCAGAGCTACACCCTTATTGAGCATGTAATACATGGTACATGTGTCAGATGACAGGAAGATTTTAATTTGCTGTTGCTATCTTCCACCTGTCCTTCATTTCTAAATAAAGAGATTGCAATTCCAGTGTTGCTTCCCCACACTTGTCATGATGCTCATATCAATATTCCCAGCTCATATTGTCTTAATATTATCCAAGGTGGTGCATATCCAAGACTCTAGTTTTATAGCTATTACAGCAAAGCAGGTTAAATCCAATTAAAGCAATGAAATCAAATTTAGCTGGCAACATCTGGATATGCTAATTTCTAACTGTTTGCTGCTAAATCGAATTTTTTCCCAAAGGCCATTTCTTTGACATGCCTGTAGCATGTTACCGTACATTTCCCCAGCAAGTCCCCAAGGATATATTTGCAGCAAGTAATTTGGCAGAGCTATGGGTTTTTATTGGCTAAATTTCAATTAAATACAATTACAACCTGTTTTTTGTAATTGAATGACACAAACAGCAGCTTTGTGAATATCACAGCGTGGACTCACATATGGCAGCAGGGTCTGTGTAATAGCTTTGTTGCATTTGCTTACATACATTACATGAAAAGAGAGTATATATGTGTTTTTTCTTAGCAAGCAGTATCACTATGACACACATTTTCCACATACTTATTTTGTCAACATAGAGATGCACTGCATAAACACAATTACAGGAAGCGTATAAATGTCGTTATTCATCTGAACACAACAAATCAGAAAGAAAGATGTAAGCTTGGGAAGATTTCAGCAGCTTGAGGTCTGCTGCAGGCCTCAATCACAATCCACCCCCCTTCAAGAGAGGCTGACAGAAGAGGTGAAGAACAGGCCGTATAAGAATGAAATTTTAATGCTTCCTGTCTTGGTCACTGGCTCTACAAGGTCATCTGCTCGCGTTTCATTGTTGGAAACAGCCCATTGACTGGGGGCAATTGAAACTGAAGAGATTTCCACTTTGCCCTCACACAAATTAAACCAAGGAAGCCACGACTCTTTGCTGCGTGATTTTGGTACACATTGTTACCTGCAGGAATGAAAAGGAGAAAGGGATGGACACAGAAGGAGAAGGAAACATTAAAGAGCTTTAATTCTTTTTATTTGCTTCTGTGTGCCTGCAACATGGCCGACATGCACAGGTTGTGATGTGCAGGCATTCTGTGTGTGTTTGGGTGTTTTATGTGAGTGGTCTCCCCCATGTTGAAGGACAGACTGAATCAATACCAATAAGTAATCAATGATGTATGAAGGCTGGACAGAAGACAGTTCTTGAGGTCTCCCTGGTTCCGTCTGCTGTACAATGAAAACAGACACAGCAACAGAGTACACTGTATACTTTCACTAAAGCATGCAAAGCAGCATAGAGAGTGTAGCACTGTTAGACACACTTGGATAAATGCAGCACAACCTTTTCTAACAATATGTTTTATAAAACCCCTTTTCTGTCTTGCATTTAGTTTGCAGTTACACCAAACAATTTGTGATAGACAATTCAGTCCAGAATAAACGCCAGTGGTCTGAGTTTTTAAACAAAAAAAGAGCTGAGGAGGAAGAGAGAAGTGAGCTGGTTTGGAGGACGAGGACAAAACCTGCTCTAACTCTCAGCTCTTCTTTGAGACAATGTTTTCCCTGTCGTCTAAGCCAAGGAAAGAATTACTTATCATGTAGCCTAATCCTAAAAGAAGTGACAAACATAAGATCCAGAAACAATCCACCTTGCAGTGCTGCTTACAACATGTTTGCCATTTCTGTATGAAAACATTAAAGATGTATAAAAAGTACTAAAAACTCCAATTTTTTTATACATTAAAGAGCTGATTCTGCTTTGATAATTAAAATAGTAAATGTGTTGGTTTTGTCATTTTATTCAAATCTTCTAAACAATATACAGTACAGTCATTTAGGAGAAAAAAAGAAAGAAAGAAAATTCTAAACATTTTGTATAAATATTTTATATTTGCATAAACTTTATCTCAGTTCAATGAAGATTTGTGTTTTCTTTATTTTACTTATTTAGAAGGGGACAGTGAATCCTAATGAACATCAGTAATAATTGTTTAAGATGGAAACTTGAGAGATTAAAGCAAAATTGCTATTTTATATCTGTACTAGCAGGTCACATAAAACTTTACAACATACAAATGTTTATGCTATGTGCAGCTTCATTTAGCTGGCTCACACATGCAGCCTTGAGGACAGGTGGCAGTAGATCTCATGAACTGCTTTTCTAATTCCATCAAACACACAGATGGATTTCTGGATTGTCGCCTTGTGTCAGTGTCGCTCTGTCTAATAGAAATTGTTGTACAGCTACAGGGAGTGCAGAATTATTAGGCAAGTTGTATTTTTGAGGAATAATTTTATTATTGAACAACAACCATGTTCTCAATGAACCCAAAAAACTCATTAATATCAAAGCTGAATGTTTTTGGAAGTAGTTTTTAGTTTGTTTTTAGTTTTAGCTATTTTAGGGGGATATCTGTGTGTGCAGGTGACTATTGCTGTGCATAATTATTAGGCAACTTAACAAAAAACAAATATATACCCATTTCAATGATTTATTTTTACCAGTGAAACCAATATAACATCTCCACATTCACAAATATACATTTCTGACATTCAAAAACAAAACAAAAACAAATCAGCGACCAATATAGCCACCTTTCTTTGCAAGGACACTCAAAAGCCTGCCATCCATGGATTCTGTCAGTGTTTTGATCTGTTCACCATCAACATTGCGTGCAGCAGCAACCACAGCCTCCCAGACACTGTTCAGAGAGGTGTACTGTTTTCCTTCCTTGTAAATCTCACATTTGATGATGGACCACAGGTTCTCAATGGGGTTCAGATCAGGTGAACAAGGAGGCCATGTCATTAGTTTTTCTTCTTTTATACCCTTTCTTGCCAGCCACGCTGTGGAGTACTTGGACGCGTGTGATGGAGCATTGTCCTGCATGAAAATCATGTTTTTCTTGAAGGATGCAGACTTCTTCCTGTACCACTGCTTGAAGGTGTCTTCCAGAAACTGGCAGTAGGACTGGGAGTTGAGCTTGACTCCATCCTCAACCTGAAAAGGCCCCACAAGCTCATCTTTGATGATACCAGCCCAAACCAGTACTCCACCTCCACCTTGCTGGCGTCTGAGTCGGACTGGAGCTCTCTGCCCTTTACCAATCCAGCCACGGGCCCATCCATCTGGCCCATCAAGACTCACTCTCATTTCATCAGTCCATAAAACCTTAGAAAAACCAGTCTTGAGATATTTCTTGGCCCAGTCTTGACGTTTCAGCTTGTGTGTCTTGTTCAGTGGTGGTCGTCTTTCAGCCTTTCTTACCTTGGCCATGTCTCTGAGTATTGCACACCTTGTGCTTTTGGGCACTCCAGTGATGTTGCAGCTCTGAAATATGGCCAAACTGGTGGCAAGTGGCATCTTGGCAGCTGCACGCTTGACTTTTCTCAGTTCATGGGCAGTTATTTTGCGCCTTGGTTTTTCCACACGCTTCTTGCGACCCTGTTGACTATTTTGAATGAAATGCTTGATTGTTCGATGATCACGCTTCAGAAGCTTTGCAATTTTGAGACTGCTGCATCCCTCTGCAAGATATCTCACTATTTTTGACTTTTCTGAGCCTGTCAAGTCCTTCTTTTGACCCATTTTGCCAAAGGAAAGGACGTTGCCTAATAATTATGCACACCTGATATAGGGTGTTGATGTCATTAGACCACACCCCTTCTCATTACAGAGATGCACATCACCTAATAATTGGTAGTAGGCTTTCGGGCCTATACAGCTTGGAGTAAGACAACATGCATGAAGAGGATGATGTGGACAAAATACTCATTTGCCTAATAATTCTGCACTCCCTGAATATTAAATGACAACTGAGGGTATTTATTATTTGAGGACCATATTTATTTGGATACACAATTTTTCCCCCCTCAACAAAGGTGCTTTTGTTGTACATACACTGTTTCTTGATCTCAGCCACCTTGTGTCAGTTTCCTTTTGGTCGAAGTTCACCAAACAAGTTGAGGATCGGGGATCAGACCATTAGTCTAATGTTAGGGGTCACTGTGACATTAAAAAGAAAAAAACATGACTGTCGGTAGGAAATCCACAGCATGGATGGCCCCGCCCCTCCCTGAGCCTGGTTCTGCCAGAGGATTCTTCCTGTTAAAAGGGAGTTTTTCCTTCCCACTGTTGCCAAAGCGCTTGCTCATAGGGGGTCATATGATTGTTGGGTTTGTTGGGTTGGGCTACCTTACAATATAAAGCGCCTTGAAGCAACCGTTGTTGTGATTTGGTGCTGTATAAATAAAACTGAACTGAATAGAATTGGGTCAGTTCAAAAAACTGTTGCCATATTGTTATTCGTGTATCGACCCTGATCTACCCTGTGTCAGCTTTCATGCTCTTTTATGCTACTTGACTTGACCCCGCGAGCTGTCACTTCAATGTTAATGTAATTTTTTTGTTTGTTTGTTTGTTTGTTTGTTTTTTGTTATGTTTTTTTTTTGGTTTTTTTTGGTACTAACACTTTCACCGGTGCAGCAAACCCTCCATCTACACCTGGCTCTGAATCCATACCAAATACTAATCACTTGTTTGTAATGCTTGTCGTTTCATTTTCCACCTAATTTCACTGAAATCTGTTGATTTCTGAGGTATCACGCTGACCATCAAATAGACGGGTACCAAAATCATAATGACGCCAGCAGGGGTGACAACAATAGAGATGTGTGCTGTGCTTCTTTTCCAATAGCACTATGCTCTCCAGTTACAAAGTAATAATAATTTAATATTAATTTCTGTGTGTTGTATATTAAAGAGACTGATTAGAGTCCAGCAACAAAAAGCAGCAGCCTCTCATTTTAATATTCTGAATTTGTTTTATTTGACTCTTCAGTGTAAAGCAGGCTTTCAAATGCACATCAGAGCTAGATCTGAGGTGTAGACATGAGGCAATAATAACATCCACCAACACGAAACTGGGCTGTAAACAGCAGGGGTTTGATGTGAGGAGTCAGACGAACATTTCAGATTAGAAAAACGTGTCTTAACACCAGCATGCCTCTTTAAATGAGGATGCCCTCATCTCAGAGTGATTAAATATCTGGGAAAAAAGCAACAGACCTACAAAAGGAGGCTGAGGGGGGGCTTTTACCCATCATCTTTAATGACTCACAAGCTTAGACTTTGAAAGTTGTTACTGATTGAAAATTTCATTTAGATGAAAAGATGAAAGAGAGGTGCCTAACATGAAAAAAAAACAATGCTTTTCATTTTCTCACTATTTACTGTCCACATTTCTACCTCATCCCAATTTAAGTGAAGACTGGCTATATTTTGGTCAGCTCAGCCATTTAAAGACAAACAGTAGGAAAAAAATTTTTTTTTTAAGTTTATAATCACATCTGTGGCCTTTGGTGGCTCGAAGCTCTTCAGTTTTCCACATTTCCAGACCAATGACACTCGAAAGCTTGCTTTGACTCCCACGTAATTAACACATTTTTAACGCACCAGCCTTCAACATTCCAAACCATTTCAGGCAGTATGCCCGTGCAATTTTCGAGAGACATGAGCGGGGGTGGTGGGGGGGAGAAGAGCTTTGTGACACAGCTCTCTGATGTTGCTGCAGAGTGTTTTTGTGGAGCTTTATTAGATTTAGTTGGAGTGTACCGACTGTGTGAAAATGGGCTGCTTGATGAGCTTGGCACCGATGCCGCCTTCCTCAACAAGCATGACGTACGCCTCATTTTGGAACTCTGAATCTGTCTCAACTATCACCTGCTCAGACACAAATAGACACAAATGCACTTTACCTGTTTTGTCTTGTTTTGTTTGTCTGACATTTGTTTCATTAGATCTTGTGTAATCTGGATTTTTCCTCTTCTAACATTCTGAACAATTAGCAGAGAGAAAGTGAATTTGATCTGTGGCAGAAAATTGAAATTAGGAAACACAGTCCTCTGCTTTTATACAGTTTTTTCTGATTGCTTAAGCACATTTTTTGTAACTATTGGCTAATTTTGCAAAACTCTTCACACAAATAAGAAAACCTGTCACCCAATTATCAAAACATTTTAGTTCTCTTGCAAAAGCAAACACAGCTAGATTAACTCTTCACACCTTCGTAAAAATAGTGTTTCCGTATCAAACAGTACACACAAGCCATCATCTACTAAGCACACAATGCGCCAACTGCACACTGATGGTATGAATACAAAACACATCTGGCTTTTGCTTTCTCTGTGCACAAGGTAGGCTATGTCAGTTTGAGCTCATACTTCTGTCATAGATCCATAAGCATAGAGGGATCCAAACTTCAAGTACTGGTGTTTATTCAAACACATCAAAACAAACACAAGTGTTTATTTCCAAGTATAGGATTATTTGCAATCGCCATAATGACTATATGGGTTACTTGGTCTGCAGTGAACATGCTGCCTCTGCCCCCAGCATCTGGTCATCTAGCAATTCTGTAAAGTAACAATTTCAGTATTTTTACATCAATGGTATTGGTGTGTTTCTCATTGGCATATGGCAGTGCTACAAATCTTTGTGCGAAGTGACTGTACTAACCGATTCTCATTTCAAGATGTCCTTATGGTGCTTGCTACAGTGTAGCGGCTCGAGTTAGGCTGGACCCGTTGGCCAGCTACCCTCAGGGTCATTCCACGGTTGATTACATGGTCCACTATTGTAGCTCTGATGTCATCAGCAATTCTATTTCTTACTCTTCCTACCCTTCCTCTCCCCCCTCCTCATCTTCCTCTCCCCCCTCCTCGTCTTCCTCTTGCTCCTCCTTGTCCTTGTCGTCCTCTTCATCCTACTTCTTCACCTCCACGTCCTCTTCCTCGGCCTCCTCTACTTCTCACTCGTTCTGCTCCCTCCATTGTACTCCGCACACACAGCTTACCTGTATTATAGTGCTTAGGCTGATTGCAAAGTGAACTAATTATCTAAAAAAGTTTTCACATGTGAAAGTGTGCCAGACAGTTGGCAAGTTAGTGTTAATGATAGCCATACATGTGTATACTTTTGCTAGGAGTGTGTTGGAAATTTGGTAATTGAGTGTTGTGCAGTGAATTGTGCCTACAGTTTTGCAAAGTGTGTGTTACAAAATTGCAAACTGAGTGCAAAGCAGTTTTTGTGCTTTTAGTTTTGCAAACTCAGTGAGTGGTTTTGCTATAAGTCTGAATAGTTTTAGAGATTGTGCTACAGGAATCACAGTTAGGGTTTAAGCATTCAGAAAAAACTGTAATAGGACAGCCAGAACTGAGTTTCCTGATGTGATCAAGACAGAATTTCTTAGGCAGGATTTCACGTGTGTTGGCATGGACACACAGACATCTTGAATAGAAACCATTTTTGTTGGGTGTTTCAGTTTGAGCCCACAAGGTTTTTAAGGAAGGAAGTCCCAAAGACAGATGCACCGCTTGACATATTATGCTTTTGATATTCATTCTAGTGGTGGAGATGCATATGAAACATAACAAAATGTTCAACATAATGAGAGTATGAATAAGTAAACCCTCAGGATGCTTTAACGATTTGGTATACAGTTGTCTCCATGAGCACAGCAGCCCTGCACACCTACTGCTGAAAGAAAGTTTCCTCGCTGGATTCAGAGAGAGGATGAACTGAGTGCCAGTTTAAGACAAATAAAGAGTGTTTTTCAGATGTAAATGATGTAAAGCTAACCTATAAGAATAAATTAAGAATATAAACATGGATCTGGCAATGCAAATCAACAAACACAAGCATAAATAAAGAAGCCCTACACTCTGTGTTTACATTGCTGTGTAACACTACAAGACAATTTGTAGTTAATCTAACTGTGAACTCTTAAAAAAAATAGATTCAGAGTGAAGTGAAAGCATTTAGAGTGGAAAAGATTTGTCTTTACAAAATGTTGATTGTTGAGTCTTTGACTTACCTGATGCTATATACATAAAACTGATTGAATTAAAAGTTAAAATGACTATGTGGAACATTCAGTTGGAGTAAGATGAGATGCAGCAGTGCTGCTCTCTGTGGGTCACCATTGTTTTTCATTGAGGCCTGAAAAGGACTCCCATGCACTTACGGTGAGGTGTTAGCTTACGTTGTGTTCATGCTAGCACCACGCATCGAAAAACCTGCTAATTTCACTCTTGTAAAATGACTGGTTGCAGGGGTAAAAGAAAAAGGAGCTGGGGGTGTTATGAAAAACCCAAATGCATCTTTTAATTAAATCCCGGGAGTACTGAAATGCTCAGAGGGTGAGTGGAGCCTTTGTTTCCTCCCTGTTCCTAAAACTAGAGCAATGAACTCTGGGATGTGGTCATGTTAGAGTCTGTGTAGTAAATTCAGAGCCCCACTTCGCAGCCCATCGTATTTCTGTCTTGCTTTGCCCTCTGCGTCGTGCTCTTCCTCTTTTCTCTTGTGTTCTCTGCTGTCATTCTCCCTCCTCCCTCCTCCTGTCGCTTCCATCCCCTGCACGTCCCCTTTGTTGTTTGCTCCTCTGCTCTGTCTCATGTCCCAATCCATTGTAGAACAACAAGTCAAAGTGCCTCTTTGCATTCTCTTCTTCTTTGTTTTTTCTTGTCTTCCTCTTTTCCTCACTGTTTCCCCTTCCCCCTCGCTTTACCCTTTCTCTTTCCTTGCCAGTTCAGGCCTAATTAGGGAGATTCCTCTCTGATCAATAAACTATTCCCATGTGAGCAAAAAAGGCAACAGCCCAGAATGACAGCATGTGTGTGTCTCAGAGGGCAAACATGCACATAGAATGATGTGTTAAAGGTTACACATCTTCTTTCTTGGCAAACAGATATTATATGCATGCACACTCACATATTTAATGACTAAAATCTTGCATTTTTGCCACACCCTCTCAGAAAATTAAGTTCAATATTGTTATATTTGAAGTAAAGTTATTTGCCACTGGGGCAGTACCTTCTGCACTACTACTTTTGTATGTATCCCATTCATTTGAGTACATTAAATACATCGAGTACACCTACACCTAGGTTGTTAATAAATTATTAAGAACACTTTTTTCCATTCAGATTTGGATTCAGATGTGGACCCTGCTAGTGAACTTGTGACTTGTGCCTTTCTTATATCTACTAGGCATGGGGTCAGGAAAGGCTGGTATAATCCAGAAATATGAACCTTTTATTGCTTGGGAATATACATGTACCATGCCCTAGAAAATGGATAGTTGTTACAACATCCCATATTTAGCACTATGGGCTACATTTATTTTGATTCTACCTGTATTTTTGTTGCATGCCTAAATCTGGGTATGTAAAATTTTGTCCTGAGGCTTCAACATTTTCTGATCTTAGCCTTTGCTTATTGAACTTTATTAGAGCACCTGAGAGAGGAACAATTACCCAATAATGATGCAGCTGTGAAACTAAAGCATGGTGACATTTAGCCTAATGATCCATCTACTGGTTCTAGCAGAACTGAACTTCCTACCTTATCCTGGCTCAGAGGAATTTATGTCCAGAAGCTTGGGAGCTGAATCCTGAAAATCAATTTGACATTTTATTCAGGTATGTCCATATATGGTTCAGTCTTGTGTAGCTTCAGTTTGCGCTGTCCCAAAACAAAGCCTGCCTCTCTCATTATATCAATAATTAGAAATACATTTTTGCTAATTTCCCCTTTTAAAGCTGACAAGGGCAGAATCAGCCTCAAGGTCACCGCAGAGGCAGTATATTAAAATTTAATCGCACTCATGCACTGATTTAAAACAAGCAGCGAGGGGAATTAAGCAGCTAAGGAAAATCATAAAAGCTAGGCTGTATCTAATGCATCAGGAGTGAATGATGTGAACGTGTTTACGTGCCACTGATGTGAGAGCAGAGGGCCCAGGGCCACAGAGGGCCATCTGGGACTCGTAATTTGACAGCTACACTCAGCCATGTGGCCACAGGCACGTTGCCTTTGCTGCTTTCAGTGAATGCTTATGTGTGTGTGTGTGTGTGTGTGTGAGTTATGTGCAACTCTTGTCTGTGTTCATAGAAATTCCTCATAATTTTACTGGGAAACAACAGCCAATTAAAATAACTGCAATCTGTATGCATAAGCCTCAGCCAATTTATCCAGGGAACTTTGTGAAAGTACAAGGATTCAGTATGCATTGTGTCTGGGTTTGGCTGTGGGTAAGCATTAGCTTTGCATAGCATTTGGGGAGAAAGTCGAACAAAGCTGGGAAAAAAAGTAGCCACTGTACACAGACTCCAGAGATCTGCAGTCCCAAACGACTCATTAACTATTCCGGCAGTAGAATAAATTTAGCCCGTGCAATTAGTGAGCAGGGTGAAATACACATTTAGTTATTTAGCATCACATTTTACAACTAGACTCTTGAATATCATGCTTTTCTGCTTTTTTATAAATTGCATTTGATTGACTCCAGATATGGGTTCACATCACCTTATCCAATATGAGCAAGTTTTGGCTGAGCATGCATTACAGTGATAGTCACAATTATGATAATAGAAAGGATAATTGAGAATGTTTTTGTGCTTTTATCATCATCACCTGAAACACCTGCATATGTTACCATGGTGTGTGTGTGTGTGTGTGTGTGTGTGTGTGTGTGTGTGTGTGTGTGTGTGTGTGTGTGTGTGTGTGTGTGTGTGTGTGTGTGTGTGTACTGTTACCTCTATGCCCGGGTTTCTTTAGGCTGATTACTACAGTGCCTGAAGGGTGTGAAGTATTGTTTATGTTATTTACGAGCTTCATTTAATTGGGCTGAGAGTAGTGAGGCTCAGTCAGAGGCGTGCTCCTGTTGGTTTAAGCACAGTCTGTTCTGCAGGCTATGAGCAAAGCTGTAATTAATGGAATTTATTTCAGTGTGTGTTGCATGTGGATTAGATAATAATAGTTCACAAGGACTAGATGACTGCCATCTTTCCTCCTTTCTTTGCAGCTCATTTTACACAGACACTGCACACTGCAGGAAGTTATTTACGCGCTCTTGCTTGATGATTCCATGTGTGGATATCTCTATTAAAGAGAGACTCGTGCGCAAGGCCTTACCTTGGCTACATATACGTGCCCTGAATCAATAGCAATGAATGAATAAATACAAGTATCTCAGTTAATTTAGACCTTTTATCAGAGCGATGGACTCATTCCACATTCTCACCGTGGCTTGTGGCACAGGGGAAATTAGTGTTATACAGCATGGAAAGTCAGAACATATGAATTGTTTTCTCAGGGAAATGACTTTCAGTAATCATATGCTTGCAGAGTAAGAAGTGGTCAGTTAATTATTTAATTGACTACCATACATTAATCATCGCTGAATCATGTTTTTGTTTTTTTGTTTTTTGGTAAATGCAGCTTTTGCAGAAACTGTCAGAGATTTATTGCGCTATTTTAAGTCATATTAGTGTGGATAATAAGATGAATATACTGACACTAAATGGCCAAGTCCTTTGACAGGTGATGTAATGAAGGCAATTTCTATCATTTCATCATTTTTATCATTCTGTCTGTCTCTTTAAGGATTCAACTTGGTAAATAATTAACCTCTATAGCATGTACATATAAGAAAAGGCAGGTTGGAGTGAGGTCACATTTTGATCATTTTTGTTGCACTTAGTGAGGTAACTAAATGACAAGATGACCTCGTCAATGGATGATAAAACGGATATTTGATATTTGATATTTGAATTCATTAATAATATCTGAGAACTGGACCAAGAACTTCCACAACATGTCTTTTATCCTGTCTTCCTTCTCTCACCCCAACCGGTTGCAGCAGATGGCCCCGCCCCTCCCTGAGCCTGGTTCTGCTGGAGGTTTCTTCCTGTTAAAAGGGAGTTTTTCCTTCCCACTGTCACCAAAGCGCTTGCTCATAGGAGGTCATATGATTGTTGTGTTCGTCTCTGTATGTATTGTTGTAGGGTCTACCTTACAATATAAAGCACCTTGAGGTGACTGTTGTTGTGATTTGGCACTGTAAAAAATTTTATTGAATTGAACTATTTGTGTAGGTTGTGCACCCCGACATTTAAAAGCTGCAAATGGATGAATCTCTCATTGGACTCCTTCCTAAAGACAATCACCTGCATAGATGTTCTGTTGTGTTTGCATTGAGTATAGTGGGGACTCCTGCACCCGATGCACACTTAGCAATATAACGGCCAACCAAGTATTAAACTGATTGTTAAAAGAATTTTGTTTTTGGAAAATGCAAATAGTTCTAACAAATAAACAGAATTTCACAGGCCTTGGTAAATCAGGATGTGAAGCATCCTGTTATGGATCTGTACTTCAAATAATGAATGTTAGTAGTAACGATTCCTTCAACTAATTAAGTAATCCGTTATGATGCTTAATCACTAAAGCTCATTTACTACTTAATGCTCCTGTAGCTGTGTTTCCACACAAAGTCCAGATCATAACTGATCTCAGAGCGACTGCAAGACAGCAGTAATTTAAAGGATGGATGTAAACAGGCGACATGCTTCATGACAGCGCTGTCTGAGATGAAAGAGAAGCACGATGGCTTTACTTTGGTGTGTTTTAACTTGTGGCCTTTTTTTTGCAAGTGCTGCTTGTCTTGTTTGTCCTGTTAGAACAACACTGCTTGAAAAGCATATAATCTATATTGTAAAAAACCTTAATTCATGGAAGCTGCAGCTTTCTTGTGCTGGTTCACTCTGCTCTCTGGTGTAAATTGGTGCTGAAGGTATTTTCAGCACCAATTTACACCAATTTAGAGACTATATGTTGAGCTGAGTTCACTCAGTTAGGTACTTTGGTGGGAGCCAAAGAAACAAATATTGTGCTTAAAATGATGTATATGTACTAAAGTTGTCCTACAGCATCAAGCTATGAAGGTTTTACATTAGTAGTCATTTTCAGCATCGCTCATCTAGCATTACATTTACAGTTTTTTACAGCCGCTAGGACACATGTCTCAATACTTAGGTCACTTTTGCAAAACTCTTCACACAATCCTCCTAACTGACCGTCAGCTTGGCAAAGCAGTTCATTTCACATTCAAAATGCACTACAACTACCAAAACACTTCATTCAGGTCTCAAATAACCTCATTCTTCCAGAACACTAGCAAAGGTTGACAGCCGACAAACACACTTTGTCACCCACAAAACAATGACCTGAAACACACTAACAACATGTAGCATTACAGTGTTTCCTTGTGTAAAACAAGGACACATCTCTGTTTATAATTTCAATATATGTTACTGGAATGAATCAGACATCATGTATTTATGTTTATGTATTTTTATTTTTTTGCACTAAGTAATCCCAAAATACAAGAATTTGTATACACACCATCCACTGATACACATACAATAGTAATGCTAATCTACTCGGTCTCCTCCATTTGGCCACAGGTTCTCATCCACATCACATCTTATGTCATCTAGGGTAATACACCTAGGAAAGAATCTTCTGGCTGCCAGAATTGAAGGAGTTGAACAATTGAAGGAGTAACACCTGTGTAGATGTTCATCTACAATGAGAATCAGCTGTGGCTGGTTAAACTGCATTTTTAGATTTAAAATATGTTTCAATAAAATATTGCTGTTGAATTTTGCTGTCTTTTCAAGTTTTGCATTGTGTTATTGTTTTGGCCATAAGTTTAACAGTTTTGAAAACAGTATGTAAGCACATGCAAAATGTCCTGTCCGTACAAAGATTTTTGGCAGTTGTTGTGTCTGAGTGAGAAGATAATTCATGAAATTTGAGAGATGTAGTCATTGAATGCATTTTGTGCCAAAACAATGATAACTGATCCTCAGTTTAGCCCACATAGACTTCTGTTGTGCTCACTGTGTGAGGAGTTTTGCAAACGTGACCTAAATATTGAGAAATGTGTCCTAGCGTCTGTAAAAAAACTGTAATCACATGCTGTTCTTCTGACGTTTTTCTCCACCGTGTCCACAACCTGTGATCAGCTCTGTTATTCTGTAAGTGATATTTGATAAAATAAAATAAAAATGTTTGTATTTAGACTCCAGAAATAGTGAAATTGTATATAATTGTATATAAGGACAGCATCACACAACTCTGTGAAGAGAAAAAAGGCGTAACACCAATAGGTTTTCTGAGAATGTCTTCATGAACGTTGGTAACAACATCTTTGACTGAAAGGGGAGTTTCACTCGTCCGGCCCACTAAAGATCAAAGCTAGCTTCTGTGGTTTAGACCTCATGCTCTAAAACACTGCAGATTTTTGCATTGCATTCTTAGAGGGTGTTTTTATTTATGAATTATTGTTAAGAAAACAGCATTTAACATCTTAACAGCCAAGCAAAGCCACTATCTATACTATCCATACTATATCCATCTGCTGGCAAGCCGCCCTCATCCACTGTCCTCGATTCTTCTTTTGCTTATTCAGACACACAAAGACGAATGTTTTCTGCTTTGTTTTTAAATGATTGACTATATATATAAACATTTTGTGACCTCTCGCATTTATCTTGTGGCCCTTTGGTGTGTGCAAACCCCTCACTCCCCAGGTTGGATTCCTCAATCCAAACTAAATCCCATCCATTGTATTCCTGGAGCTTTATCACTTGTAACTCAACAGAGGAATGAAATCATTGTTTGCAATATGAGATGCCACATGTAACAGACTGGTGCGTTTGCTCACCCAGCCTTGTTTTGGATATCAAAATGGAGAATAGCTCCGGAGATGCAGCCAGTCATTTCCTAATGAGCTGCTGGCAGGCCGGCACTGCTTTGCCCGTCCAAAATGAAAACACTGCCAGATAATTGGCCAATTTCATAACTGGGATGCTTTTTCTGGCTTAAGCTTCTGCGAATTAACGAGCTGACCGTCACAATGTCACGGGTCAGTTCAAATGAAAACAAAAAAACTGAAAGTGATGACACTACAGGAAGCTAATGATGCCTGCCACTAGCAGGAAGAACTTTTCATTGTCACAGTGAGCTCCGACATGAGCTACGCAGTCTGCTTTGATTGCATTGCATTGCAGTTAGACTGAATAATATCTGTTAAATATATTTACATTTAAATACATGCAATGCTTTAGATAAGATAGCATTGTACTGCATCTCTCCCAATTCTTCTGTAAGCAACATTTTATTTATCCAGCAACAAACAACAATTTGCTCTGTAAGGATAATATATCTTCCAATCAGACGTTTGCTGTTCTGAGCACATCTACCAAAGCATAGGGCTTTTGGTACATGGACTTTGGACTTCACCCATTCATGCAAGCACATTTTCTATACGTTATTTTCTACATAGGTGCTTTGATTCTGACATTCACACACATTCATACTCTGTTGGATGCATCGGAGAGAAACCTGGGGTTAGTATCTTGCCCTGGGGCATGCAGACTGGAGCTCAAGGCTAACAACCAGTTATAAGTTTCTCCTATTGACCCTTCTACTGCGCATAATCGACATAAACAAAAATATTAAATAGTTTGAAAAAATTAAAAAAATATGACTTGGAAAATGTTGTTGGGGCAATCGTGGCTCAAGAGTTGGCAGTTCGTCTTGTAATCGGAAGGTTGCCGGTTCGAGCCCCAGCTCAGACAGTCTTGGTAGTTGTGTCCTTGGGCAAGAAACTTCACCCGTTGCCTACTGGTGGTGGTCAGAGGGCCCGGTGGCACAGTGTCTGGCAGCCTCGCCTCTGTCAGTGCGCCCCAGGGCAGCTGTTAAAAGTTACAAATAATATGAACCCAAAGAATGAGATAAACTGTCTAGTGGTTATTTTCATACTCTCACTGTGTCAGTCGAAGCAGGTGACTAATCTTTTTTTCAAATGAGTCGTGGCTCTGACATCAATGAATGAGTTGCTGCAATGAAAGAAACTGTTCAGTCTTGAGATGTGACACAATGTTTCACAGTGACACTGATCTGTAATGTTTCTCATTGCTCTGTTTGGTTAAGGAATCCATTTCTGAGTTCAGATTGGGCTTTTTTTTCCTTCATGAGTGTGATAATCAAAGTTTGTCTGCAACTCTTAATAGGTGAACAACTTTTAGAGTTAGTCTAGGACAGGTATTAACATGTGAACTATTTTTTTACATTTGCTTTACAAGGCTACTTCTACTATTTGGAATCAGTGCCACTTGTATGAAAAGGTAGTGGGGATATAACATCCAGTTGGTATAAAGAATTAAAGTCACTCATAATTCAGTTACATTCAATTCAGTTGTATTTAAATTGCACCAAATCACAGCAACAGTCATCTCAAGGTGCTTAATATTGTAAGGTGAAGACCCTACAATAATACAGAAAATGACCCCCTTTGAGTAAGCACTTTGGCAACAATGGGAAGGAAAAACTTCCTTTTCATAGGAAGAAATCTCCAGCAGAACCAGTTTCAGGGAGGGGTGGCCATCTGCCACAACTAGTTGGGGATGAAGGGAGGGAGACAAGACAAAAGGCATGCTGTGGAAGAGAGCCAGAGATTAGTAATAAGTCATAATTAAATGCAGGGTGGTGTATAAACACATGGTGAGTGAACAGGGGTGAGAGAAGGAGAAATGCTCAATGCATTATGGGAATCCCCCGACAGCCTTAAGTCTATTGCCGCATAACTAAGGGTGGATTCAGGGTCACCTGACCCAGCGTTTACTATAAACTTTGTCAAAGAGGGGACGTTTTAAGCCTAATCTTAAATGTAGAGGGTGTCTGTCTGTCTGTCCAAATCCAAGCTTAGAGCTGGTTCCACAGAAGAAGGGCCTGGAAGCTGAAGGCTCTGCCTGTCATTCTACTAGTCCAGTCTAGAAGTAATAAATGCATGAACTAGTTTTTCAGCGTCACTCTGAGACAGGATATTTCTAATTTTAGAGATATTGCATGGATAGAAGAACACAGTCCTACATATTTGTTTAATGCGTGCATTGAAGGACATCCTGCTCAAAAATGACTCCATCTGCATAACAGTGAAAATGTATGCTACATCTTTTAATGATACTGGCTAGAGGAAGCATGTATAATGTAAACAGAACTGGTCCACACACTACCAGCTAACACTGTGTCTTCAAAATGCTAGAAAACTTTTAAGTACAGAAACCAATACTAATACTTTTATCTTAATCTTTTATATACATGTGACATTTCTGTCTGTTTGCAAATCCAACTTTTGCCCTGAATCTTTTTGTACTCTCAGGAAGGTCATACCTAAACTAGTGACCAACTATTGTTTTGTTTGTTTGTTTTTAAAAGGAAATCAAAGGAAATTGAAAAACTTTAATCTAGCATGAAATATTCATGAAGCATATGGTGTAAATGTATACAGCGAGTGCGATGAACCCTATCTGCCCTCTTGAACACAGGCTGGATAGGTGCGTACTGTCATGACAGCATAGTCACAGAACTGAGGAAAAGGTAATGGAGTCGAAATAATGTCCAACAACAGTTGCATGAACAGCTGTAAGGTTGATTCATATCAGCTGTTGCATTTATTGAAGAGGCCGTTCTAAGCAACTTCAAATGTGAACTCCTTCCCACAGACTGCCCACCTTTGCTCTTTGGCCTGTCCAGCTGGTCCAAAGCTCAGGCTAACAGGTGAGCAGGGCACTCACTGCTCCAACGACCCATTACACACAGTCTGTTTAACAACTGCCAATAGCTCATTACCTGCATGGGCTCTTTCACAGGCATACAGTTTTAACATAAGCTGCTGACTCAGTGCTGCTGTGCATGGTGGGCATGAGGACAGTTGCTCACAAATGTTTAACGTTTTTTTCCTAAATAACCAAATACATTTTAAACAAAGCTGAATAGTTTGCAATCATTTTCCCAGAGGGACTTTGTCAGAAGATGAAGGCAACACTAACTGTTAAAATTAAACCTCCCCCTATTCCCTCTGAAACATTATTCCCCCTCATGGTCCAGCCTTGGATACCATCCCCCAGTGGCCCTCATTCACTGAAACTTCAAACCAACTGTCTCCCTCAGAGTGATGGGCAGGGGGGCTATTGTTTTGTGATCAGCCAGAAAGTCAACACACAAGAGGATAGTCTGCTTTTGCAAGACACAATCACCAGCACATTATGGCTGAATGTAGTTCCTGGGGTCGCTGCATGTCCCTGGTCGTGCAGGAGGTATCATAAATAAAGAGAGATCCAGGAGAGTGAAAGAAAACAATGAGCCCCCAACCCCCTCCACCACCTTCCCTTGCTTCCAGTACTGTCTCTTCTCCCTATCAGCCACAGGCACATTGTATGTCAGAGGGCATGGTGGGGAGAAACTGAAGCCAAGAACAAGTAAGTAAGGCTAGGAGAGGAAACCTGGATCTCTGTAAGCCTGGTGTGTCCTGTCCTGGTCATTGTTGTCATCATTAGAGACAAAGAGACAGGAAACAAAGGCAGGATGAGAGAAATGGGGTCTGGCAGTGGTATATATATAAACGTAAATAATGAAAATAAGATTTTGTGTGTAATTCTTCTTGCACTTTCTGCGTCAATCATGAAATTCATAAATCCAGGTTGGGTTGGTTTAGCTGTGATAGCTCTGCTGCACGGGGACACAGGTAATCCAGCAATAATTTTCAGCGAACAAGGGATTGTGATTTCTCCCCCCGTCAGGGAAAGAGAAAGCCGAAATCATCTGTGAAGGGCTTTCTTCTAGTGCAGCGCTGCCTATCCTACAGCCAAGCAATGTCCTTGCTTTCACAGGGATAAAGCCGTCTCTGACAATGATGGGAAAAAAGAATTGCTGATGGAGAAGAAAGAGGCTGAAGTGAAGCAGTGATGAAAGGGATAAGGCTGAATTCGTGTGTGTAGGTGTGTGTGTGCGACAGCTGAATAGTTGCACCTTTGTGTGCGTCTTTATGTCGCTGTGTTTCCATTGACACAGCTACATTTTTTAAATGTAATGACCTTAATTAATACTTTATATTTAAGGTTAAGTTCTGAATCAGTGGAGGTTTTCTAGCACAGCACTTATGTATGTTTTTGCAGTAACTTCTAATTCGTATGTCTTAGTCTACCCTCTTACATATATTTCTTTTTTTCCTTTTATGAAATACTGTGAAAAACCTATTAAAAAACTTCACATAGAGACACAGCTTCCGTCCTCACACTCGTCAGCATACTAATGATGACTAATGATGAAGTGGTTCTGAACCTGAACAAACAAAAGACTTTTAATGCATCCATGTGCTTTGGGCTGCCTCATCCCTCTCAGTCTTTTTTATTATTCCACTATTTGGCCACAGAAGCTGAAGGTCAGAATAGTTCATGGTTTAAAAAAGGTGAAATCTTTTGACTTCCCAAATTGGACTGGGAAATTACATGTGTGCTGAGGAAGCTGCCAATTTTCAGCAGAACATTAAAGAGAGGTGAAGACAATAACACTGATCATCTCATTACGGTCCAGTGACTTGCTTGGAAGTCTTGGGTTCTGACGTTCATGTAAATGTGAGCTTGATATCTACCATCCATCTAAACATCAATGGAGTCCAAATACACACAATCATTGTCCTGCCGCTTCTAATTGCAACAGCCTCCCCCATGAGGACAAGGGGAAGCCTCAACCAGAGCGGAGTGAGGGACAACACAATGTGACTGACAGTGAAGCACACATTACTCATTATGTTTTTTAAAGGTAGTACATTGCATTAGAAAGTAATTTGTTGCACTGCTTAGTACATTACTGCTGCATTACACCTAACATGTACTGTCCCATAATTACCATTTAACAACATAAAGCTATAATACTACGCACCATGCTGGTCCTAATGAGGACAGAAGCTTTAGTGTTTTAGTTTTGAGCCAAAGCCTGCAGCAAATGTGAAAACGAGCTCAAAGAGCACTTCAACTGCCACGCTGATTGAAAAGTTACAGGTAGAAGCTACAATGCTGTATTAAAGATCAGAGTCTGACTGTTTGCCTGGAGAGAGCACACATTCAGCTTTAACATCACTCTGGGTTTTTCCCTACTTTGCGTTAGCATGCTGTCTTTGCAGATGCACAAAAGTCAGTGTGGTGTTATCAGCAGCTATCACTAGCCTGGGCTTATTTTACCATCACATTCGTCTCCTTCTATCCAATGAATTTACACTTACTGCCAATTTTTCCAGCCCTCTAAAGTGTAGGTCAGCTGACTGTAAGGCAAGTAAAGAAAAAAGGTACTTTGATAATTGTTTTTCCTTATCTGCTGATCTTCAGATATGCACAACCTATGTAGCTCAAGTAGTATCTCTAACTTTATTAAGTGATTAAAAAATGTGTAACATACTCACCCCCATCTCACTGGTTATCTGCAGGAAGGATTTGAGGACTGTAGATGACCTATGGGATCTGCTGTTAGCATCCAGGTTTCAGATACCACTGATGGGTCAGAATTGTTTTGACAGTAAGATGGGGATTCAAGCAACACTGGTCCGATGGTTTTAATGCTTTGGTTTATATGTGTATATAAATTCCTTCATGAGATTAAGTTCTCTTGGGGAGCTAATTGGAAATATGTTAGCATAAACCTCTGGTACGTCTTCATTATTGGAGCTTTCATAATCCAGTCCGTCTGGTACTCACGGAAATGTCATTTGTATATTATTGCAATATTTGTATAATGCCATTTTTTGGATAGTATTTGAATTAAAAAAATTAAATGACTGACATTCTACTTTCCACCACATGATAAATGCTAATGCAAAAACAAACTTCTTCAACATGCTAACGCCGTTAGTATTCATACTAACAGTGCTGTCATGATATGAAAATGTAAACCAGTCATTTCCAGCTGTTTTCCCTTTCGAGTGTTTGGACTAGGCTCTCACTCGTTATCTCACGTTTTCCCCCTTGAGACAGTAACGCTTAACCCTGACACTCTATTTGGGGGTTTGAGGAGGAATGTCGGTGCCATTTTTCCCAGACTTTTTACATTTGTTCATCAGACAAGGAGAGCGGTATGGAATTGAAGAAAGCTTCTAAAGGGACCTTAAAGGCTTATTCAAACTGGAGATGAGAATAATAAGAGATTATTGCAGCATGAGTGCCTCTTAAATTCATGTATTTGTTGGTTATTTGGAGCTCAGGGTTTCATAGATCTGATTTCAGTTCCGGTAATAAAATTATCTCTCTTCATCACAATGTAGACTCCCGCTATAAGTTTCATAGAGAGAGAGAAAAAAGCTATGTAAATAAAGAGAAAAACAAATGGAGACAGAACAAACTATATGTAACTTCTGGCAGCACGTTTAAACCTTACAACAACAAAACAGCAACAAGTTGACACATAATACATTTACTCCAACCCCAACATCCTGAGGGAATACTTATTTAACCCAAGTGGGAAACTACATTATGAAATTAAGTTTTACCACCCAGCTACATATATAACATATGTACAACTAGGGATGGGTATCGTTTAGGTTTTATCCGATACCGGTGCCAAACCGGTACTTTTGAAACGGTGCCGATGCTTAAACGGTGCTCGAACTGGTGCTTAAAGAATGGAAAACACAAACTTTGTCCAAAAACCTCTTATGTTTTTATTTTTAGCAGTCCCTTTTTTTCTGCAAAATGATAACCAAGTTAGCCTTTTCTGTTGATACAACATACCTCCTTTGGTTGGAATTGGTGCTTAAACAATGGAAAACACAAACTTTGTCCTAAAACCTCTCATGTTTAGCTGGGTTTTTTTTGTAAAAAGATAACAATGTTAGCCTTTTCTGCAGCTATAGGGCATATATGGCATCACTCTATCAAACTAGAAGACAGCCGCATGTCACTACGATGGTGTTTATTAGTTCACCTTACATGCATTAATGTAATAACGTGGTTAGCCTACTCAATGTAAATTACATGCGAACAACATTAAGCGACTCACCCAGAGAAGAACGGCTGCTGCTGCCATCATCATCCGTCATCATTTCTGCTACACTGGCAGGGCTAGGGGCCAGGACTCTCCTCTTCGGGTTCTTGGGTGATGTTGCTAACTCCGGGTCTGATAACAGGCACCACACCCGCAGTAGATGTGCTCGGTGTGAGCTCTTGCAGCAAGCTATCAAATACGGTGCATTTCTCGGCTTTTAAAAAAATGCTATACGTCGCCAGGTGTTTCATCAGATTTGAGGTGTTACCTCCTTTGCACAGTATCACCTTAAAGCACTTGTTGCAGGCTGCTGAGTTTGCATCTTTTGCTGTGAAGTACAGCCAGACTTTTGACCGCTTCACCTTGGGCATTTTTAATCTGTAGCTCTGCTCTAAAAGGACGTACGTACCTGGGCCTGCCTACTATCCTTGGAAAGGTAAAATGATTGGCTAGAATTCAAAGTGTATGACATTTCAAGAAAATAAAGCACCGAAATGTGCGCTGCTTTTCGGTCTGGTTACTACCGGTAACTACCGGTATCTGGTGCCATTACCCATCCCTACGTACAACTGAAAGCGCTTGGTTCCACAGTTTTCTGTGCACTATTTCTACAGAACATTGCTCTTTATCTGGTTGACTCATTCCTACTGATGTGTACTAGTGACCTCTTTTTCTAGGAGATGACCTCCCAGCCATCCATGAATCCTGACAAACAGCCTGGACTGTTGTCTGATCAACTGGAAGCTGGAACTCCACCCAATATAGAAGGCAAATAGAGAAAATAGGGCAAGTAACTAGTGGTAGAATGAGTGGTGACATTATAGGTGTATATAAACTCAAGAAAATACTCTGACCCATGTGTCCTTTTTCTGGTGGGACTGTTCTCAGTAAATCCAGAAATGCTTGGTTGTACAGAATAGTTCTGTGGTCTGGAATGAGTTGTTCCAGTCTTCTTCTAAAACAGTTTGAACAGTTCTGCTCATCTCTGACCGTAGGTAAAGCTCACGTACAGTATCTTCATAGACAGAGTATTAGATTATTTTGCATTAATTACACGTGTATGCTAAATTTTCATGGGAATGTTTCTAAATGAAATATCAGATGATGTATTTACAAAAAAGTAAAGAATCTCAAACTCATGGGTCAGTAATCTCAGCAAACCACTACAGGAGTTACAAAAACAACCAAAATGTATCCAGAGCTTTATTTTTGATGAAGAAACCTGAAGAAATGTAATCAAAGAAAGCATTAAGACCACAATCAACTGTGAGCACTGCAGTCTGAAACCAAAGTGGTCTGAATAGCATTGATCTTCCCTCCTGATTGCACATGTGCTGTCATGCTCTTTCATTTTCATTCACAGTGACCTTTGACACAATGAAGGTATACTTACAAGTCTTATTTGATCTGTCACTGGAGGCTAGGACTGGCAAACAGTAAAAGGCTACACTTTTAGTGGACCACTGTGATATTGTATGCACTCAGCATTGTGCTATAGTTTGCCATCTCCCATTAAAATGAGAATGTCTTCTGTGAGTGTTATTTTGCTTTATTAGATCAATTTTCGGTTCTAACAAATGAGCTAGCTGTGTGTATTCATGGTGTAATTACTTTCCCTTTCCAATTTGCCAGACAACACAGCTCTGTCCTGGAAATATAATGGGTTACTTTGCATGAAACATAGCTAAAGTAATAACAGAATATTAGCTTACCTCTCCACAGGAGTCCAGTGAGATGGGGGGTCAAATTCAATGCAGGAGACTGGCAGTCTGTTCGTAATCACTGTGTAAAATCTAGCATTGTCTGATCTGTCTATGTGTGTGATTACTGCTCCCTGGAAGTGGATATGATGAAACAGGAGTATGAAATGGCAAATTATTTCAGGTTGCAGTCTCTAATTTCAGTCACACAGATTTTGTTTTTGGCTTCCTGGTTGCATCCTCAGAAAGATGTATTCTGCAGCTCTCTTTACAGCAAAATTGGTTTCATAAGCTTTTTTTTTTTTAATCCTTTTTAGACTTTTAAATTAATAATATCCAATTGAAATTAGTGAAATTATTACTTTGCTAGTTGGAAATACTATGCATGTTACTGAATCACTGCCTTTTCTTTCCTTCATGTAGTCCTACTGAAAATAAGGCAGCTAGCTGCTAGGCATGAATGGCTTCTGTCACACACCGTAACAGCTGGCCGGGGCTGCCTGTTAACGGCAGGTGAGAGAAGGAATGGAGTCGGAAGAGCTTGTATGTGGAGGGGAGACAATTTTGTTCAGGCTCTCTAGGGTATGTGTGTTGTGGGGAGGGCCATAATTGCAGTTGCCACTTCACCAACCCATCTCCCCGCTACCCTGCCACCTCGCAGCCCCAGTGCAGAATGGGAGAATTGGAAGAGTCATTTCATCTCACAGGAAAGGAATGGATGGGAGCTCTGTGGGGTGGGGAAGCAGAGGAGGCTAAATTACAGAGCAGCACAGTGCGCTAGCCGGCTGTGGGCTCTGACCCTCTGTCCTGACACCACTTGGTGCCTGAGAAAAAGACTATTTTGAACAAGGTGCGCATCTTCTGCAAGAAACTGCAGAGGTCGGGCACAGTTGCATCCTGCATAACTTCATACAATCCTATACTGCAGTCATGTGAAAATTGCATTGTTCAGTATAGAAACATAAATGACTTTTTCACGGTTTATTTGCAAATATATTACTAAATGTATTAATAAAAGAACAGCAACAGTTTAAAGTCATGAACAACACTTGTTACTACAAGCTTTGGCTCTAAAACTGACCACATCACAGTAAGTCCAGTCTTGTCAGGTCAGGTAATGCCATTCATTACTTGCCATTATACCAATAAGCTCTCTCAGCTAAACCACAGGTGGGGGCATAGGAGGTCTCTGCTACACAGCCAATAGAGACAACAAACCAGAAATATAGACACCAGACATCTTTGACAAAGTGAGGAGCAGCGAGCTTGTTTTTGTGTAGGAGAGAGCAACAAAATGAATATCATGATGTGTCAAAGATAAGACATCTTTTAGTAACAATAGGCTGAATTTTATTCCAGACATTTTAGAAAACAAGGAAATATGTTTCCAGTGAGGAAAGTGATGCATCAGAGGCAACATCAATCCTCAAAACACCTCTCCAGTGTTCTCAGGAATCAGTCGCTCAAGAAAAGAAAACCATGGTTTAAACAGCCACGGCTGTTCCAAAACCCAGTGGAAGAGATTAAGTAAAGAGGAGAGTAGAGTGACACCAATGCTGTAATATATTTCAAGGTTTGCTGAAGCTCTTACGGCTTAGTGCCAATACAAACGCATTCAGGATTCCTCCATGTCCTCGTCATCTCACAAATTGAAAGGACAGCCAAGTCATAAAATGCAAAATTGTTGTCCGTCATTCAAAATAACCGCTTTTATTACCCATTTTGGTCCTTCATCATAACCAGTTTCTGCTGTTGGTGACCCATTCAGCTACTGTCTTCAGAGAGACATCCACACAGCTTATAGTACAAGTGCCAAACCTCATCCCCACTCATTACAGAATACAGTCAGTATATGAAACCCACTGGATGGTTAACCCCAGCAGATAAACAAGAGCTTAATGTTTGCTTTGACACCACAATCTGCCCCTCTCATCATAATGTGTGGTGGCAAACAGACGGGACGCCCAGCCCTGTCATATACCCCTATCAGTTCGTATATATGCAGAGAGCGTTGGAGAAAGCAGAAGGTGCGTCTCGCTTCACAGCCCTAAAATTAATGGTTGGGGCGAGGGGTGGGGGGGGGGGGGGGGTGCTCTCAATATAGAGTGATGGCAAAGAAAGAGGTCTCTGAGAAGAAGTGGAGATAAAGAAATGGATTCTTATAGGAGCAGAGACAGTAGAGAGACAATAGAGCTCTAGTCTAAATGGCAATCCACTGGATCTCTTGCCCATATTTCCTTTTATTCACACTGTGGGACTGAATCCAAGTTGAGAAAAGCCAGCAAGAGAAACAGGAAATTAGTTGCCCACCTAATAGCTGGACTGCTTTACCACCTCCCCCTCGTATTTTTTTCCTCTTTTTTCTTTTCATCCCTGAGGGAAGTTGGATAACAGCCATTCCCATTGAAAGGTGGATCAATAAAGAGATATATTGTCATCTTAGAGCGCCACCCTCCTAATCAATTAATCTATACTAGAATTCGTTCATTGGATCCTCTTGAGGGGGTTGTCCTCTTATTACCCGCTATGAGTTTAAAAAAAGGTGCAGACATATGGGGGTCTCATTACTAGAAATGGAGAAGAAACCTTGAAAAGGTTCAAATGTCTCGTTATAGATGCAGATGATAAGCATTTAATGGCATTTCAAGGTAACAGTGATTTCACCACGAGTGGGTCTGCCTACCGAGATTATAAGCAATAGTCTTAATGACTTATTCTCCCCGCTCTGCTGCATCATCAGATATAGGGGCATATGCATGTGATTCAGAATGTACAGAGTGCCTCGTAGGCAGTGTGCCACTGATTCCATCTTAATAGTCTGTTATTTTCTGCTTCAAGTTTTGGCTATTTCCAACTTAAAAGTGTTCTCTCAAGGTTAGCCTTTCAGGGATTTTAAAGGTACTTTAAAAGATGAACTTGCATTGTTGAAAAAACATTTTTAGCTTTAAATCAGAGCTCAAGTTTGGGGCAGCTAAATAGCAATTATTTTAAGCATTTGCACAATGAATTCACAGAAGGCTAATCTCTGACATCAACAGCTGTGGGCGTATATATCTGAGGGACTTTTACTTTCCCTCTTCCTCAGCTTTATCAGCTCTTGTAATTGTCGGCATGCAAAACTGCTCCTTGAACACTCCCAGCAATATCAGGACTGCCATCACTGTTTTTATACATTAATGGTGATTTATAGCCAGGAAGGAAGTGGTTCTGGTAAAGGATGTTGGCCATTTCTCTGTGGGAAGAACAATACATCAGTTCATATGGTCTTTTAAGCGCGAAAATAAGGAAAATCTTTTTTGCCTTCCAGTAACGAACAGGAGAAAATTATGTTGGCAAATTCGAGAAAAGAAAATACCAAGGTTTGCCATGTGTAGCGCTCCATCTTTACATCAAAAGGTCATGAAATTAGATGAGACGACCCAAGACAGAGAGATGGAGGAAGGCTGTGAAATAATGTGACAAAGAACTAAAAGTACACATGCAGCTAATTTAAAAAGCAGGAAGTAAAACTAGGTTAAAAAAAACAAAGCAAAGCAAAACTATCCTTCAAAGTTAAACAATAAAACTGTACAACAAAAACTGTAATTGGCAGCACAACTCAAAATATAATAAGAATGCTCATCTCAAAAACACAACCACACCCTGGGAATATCATATCATGTGGACTATCAGTGTCTCAATGTCTACTGTGTCTTTATTTGTTCAACTCTAAAAGTGGAAAACTGGAACACAATGCATATGATGAATATAATGCATTCTTTAAAAACACAACAATAAATCCACCTATTGTACTTACAATGGTCCTCTACTAGCCATGTACTGGCTCCTTAAAATGACCCCCTATTTTAAAAGACACAAAGAAAGAACAAAATATGTCATTTTCCATTTAATGGACATCTCCAAGGTCACTTATTGTTCTGTCCTCAGAGTCAGTCACATCTATAGACATCCTTGGACAGGAAGTAATACATTTCTACATGACACTTCATGAATCATCAGGTTTGACCTACAACAATGCTGCTTAAAGAAGAAGGATGAAGCCAAAAGAAATTGTATACTTTTTAAGAATTAATCTGTCTCCACAACTACTCAATGCCATTGGGACAGCTTCATATACTGAAAGCACTCTTTAGAAAACCCTTCATGGTGAGAAGTGCAAGAGATTAATTTTCCTTAAAATGACAAAGCACTGATAGTTTGTTGTTTGCATCACACATGCATGCAAAATGAGCTCTGTCTCATCTTAAATAAATGAATAGACTTTTAAATAACAAGTCTCTTTCCTTTTGATTATTTTGGAGCTTATATGTAAATGATATGTGTGTGGTACGTTGGTCTGAAAGCCTGATTTGGTTTCCATAAATTGATGTTTGGGGGATGCTTGATATTTCTCACTCTTCTGAAAGGCATTTGAAAGCCATTCAGAGTGGAACAGTTAAACAGCCTGCAGAAACAGTGCAGCCTCGGCCAAAAGAGGGGAAAAAAAGATCCTTCATACATCATAGGCTCCTTTCACTTAAAGTCATTAGTTTATTTATAAATGTAGGCTCAGCTGCCCAGTGCATTACTTAATATGACGATACGTTTGTCTTGAAGCGTGCTTGCCATGTGCTGAATTCAACTCTTTCAGTGGATCTGTTCTAAACAACTGTGGAAACACTCTTTTTTATTTGGATTGACATTTATTGTTTGTAGATTCCAGAGACTCTGTTCAAACACTGGCTGGTCTAGAGGTAGGGCAATGAAAAGTCTCCTGCCAACCAAACCATCAATTAGCCTCTATATATTATAGAGGCCGTCTTTTCCTATGCTGCCAGGAATTCCAGGAAATGTTTTAATGCTGGCATTTCACAAAAGTTGACTCTACGTGGCCTTTACAATGCTTTCAAATGAATAGCAAAAATTATGCCCTTTCCACACGCAAATCTTTGTGCGTGGAAAGGGCAAAACTCTGTGGTCTATGGCTCAGCTGCAAATGTGTTGCACAGCACCAATCCACACTGATGGGCTGTCATTGTAATTCAGTTCCTAATGTGGATAATTAGTCTGAATTCATGGAGTGCTTGATTCCACTGACAGCTATGCCAAATGTTTGATGAAAGCACCAAAGTAGCGGCATCAGTCACAGACAAACGGAAATGCGTTTAAGTGGAGGGCCTCATCATGTTTTATTCAATCACAGAGCAATGCTCAATTAATCAGTTTCTGCAATTAAATTAAATATGTACATGCATAAAACATGAAAGAAATATCAGGGGTGTTTAAGTGGCGCTTGCTTCTCATTTTTCCTGTTAACCCAAAAAGAGAGAATTTATTTTCAGCTCTCTGCAGCAGACACTGTGACCTTACTGATGTGGAATTATTTCTGTTTCATGCAATGCTGAGAACACAGCGAGACAGAATGTGTTAAAGCTCAACTTAGTATGCGCAGCTTGATGCAAACCACCATTCAATGCATTTCTATAAATGTCAAGAGCTGTGTGTTTACCAGGTCTTTCTGACCCCTAATATTTATTCAGCTCAACAGCACTCTAGCCAATCATTCCTTATTGCAGAATTGTGGCTCTTAAGTCAAGTTTCATTGGCTGCAGTTTGCCGTATCTCCTGGCACATGTAATATTGCTTTTCGCTTTCCATCAGTTGCAGGCAGAGCCTGTGCTCAGATAAATAGTGACATTTTGCAGCAGTGTGGGGGGCTTGTTTGCATCTTTTAGTGCCTGAGTCATTTCTATCGCCTTATTTGTATACATAGCATCACAGTCGGCACAATCAAAGGTCGTACACATGTAAGAGAAATTTGCATTTGGATTCAAACTATTGCCAAAATTATTTATGCCTGTGTGTTTAGATAACAGCCATGAGATAAAAGCTGACATTTGCGCCTCATTGAGTATTATGAGTTCAGTTTAAGAAAAAAAAGGTGGTTTCTGAATGAATGCAAAGATCATGAATCTTTGCAGCACTACATTAGCATTCATGCTCTTCATAGCGTGTTCAAGGATGCAAAATATTCATATATATAACTATATAGATGTAAGATAAAGTGTCCAAGCTGTCTTTGATTGCATATTATACATCTGGACTTTTTTGAACAGCATGGTGACTTCTTCTCAATGCTGAGGAAAATTCACAGCTTAAGTGGGAAACATCTTACCAGCGCATGGAGGACACAGAAACGGAGTAACAGAGACAAAGTACAAAACTGTTTGGATTACTTGTGGGATTCTGTATTGGTTACTCGTCTCTAATCTTCATCTAAGTTACAATTATAGCCAAAATACAATCTGACGAAACACTAACCGTATCTACTTTTCATGTCCAGATCAAGCACACTGAGTAATCACCCACAGTAATGGCTGAAAAAACAAACAAACAAGTAAATATTTCCATTAGTAACTTTTGCCATTTTATTATTAATCCAGGCAGATGTTATGGGAGTTACGAGAAGGTTCACAAACGTTTTGCTTCAACTGTAGTTGCCTCTGTTGTGTCTCTAAGACCCTGAAGTTTATTTAAATCTGAATTTAACAGAAATGACTAACTGGTCATGGTCCTATCGTGTTTTGTTGGTTAGAAGGTATACGAACATTACATACATAGCCTGACAAGGTTTCACTGTAATGGTCCCTCGGAGGCTCCCGCAACATACGCATTGAAATTGAGCGCACTGGCCCTTTAAGAGAATGGTACTGGAGTGGTAAAGTTAGTCGGAATTAAACAAGGATGAACCGGAGGCATGCTGAGTCTGCCTTCAGCATACTGTTACAGCAGGCTGGTGGTTTTGTCACAGCTTAACTGAGATGTGCTTTTGTTAATAGTGTAGATTCTCCCTCTCTCTCTGTGTAGATAGATAGATAGATAGATAGATAGATAGATAGATAGATAGATAGATAGATAGATAGATAGATAGATAGATAGATAGATAGATAGATAGATAGATAGATATTCCGGAGTCGAAACTATTAGATGAGGTGCCATTCAACCCTGACAGGTTGAATGATTTCTGTAACCAATCATTCACATTTTGTTAGGTCAGTCAGGACCTGCAGGGTCCACTGGCATTAACACAGCTGTTTTTTAATATTCATTTTCCAGTGATTACCCTCTTAAAGATATGCTTCTCTAACTTATCAATTTATAATATAGCCGTAGGCATTGCATCAGGTTGCTTCATTAGAATTTTATTTTGAAAGCACAAGCGGAAGCCGGTAATGCCATTGTGGCCACTGTTACCGTGGTGCGCTTTGGCTCCGGGAGCGCACTGTTTGCTGCTGAGGCTCAGTGCTGGTGGCGGAGCGACAGAGAGGGACGGAGCAGTGACACACATGGAGCTGAGCTTTTAACAAAGTGGACGTTTCGTCCTGGTACGATGACTCCGGCTACTTTGGGGCTGTTTTTCTACAGGACTAAGCCCTGATGAATGTTTCTCCTCTGTTAAAAACAAACAAAAAGAGGAAAAAACGGGACTCATTGACCGGGCGCCGCCTTCACCTTACTCTCAGCCGCCCCTCCGATCATCACCTGCAGCTTGCTTTGTACGACACTAAACGCAGATTTTGCAGAAGCGTTGAGGGATTAAAGTTTGAACTTATGGTTTATTTGTAGAGCGGCTGAGATGCTGCCTGCGGAGTCCGCTGCTAGTTGCTGACATTTCATACCATAGGCTGGCGCTCATTTGTGGGTCTGTGTGGAAATTATAAGTGCTGCTGCTGCTGCTGTTTGACAGCCTAAAGACTGCCACCAACCTTATCTACCTATGTGCACATTTGTATAATGGAGTACAGTCCGGCTCTGGTTCCCTTACTGGTTGTATTTGCACTCGGAAGTTTGGCATATGGTAAGTTTTAAATTGCTTATTTTGTGGTTATGGTTATCAAACAAACAAAACACTTGTACAATGTCCGTTATAAAGTTTACAAAGTTACTATTTCACATCAGTCAGCTGATCTTGTAGGAAGCCCCCTTTATGTCAGCATTTGTGCATAAGTGAGTAATCCTCCTAGATGATGTCACTTAAAAGGCCACTTAGGAACAACAGACAGCAGAGTAGCCCATATGCAGCTTTACTGTGTGACCTGCCCAGGGGATACTGGATTATCACCAGCATCTGCTCCCCACAGAAATCTGACTTTGCTGGCTCATTTATCTCTAGCATTGGGCCCATTAGATGAATTATGGACACAATGCAATTGTGAAACAAAAACCCTTCAGTTTCTTCTCCACTACTGTAAGTGAGTGTGGCAGGGTTGAAAGTTTGAATCCCTCTGTGGACAGCATTGCTAAAAAATGCATGCTTTCTTGCTACTGTACAAGGTTTGGTGGAAAAAGCCTTTACCAGCTGCTGCTGCGTGTAAAATGTTAAGCAGCTCCTCTATGTCCCAGTCTGTGTGGTGGAGAGTACCAAACAGTGTAGGTTTAAGTGTCACCGAATCCCTGGATATAAATGTATGATGCACAATATTGGCTTTTGTTGTTTCATGACTCTGCCTTCAGACGTATGCATATGGTGATTTTGATTTCAGCTTTCAGAAGCGAAATCTGCCACATACGCACACTACGAGTCATAGTATGGCTCTTTCTTGTAGACATCAGACACCTCTGGGATGATAGAGATATGTTTAAATGAGACTGCTGGATCCTCAGATCCTCCATCAATCACACGTGTATAACTGAAATTGCTGCCAGTTGGCTACAGGCTCTTTGTCAACATGCATTCATGTCTGTGTTCAGCACAGATGAACCTCCATGTGCGACGTACTAAAGCAATGTTTTTTGACACAAGTGGGATGATATCGTTTGTGTCAGTGTGGTGTCTTTGGGCCCAGCCCCACTGCTGAGGCTCCCTTTTACAAGCCTGTAAACATTGCCTATGAACTCAGCATCTGTGAAAGTGCTCCTTCACTGACTCCAGATGCTCCTCTGGGACTATAAAGGCTGGATTAAAGCTGCTTATTTTCACTTTAGCAAACACATGGTGAGTTAAAAAAGAGAGAAAACTGTACTGTTTTTAGCAGCAGACTCCCCCCCCCCCCTAAGAAGAGTTTAGGAATGATTCTCCATCCCTCGTCTTCGTGTGAAGGGGCCGTTCATGCGGAGCCAGAGTCACAGAGTCTGGTCTCAGACTGTTTTTCCAGTAATATGACACTGGAATCTGCCAATCACCGCTGTCACTATCAGTCACCTCGATGACCTCAGGAAACTCTTCTCCAATGACTGTCAGTGACTCATGTGTTTACAATGTACTTTATTGATGTGACTTCAAGGCAGGAGCTGAAAACAGCTGCTTTGTTGCAATGTGGATGTCCTCACCAGACTAGTTGCCAGATGAAATAGCCGACACCAAACCTAGATAACCACTCTGTAATTACAGTCTGAGCACACAGCTCAATTTCCTTTAGGGAGGGAAGTACCGTGGGGTGTAATGTGGCTGAAATAGCACAATTACCGAGATGGCCATTGTTTAAAACCCTTTCTTCTGTTTCTGGCAGTTGTGCATTTTGCGCACAAGGTTTTTCAGACATGCTGTCAGCCTCAGTGAGTTACAGTGGAGGAGGTTTGGAGGGGTTTAATGGATTGATCAAGGACAGTTTGACAGGAGTTATAACTGCTGCCGAGATTGTATTGAGATGTCTGAGTAGTCCTCTTTAAAGTTGGGGCACAACCACTAGATCCTGGTGGCAAAAAGACCAGTTCACTCTAAAACCAAAACCACGTGAATGACTAAAGTAAAAAGATGTGTATTTTTATTTTTCCGAATTTCTAAGATGTGTCCCACAGAGATGAATGTGCTGTTTGAAAAATGCTTTTTGCACAAACCCATGGACGTACTAATGGACACTGATACAAAACAGTTCTTGTGAATTCTGTTGGCAGTCAGTAACCAGTACAGTGTTTCAAAAATGAGATAGCACCGTTCCATTTAGGTGGCTATTCAGATGGAAGCCCAGCGCGAGACTTTTACCAGCTGCACTCCACATTGTAAACCTAGATTTACTTTGTTATTTTTATGTTACAGTCATCACTGCCGACTGGAATGGCTCCTAACAGCGCTCCAATATGCAGTAGCTCATTTTGTTTTTGCTTTTGGAATATTGACAACATTCCTTTTTCTGCAGAAAGAAAAAAGACACAAAAAGCTTTGTAGTCATTTCCGAGAACAAACATGCACTCGCACAGTGAGCGTACCTTCCTCCTCCCCCCACCTGCCTGCCCATCTGTTCTGCACAGATCAATTAGGCTGTCAATACATTCAAGCATGATGCACTGAAATGAGGCACAGTGTAGCATTCAAGCTACAAGAAGATCATAACTTGCGCCGGTTGAAAAATAACACTCGAAATCGGGGCAAGGAACTAAAACTCCTCCTCCTGTTACCTCAGAATCAGCAGCGTTAATCATCCATCCACTTTCTGAATCTTATTTGAGTAGTTTTGCTTTTTTTTCAAGCTGCTGGTCAACCAGTTCTAGAAATGAATAATAAGTAATGCTAAAAAAAACATGAGGTGAATTTGCGTATGCTAGTCGTTGAACAGCCGCTTATTATGCGTACCCATGATAATAGAATTTCACAGTCACAAATATCCATTACACATCAGATTGACTGCACCTCATGATGCATTAATAACAAGTTATTTGTGTACTGGGCTGTAGTAAATAAATAAAAGCACTTTGTAAACATGTCAGTGGGGTGTTTTTGCTCGTTCATCTGCAAACTAAGGCTTGCGCTCCCTCTCTTAATGGCACTGCTTATTATCTATGCTGCATGTTCCTACCACAGCGAGCCAAAATCAACAAACACTGAGCTCCTTCTTCATCAGGCATCAAGGGAAAGGACTTAAACTCATCTCTATTTAGCAGCGGGTGCTGGCAGGCCAAGTTACCGTAGCACTCCCTACTCCTTGAAGGTCTCAAGTGCAACTGCCTTTAGGGCCCAACACAGTATACCTAAGCTTCCAGCCTTGGGCTGCAGACAGATGGATTACCCCTAACATTAGATTTCAGACAAAGATATCTCAAGTACAGTTTTTGAATAATCATTTCACTTAAAAAGGGAAATATGTTATCCAAACCTACCTGCCCTCTGTGAAAAAATAATTCTCCCTTAAATATAATAACTGTTTGTGCGAATTGCATTCAGGCTGGCAGTGAGACACAAATCTGAGCGCACAGCCCATTGCTAGTCAGTGGTGCTGACCTTCAGTTACTTGGATGAGTGACAAAACATTTCTCCCATATGAACACATTCAACTTAATGGGATTTGCTTACCTGGATGATTACCCATATGGAAAAGATATATATAAATCTTATAAAGTTTGTATCTGTCTTGTGTGAAACTTGTATGAAAAGCATACAAGAGTGAAAACAGATATAAGATCCCTAGAAAAATTATATAAATGAAACTTGTATGTTTTGGATACTTACTAAAACAATATATGAAAGTGGCCACTTTCATGAGTAAATCATATACAGTGGGGCAAAAAAGTATTTAGTCAGCCATCGATTGTGCAAGTTCCCCCACTTAAAACGATGACAGAGTTCAGTAATTTGCACCAGAGGTACACTTCAACTGTGAGAGACAGAATGTGAAAAAAAAATCCATGAATCCACATGGTAGGATTTGTAAAGAATTTATTCGTAAATCAGGGTGGAAAATAAGTATTTGGTCAATAACAAAAATACAACTCAATACTTTGTAACATAACCTTTGTTGGCAATAACAGAGGTCAAACGTTTACTATAGGTCTTTACCAGGTTTGCACACACAGTAGCTGGTATTTTGGCCCATTCCTCCATGCAGATCTTCTCGAGAGCAGTGATGTTTTGGGGCTGTCGCCGAGCAACACGGACTTTCAACTCCCGCCACAGATTTTCTATGGGGTTGAGGTCTGGAGACTGGCTAGGCCACTCCAGGACTTTCAAATGCTTCTTACGGAGCCACTCCTTTGTTGCCCGGGCGGTGTGTTTTGGATCATTGTCATGTTGGAAGACCCAGCCTCGTTTCATCTTCAAAGTTCTCACTGATGGAAGGAGGTTTTGGCTCAAAATCTCACGATACATGGCCCCATTCATTCTGTCCTTAACACGGATCAGTCGTCCTGTCCCCTTGGCAGAAAAACAGCCCCATAGCATGATGTTTCCACCCCCATGCTTCACAGTAGGTATGGTGTTCTTGGGATGCAACTCAGTATTCTTCTTCCTCCAAACACGACGAGTTGAGTTTATACCAAAAAGTTCTACTTTGGTTTCATCTGACCACATGACATTCTCCCAATCCTCTGCTGTATCATCCATGTGCTCTCTGGCAAACTTCAGACGGGCCTGGACATGCACTGGCTTCAGCAGCAGAACACGTCTGGCACTGCGGGATTTGATTCCCTGCCGTTGTAGTGTGTTACTGATGGTGACCTTTGTTACTTTGGTCCCAGCTCTCTGCAGGTCATTCACCAGGTCCCCCCGTGTGGTTCTGGGATCTTTGCTCACCGTTCTCATGATCATTTTGACCCCACGGGATGAGATCTTGCGTGGAGCCCCAGATCGAGGGAGATTATCAGTGGTCTTGTATGTCTTCCATTTTCTGATGATTGCTCCCACAGTTGATTTTTTCACACCAAGCTGCTTGCCTATTGTAGATTCACTCTTCCCAGTCTGGTGCAGGTCTACAATACTTTTCCTGGTGTCCTTCGAAAGCTCTTTGGTCTTGGCCATGGCGGAGTTTGGAGTCTGACTGTTTGAGGCTGTGGACAGGTGTCTTTTATACAGATGATGAGTTCAAACAGGTGCCATTCATACAGGTAACGAGTGGGGGACAGAAAAGCTTCTTACAGAAGACGTTACAGGTCTGTGAGAGCCAGAGATTTTCCTTGTTTGAGGTGACCAAATACTTATTTTCCACCCTAATTTACGAATAAATTCTTTACAAATCCTACCATGTGAATTCATGGATTTTTTTTTTTCACATTCTGTCTCTCACAGTTGAAGTGTACCTCTGGTGCAAATTACTGACCTCTGTCATCATTTTAAGTGGGGGAACTTGCACAATCGGTGGCTGACTAAATACTTTTTTGCCCCACTGTAAGCCTTATATGATTCACTATATGAAGTAGGCCACATCTTATGCAAGTCTTTTATAAGTTTTTACTATTTCTTTTCCATATGGGTAAGCAGTGTTTGCATTGTTCTTACAAACACTTACACTCCTCATCCTTTTATCGCTTCAGTGTCTGACTATCTGTCTAATAAAGGGTGAGGTCATCATGAAATCTGACTGGTGAAGCAGCCAGTCAGATTTCATGTTTATCCTGTTTATGTTATCTGCCGATGTTTGAAGCAGTGACATAACTCTGACTGCTGGAGAGTCAAAGAAAAAGCCCGTGGGTACTGCCACAGCTGTCAGAGCAGTAACTCAGTGCTGTGGATATATTTGTGAGTCTGGCACTCAAAAGCTCTGCATGAGAAAAAGCCACCTGATAATGGATTATTTTCTACACGGATGTGTCAAGGTGATGCCGTAGTAGCCAGAAACTGACAGCTACTGTTGATGATTTAATGGCAAGGTAAAAAACTGACAGGGACAACTTTTTTTTCTGACGACGGTGTCGATACACACATCGAGTTGGGGATAGGAGGACTTTGAGTGTCTCTATGGCTGTTTGTTTGCCCTGGTGGGTGATTGATAGCTATGACTAATTGACTGATTTCTTTAATAGGCACCTTACCTTCACCTCAAAAACCTTTTGAATTTGTAGCACTTATAGAAGTGACAGCAGCTGGATGTTAATCCAGCTCTTGCTCTTTACAGCTTTTCACTTCATGACTTAATGATACATTGTATTGTATTGTATTGTATCTTTATTTGTTTCAGACATATAAAACAAAAAACAATATATACACACTACATATATTTTCATTTACAGATACGAATATATATGTAGATATACACACACACACGTATGTGTTCAGATAAACAAAAAATATATAATGAAATAAAACAAAATCGTCTGACATAATGTAACAATACATCAGGACCAGTGTTACTTGAAATGTCCTCAACAGTATGTCAAGGCTGCATCTTACCACTTAAATAAAGGGTCTTGGAAATGTGTATCATATATGATTGAGCTAATTGCTATCATGGTCTCATGAGCTGTTTTTTAATAATACAGGCACTCTCCATGTAGATTATTTCATGTTTGACTAGCAAGCTAAGAGTCAGTAAAACAAAATAAAACCACGCACCGTAGTTTATTTTTGTCATGTTAGTGATGTCGTGGATCCTCTTCAGGAAGTCGTTGTCTCGACCCTTTCCTCCCTCAAAATACGATGTGGTGTGATGTGTGTTTTCAGAGAGATAGCAGCCAGCCTGCACATTTGTGTCTGTTTGTATAAGGGGACACACATCCAATAGGGGCTAATCTTGAAATATACTGTTGTGGGACAGGAAACCAGTGGCATTTCCTCACTGATGTGTTTGGCCACCCACAACCAGCCTTGTTCCTGTCTTGGAGTCCCCTCGAGGATTTCCTCTTTGACACGACTGAGAGACTGCACCTTCGTCAGCGATCACTAATGGACAGATAATTAGAGATAATGAACAATCGTGCCATCATCATACAGCCTTTCTGGAGCCAAACCATCCACTAACTATCTCCATGCTTATATTTCCCACCCACCTACCCCCGCTCTGCGCTCATCACAAAGAGCACTTACAGTGAAATGGGATGAAGTGTGGGAGTTCAGTCACCAAATACAGTTGCTGTTCTCTTCTTCTTTCAAAGCTTGAAACCGCTTTGGTGGAGTGAGCAGAAAACAAAATCGATGCTTGTTACCATCGGGCTGCTGGAGCTCCAACTGACAAGGTCTGTGATAACTTGAAGGATGCTGGGCTGGAAAGAATAGTTTAGCTGAAACATCCCCCACATTATTATGATCATTCATACCAAAATGTCAGGTGGGGTCTTGTTGAAGTATGTTTCAAAGTAAACAGTAGAAATGTCAATTTTTAAGACATTTCACAGCCCTTCAGTCTTGTTTCTGTAGGTGGAAGTAAATCAAAGCTTAATCAACTTTCTAGTCTCTCAGGAATCTTGTACCACCAGGAACATTTTTAGTGGGAAAATGCTTTCTTCCTGTTGGAGCAGAAAATGCACTTTGCTCTCAAGCTTCTGCCTGGTCAGCGTGCACGAACATCCAGCTCATACAGGTTCTTCACCAGAGGAAGAGGCTATACTCACAGGGCCATTCTCACTCACATTTCCATGATCCCTGCTTTTCAAAGAAAGGAGCAGGACGAAGCAGCTTCGGCCCCTTTCCCACCAAACTGTTCACGACCTCAGCAGAGACAGTATAAAAAACACAGAAGTTCCTTTTCCAAAGTTGACCCCACTCTTTAGATGCTTAGCATCAACACGGGCTCAGTTAAAGCCACTTTGTATTGTCATGCAAGTACTTCATTTTATGTTCCCCAGAGGGTTAAAGAGTACAAAGCTGGAGGAAAAAACTGCAGCTTGCCTCGTTCGCTGCTGCCAGTTTAACTTTGAATACACATTTCCAAATCACTTCCTGCAGCTTCAGTAAATAGAAGGTGGAGGAACTGTAAAACAAGAAATCTTTACAAAGAAAAATAGGAGAGGAAAAGGAATTACAGCATCTTCTTCACTCCACTGTTCCCTCTTTAAAGATTATTACACTCCCCCTGTTAGCCAGTCAGAGTACTTTTATTTCAACAGAAAGAGACTTTTTCTAACCAGAAGGAGCAGACTCTGGAGGGAAGGTCGGTTATCTTGAGCGCAGTGTGAGGGTTAGCTCATCTTAGGCTTAATTTGACTTGCTAAGGAAGAGCCTGGGTTAATCTGTCTTCTTTACCACAAATCACCACAGAGCGATAAGGAATGCAGTGTTTGATGTATTGCAGTATTCTGATTTATTTTCAAGTCCTTCACATTGAAATGAAAGGCATTTCTCAGCCTGTCTGGTTTGGAAGACTCGCTGGGCTGGAGTGCCGTCCACGTTTTATGTCCTTTTCCCTCCAAGGCCATCGTCAACCAAACGTTTCTGATACATACACAGTGTTGTTATGTATTTCAATAGAACTTTTATACCTAACTTCCTTGCTGCATTTTCACAGCACTTTATAATATGAAATTTACAGATACAAGTGAGGTGATCGGGCCATTGGTAGAAGTTCAGTTATCACATATTTTGATCCTTTTTTAATTTATTTATTGTGTTATTTATTATACTTTTGCACATAGAAATGTTCTAAATTTCATGATTTCAGCTTGTTGCTCTAGTTTTTATTCATAGTTTAGATTCTTTTAACTTGCAAACCAGAAATAAATCAATTATTAATTGCGAAGATTCTTCTTAGTGAGAATTTTCTTTGACAAACTAAGTAAAGAGCGTTTCAGAGCTCCTTACATGGTTTTCCATAATATAATATTTGTTTTCTGTGTGTCCTATAATTTGACTAGTGGACTGGATTCACGCTCCACTAATGCGCTGAAACCTTCTGTGAGTCGCTGTGGTTTGCTCAGGGGTGGGCTGCATGCTGGAGACAGCTTGTACTTATGGCTGCAGCGCAAGATTTGTGTTGACCTCAAGATTGAGCCTTGTACAAATATCAGACAAAATGAGGACCCTTCTTGGATTTGCTGCATGAGTCTGACCATCACTGTGCCATCTGTGTTTGGAAAATGCTGTCAGCAATGGGTGATGTGCCTTCAAATCAAAATCACTTTAGAGCACAATTAGAGGTTCTGAATTAGCTTTGATTCATTTTCAATTAATTGTCCAGGTGTTCTTGAAAGATACAGAATAGATATCTTTCTACTTTATGTCTTGGAAGACGCCAGTGGTGCGGTGATCAAATGCAGATCAATCATCAGCCCCAGTCTTGTACCATTTGGACAGATCCCGGGTTACTGGGTGTTCTGATTTTTTTTATCATTTAAGAAGAAGTAAATGATGAAAGGTCTCTTGTGTTTGTTGTGCAATAAGGCAGGACTGGGGCTCGGAATCAACTGTAGATATCTGTGATTTTTCTTTTGTACTCCTTTTAAAAGCACAGGACACACCAAGACATTTATTCTTGTACTAGATGAGACAAAGTTCTAGCTCGATACTTTTTCTGGCTCCATTACAGAAAGGACATTGCAGTGGTGGTTGGTGCTCCCCTCGGCTGTTTTCTTCCCAGTTTTTCATTTGTTTTGTGAACTCACTGTCCTCGCTATTTCTCCGTCACCCTCACGGGTTTAATTAACTCCCCCTGTTTGTGAAAATCATTGAAGATGTTTGAAAGTTTCTGCATTTCTACTGATGTTTCAGGATATATATATTTAAATATATATAAACCCGTTGCCTACTGGTGGTAGTCAGAGGGCCCGGTGGCGCCAGTGTCCGGCAGCCTCGCCTCTGTCAGTGCGCCCCAGGGTGGCTGTGGCTACAATGTAGCTGCCATCACCAGTGTGTGAATGTGTGCGTGAATGGGTGGATGACTGGATGTGTAAAGCGCTTTGGGGTCCTTAGGGACTAGTAAAGCGCTATACAAATACAGGCCATTTACCATTTACCAAATATTCTAAACACAGAGTGCTTTCTGGGCTGAGCTCTTGGATTTTGAGTCTGGTGCTTCAGATTCATCAGGTAAGAAGTGAAATTTCATGCTGAATAGGACGAATTATTTCCTGGAATAAGCACCTTTGTAGTTACACCAAGTAAGAATCAAGTTACTGTATCATCCCACTTTACAGCTGAAGAAAGGCTGTTATGGAAGGACATAAATACTTACAGACTTAACTGTCTGTAAGTATATAAGCAGGGGTGGGAATTACTGAAGTACAAATACTGCACTTAAGTGTTTTATTTTTTGGTACCTGCACTTGAGGATTTATTTAAGCGCCTCGAGGCGACTGAATTCATTTGATTTTTACTTACTACACTTTGAGAAAGTTATCCTTATTTTCTGCTCACATTTTCAAAACAGACTTGCTACTTTGTGTTTAGCACATTTGAGGAGAGTTAATATTCTACATCATTGTCCACCTTCCAGTCCAATTCAAATCCAATTTTTAAGGAACAATAACACATAAAAGAGAATCCTATAGACGTAGGAGGTTTAAGAAATCATTTACTGTACATTTACTTGCATATCATTTACTGTACCCACTCATCAACAATCCAGAGATGTTCTGGTTGTGGTGCTTCAGTATAGCTAGTGCTACAGAAGAGAAGCGAACGTAAAGGGAGTAACATTTTTAAGTGGCAGGCAAATTCAAATGCAACAGGTTTCCTAAAATTTCAAAATACATAATCGCATATATGTTAACATACTGACATGTAAAAAAAATTAGATCTGATTTATTTATTTCCATTTATTTTACTTTTAATTTTTATGGTAAAGATGTCCAACTATCTGCTCTTTGAATTACTGTGATGTAGTAACAATGCAGATAGACAGCACACCTGTAGCACATTTGTAGTTGATTAAACCTGAAAAAGAAAAACTCCACTAGGTTTACCAGAAGCCGCGATTGATCACAGCCCTGCCAGCATTATCACTATAGGCTAATGAGTTTGTAGATGCAGTGAGGGTGGGGTGTTGGTGGGGGGTTCCCCTCATAGATGAGAGATTACAGTTCATGCATCAGAAACAGTTCAATTAAAGATATTTTTCAGACATAGTTTTGAGAGATATTTGCAGAAAGTGAAGTAAAGATAACAATAATTGGAAATATTAGAAAGTCTGGTTGGTCTAGATTAGTGTCAGCTGATACAGATGTAGGATCAACACTGACCTGAACGTTTGGTGAGTTAAAAACTTGATCTGAATCTTTTAGACACTCAAATCATTTGTCAAGTGTAGTTATTTACAAGTCACAACAAGTGAATTAATAACTTACTGTACTTAGTTGCTTTGCCCTCTGGGGAACAGACTGCATTATCAACCCTTCTAACGTGCTTATAAGGTGTTTCTCTTGTCTCTTCTTTATGTGCTGAGGCTAGTATATCAGCAAATAGCTGATATCTTATATATTGCCCCCACTAATGTATTGGTTGGGCTCAATCTGCAATTCTCAGTCTGCCAGAAATGTTACTACTGATGAACTGTTGCCCATACATGTTTTTGGAGAGGATGACATTAAGGAGCCTGAGATTTTGCACTTAGATTATATCCACATGTTAATTTGTTGACTTTTCCTTGGTTACTCCCAAGAATTTACCCTTTGTCTAAATTTACCCTTCATTCAGCAGTGTAACAAAACAACACTGCACAGCCTTTATCCTTACATTGTACAGCGTTACATAATTCATTATTGCCAATAGTCCTGTTCTTTAGCCGTGATGAGAATGTCTTGAAGTTTCTCCTGTAGATGGGATGTGGTGACTGCAAAGCTGCAGAAAGTTTCATATTGCATTTCTTGTATTTCTTTGTCCAGTTTTTTAATTAGGAAATAAAAACAATTTTCGCAACAGGATCTAAACAGGAACTCTCACACAGTATCTGTTTTTGATTTGATAATTTAGACAGTATTGCATCTTTTCTTCACTCTTTGTTAACCAGACTGCAGTTCTCACAGGATAGACTCCTAGAGCATCCCTGTGGCTTTATTATCTCACATGTATCATTGAGAGTTGCTGCCATCCTGCTGTATTACACGATGGACGGGAGCTAATAGGTCCTTAGAGGGCCCAGACGTTCCTATTAGAAAGTCTTCTCAAGACAAGCAGTCAGACTGTCGAGACTCCAAACTGTCCATTTAACCTGATTGGAGTTCATCTTTTCCAGCCTTGCCCTTATCCGTTACATACCGTACGTCTACGCTCACTTTGAGCTCAGTAGCTGAGCAGTGCTGCTTGCCTTAGAAATTCAAATATCCTTGTATGCATAGCAGTATAGTCATTTTCTGTTATGTTGATCTGTAACCATTTTGCCTTTCTGTAACATCATATCTACGTCAGAATCAATGTGGGTATTGTATACGCTGAGAAAATGACATTTTCCCATAATACTTGTTGAAGATTTCTCAGGTGCAGTGACAGTTTGCTGTCATCCTTTCAGTGGAGCTGTAGTTTTCTGTGTGACATGCCACATATTCCTACAGTGGGAGAGAGTTCATTTCTCCAAGCTTGCTTTGCTGTGGATAGCAGGCATATTATCTGTCAAGAGTTGGTCTTCAGTGGTTGCAACTTGGACGTTCTCTTGATAATATTTAGCTCAGTCGCACATGATGGTCTCGTCCTCCTTAAAAGCCTTTGCTTTACATTTCCACATGACTTATTCCAACCAGCTTTTACTGTAAAATTTATGAGTCAGCTCTTAAAGGCTGTGCCCTGCTGAGTTCTCACAACAGACACCCCCCTTCCTCTCTTCCAGATATCCCCGATCAGACAGGCTCAGCTCAGCCACGATGCTACTACCTTAAAGCTATTAGATGAACAGTCTACAGCTCAGAGGCCTTGAGGGAGGTCAGAGAGCACTTAACCAAATGACAACTGTTTTCTGTTAGCATTTGACAGAAGAGCAACCTTTTAACAATATTACTTTATTTGATTCATTTTTAGAAATCCTTCACATCAAAAGTTTTCTCTGGTAGTGCTGCAGCGTAGAATTCCATTTGGGTTTTCAAAGAAAACGACAGCGCTGATTCTAAATTTGATCAGTGCAAGTTCAGGCTTATATTTTCCATCACAAGGTGCTTTTTTGGGGAATAGTTTGTATAAATTAAACTATCATGAATTCTTGAATTAAATTACAACCACTTTCAGCCCCAGTTCAAAGTCATCAAAAAACGAAAACTGTAAAAACATTTTAGTCAACTGAAATGTGAAGAAAGTGGTAATGTTTGATGCAAGATAACAAATAACAATGTTTTAAATGTAATTTTAGGTGTATCCTTATCTTGTGTCGTGCTTTCAGTGCATGCTTTCCAGCTTCTATTTGATTCTAACTAAAAGCAACTTCAAAGCTTTAGCACATTTTCCTCCTATCCTGAGCTTCCTATCTCTTTGAATGTAATTTCATCGAGAGCAAGACTGTCATATGGTACTCTATATCCCATCGGCAGGAAGCACTTAAGTGGAGTTTTTAATCCCCCAAAACCTTCTTGAGGATTTGTCGCTTTGAAGGCGAGAATTTTGACTGCTTTTCTTATCAGACGTTATCAGGAAAGTCTTAACCTTTGAACTTCCTTTTATCCATGCACCTGTGGGATGAACTATTGTAGCTGTCTTTCTTTTCTGTCACCCTGCAGCATACAGTCTACAACTTTCCTATGCTGCAGGCACGTTTTAAGCTATCTCTCAATATTAGAGGATAAGCACAGGGAGCTGATCACCTCCTAGGTTAAAGATTTGTCCAAATGCAACAGTGTCACTATCTGCTCACTTGTAGCTCTGTCTTCTTTTTGTTTTCAGTCTTCTTTACATGCAAATTTACACAAGCTTTCATGATTGAAAGCAATTTAGACAAAACCTATTTAAGTCTTATTTGAACAATCATGGCTTCAGTGGTGTGGAATAAAACTACAGTCTGGAGCTCAGCTGCAGCGCTCCTAAAAAATAAACAGCAATTCATGTTTTCTGTTTTCCTGTTAAATGCACAGCGCTCAGGCTAATCTCCTGCTGTGAATGTTCTAAAAAGACAACACTGCTCAACATTAGGATATTGCTAAGCATTGCAGCACTCTTATAATTTACAAAACAGCATGGCTTGGTAGTATAGTGGTGAGGCAAGACAAATCAGAAATACACTCATGAATCCCACAAGCGTCTGAAAAACACAGACGATGATGCACCTCCTCTTCTCTTGCTTTTGTTTGCTCTCCAGGGTGATGTTTCACTTGTGCCTCGTGGTTTTTGAGTTTATGTTATTGCTTTTCTAACGTTACAGCACAACCCTCATGCTATCATTTGCAACTCTGATTCTAAAAAAAAAATAAAATCAGGCATCGTCTAAAATGTAAAAAACAAAAAACACAGAATGTAATGATTTGGATTCAATTCAAACACAAAAACACGTCAAATGTTTAAACAGAGAAAAACAGTGTGACTTTGAATTTGATAGGAACAGCATCCACACTTGAACAACAGTCTGTGAAAGTCTGGGGACTGAGAAGACCAGCTGCTGGAATGTTGTCCTGTTCTTGTCTGTTATCAGATCACATCATGATGTGCTAAATGTTTTCAACTGGTGAGAGGTCTGGACTGCAGGCAGGGCATTTCAGCACGATGCCATGGTGTTGTAATAGACACAGTATGCGGTATAGATGGGTGCATATGTTGATCCTAAACTTCCATAAACCTTTCAGCATTTATTGTGCTTTTAAAGTGTCTCGGTTTACATATTTGACGTGTTTTCTATGTTTCATTGTGAAAAAAATATGGATTTACTAGTTGTCCCAACTTTTTCTGGAGCGAGGTTGATTATTGGGCGAAGGAGAGCAACATTTGGAGGTGGTAGAAGAACCTGGGGGAGTTACCCTACTTTAATCTCTCTCTGCTTCTGTCTTTCAATCCAATTTTCAGAAGAGAAAGAGAACACTTGCAGAGCTCTGAACAAGAATTCAATACATTTGGACAGATTAGCACAAACCTGAACCCCAAACACCTGTCGAGACAATTCAGCAAAGCATTCTTTGAAAGTAAAGTACAGAGCTGATTATACGTGTTCAGTATCTTAGTATGTGCACAGTTCAGTCAGCCTACTTTCTCATCGGCTTGAGATCAGAGTGGTTCCTGCGCATTTACTGCCTTCATGCTTCTCATCCACGGCTCGAGGATTTGCTTTTAGTTTTATAGATGCTGAATTTAGAGCATGTAATTTCACACGTCCTCTCGAGTTATACTTGAAATGTAACATTATGTGCTCATTTCACACAGTCGTGTTGTTGGTGATAAAATGACGAGTTCAGCTGCAGTCCAGCTCAAGAGGTTTGGAAATAGGCGAGCTGAGTGTGTTTTTACAAGTTTTGCCGCCCACTTGCCTTTTGTGTGTAGTGGCCAATATATAAAAAGGAAAAAAAAGGCTGAGGACTTTTAGGCTCGTTAGGTGCGATTCTTTCCACTGGTATGCTTTTGTAACCATGTTCTTCACATCCGTAGTCTGTGAGCAATGTAGTTTTACGGTATTCCCATCGTACAAACTTTGGCTTATACTCAGTTCAGTGCCTTAAAATGAGGTTTTTGTATAATTTGGCATTAATGACTAAGCAGATGCTGTGTTCCTCATGACGTGATATGTCAAATGACATTGGCTGTATCACAATAAAACATGCACCACAAATGTAGTCTTTAACTCGTCCCTCCTCTGTGGTGTCTTTTTCCCACCAGGATCCCGACCCAGATTAGAGGATGCCGCCCCTCGGATTGTAGAGCACCCCTCTGATTTAATTGTGTCCAAGGGGGAGCCAGCTACCCTCAACTGTAAGGCTGAGGGGCGTCCGACCCCGATGGTGGAATGGTACAAAGACGGAGAGCGGGTCGAGACTGATCGAGAGGACCCTCGGTCCCACAGGATGCTATTACCCAGCGGCTCCCTCTTCTTTCTGCGAATTGTACATGGAAGGCGAAGCAAACCTGATGAGGGTGTGTATGTGTGTGTGGCACGCAACTACTTGGGTGAAGCAGTCAGTCGCAATGCATCGCTGGAAGTGGCAAGTAAGTGTCTTTGATGTTTTTGCTATAAGGCTCAGTTGTGGAGCTTGTGTGAGTGTGTGTGTGTTTTAGCGTGGGTTCACAGCAACCGTGATCTCAGTGTTTTATGCTTGTATTATAAATTAAAAAGCCTATAGCACGAGAAAAAGGATGGTTCCTTATGAGCAGCACTGGGCGATGGTGGGGAGGACAAACTCGGCATTAACAGACAAAACCAGGCTCAGGGAGGGGCAACCATCTGTTGTGATCTGTTGGCTGGGAGGTGAGGGAAGACAGAAAAAAAGAGTGCCTCATGAGAAGTCACCCAGCTGCCTGAGCCTATAGCATCACAGGTTCCAGCCCTTTAAAGTCTAACTTAAAAGTAGGGAATGCCCTCTCTCTCTTGAATCCAAACTGGGAGCTGGTTCCACAGCAGAGGGGCTTTGCTGGTTCGGCAAAATACTAAGCAGCAGAGGCAACAAGAAACAAAAGAATATGGTGTATATTGAGAAAAGCAGTCCACATAACAAGTGTCAAATATCATGTAATTTCAGTAATGAACTAAATCACAGATAAAACTCAACGAAAAATAATATTAGCTGCGTTTTAAAAGCAGAGGTGTGCCGAGTAAACTTCAAAACACTCTGCTCTCTTATCATCGCTTTCACTTGGCTGAGTTAACTTAAGACACCACCCCTGACCTTGGTGTCAGATCTCCTGGCAGCTTTACCCGGAGCCCACCCCGCCACAAATGGCCCACTCACCCTTCTCTCCAGCCTCCACTGCCCAGGCCTCTGTGACCAGGCCTGTTAATGTAGATAGATGACAGCTAGCTCCGACAACAGAGATAACAGTTGTCGCCACTGGACAGGAAAGCTGAAAAACTGTCTCGCAGGGAGGGGACCAAAGGCCACTGTTAGTTGGCAGCTTCTCACTAGCAGATGTTCGATCCTTAAAATACAACATTCTCCTGTCAGATGGGTTTCCAACAAACACCTCTTGATTTTTTTCCCCATAACCATGCTTCCTGTTAGCAGTGAGATTGGGCAGAGCCAATTAAATCTTTGCTGCTAGAGTCTCTTATTTCCTTTAGTTTTAGAAAATCATTATAAAGTAAAAGTTTATTTTGACAGCGCCAGCAGGTAATTTCAAGAAATCCTGTCAGTTTATAATACAAACATAGTTGGGGACTAGTTAATTGCTCTCTCTGTGTAGACATATAATATGACTTGTCAGATGACATCTATAATGAGCAGAATCATTGTTGTGACAGTGATAGGCTCTACTCTGATATCTTTCTTAATCTGCTCATTTAGACAAACCTGCCTCCAGCAGCTGTTGCAGATTCACATTTCCTCTAATCCCCCTCACTCAGGCTTCTCCTAGTATCGACCTCCCTTTAAAACTATAACCATCTCTTGTTGCACTAACGGAAAGCAGCTGAATATGGTCAAACAAACCCTGATCCCCACTAAAAACTAGCAAAGCCCTAGCTTCTTGTGCAACACTTTGCAGCCAGGTCTCATATTTTCTTGAAATGCTCTCCCCACAAAGTTAATAATAAGACTGAATTCCCCCCGTTCACCTCAACAGAAGAACGGCCCATGAATCATTCTACATCCTCCATAAGCAGCTGGGATCTGCAGAGTGTGTCCGTCACCCCGACTAAAGCGTTCCTCAAGTAGCGTGAAGAATTACCTTTCACTTTGGTCTCGCTCTGTTTCAGTATCAACATCAGCTGCGGGGTGTTTTTTGAAGTGTAAGCTGTATGTGGAAACCTGGACAGGTAGAGTAGGTGGAGGTGTTGTGAATCACTTTTCACTTTTCAAAAAGTGGAAAGGAATGAATCAGCGACAGAGGCCTTACATTTCTCGCTCCACATGAATAATCCCCAGTGTTTTCCTCAACTCTTTCTTTGTGCTGTGCTAGTTTTAAGCTCTTCTTAAGACATGCAAAGATGCTCCTCCTGCTTTTCTTCATTCATCACATTAGCATAGCGCTTAACCAAATGTTTTTATGTTTTCCAGCACCCTTACCATATATCTGACAGCTGTTAAAGGTTACCAGAGAGTTTAATCTTCTTTGTAGGCCCACATCAACAAAATCTAACACTCAGTCTCTGTGAGGTGGTGGAGGGTCACAAGGGTTTATCTATAACACCAGTGTGATTTCAGCCTGCAGTGCCACTAGCTGATCAGTCCTGTTTCTGTATATCCAGCTTCCTCCATTAATACTGTGGTGTCATGAGGTGACATTGTGCACAGCTGCCTGCAGACACACACATGTACATGGACATAACTTGGCACACAGCGGTTGCTTTCACAGATTGGCATCCCTAATCCATGTTGGTAGAGGGAAAACCGATGTATTTTTACTTGTGTCTTCATGCCAGCACACAGACACACTTTTGGAGTATCGCCCCCAGAGAGAGACAGAGACGGAGGTTGTATAGAACAAACAGTTGCCAAAGCCAAAGCCAGGCCAGTGCCAGCTCCTTCCAGGCCCCTCTGCACAGCACCAATGGGGCCTGAGATGAGGCCAGAGGCACATAAGCCTGCCTGGAGCTGCCTGGGGGGCTCAGCATGGCACCAAAAAGGCGCAAGATGGCACTTGGTGGCATGGTGTCACTTTGCTCCCCAGCCGGTGACTTGGAAGCACTGAGGGCAAACTGAGAGAGAGCTGCATTGTGTATTGGTGTGTATATTTGGTACTGAGGTGAAAGCCAACACAGCGGGAAGGGTGGAAGGTTCAGGAGGTTTAACCCCTCACGGACCATCTGCTGTAAGCTGAGAAGCAGGCAGGGTGATGACAGCCAGTGTGCTGCAGTATGGATAAACTGGCAGAATTTCCCAGCGCTGACAAACATGCCTGGAACTGCTTTATTTTGAAAAGATTTATATCACATGTTAGTCCCTTAATGTTCTTTATGTATACACCAAAAGTGACAGAAGCAAAAAGTAGATATGTTTCTACCAGACGTTCTTTCATGTAGAATTGAAGCAACACTCCCTCAGCTTAGCTGTAGCTTGGAAGTTATGGATACTTCACCAGTAATCTTCTTTTGAAGATGAAAGAGCTGTTCAGGCTTAAAAAGATGGCTCTAAAATGTTTATCGGTTCCTCAGTGACAGAGAACATCTATAATGTTATAATGAACCACAATATTTTTCAAGTAATTCCATTACAATAGCCCCAGAAAGCACCGACACCACAAGCATGCCAGAGAGGTACATACAAGTGAGTTAATCCTTCTAGACAGCTAACGACCAAAGCTCACTTTAAACTTTAAACCTTAGGAGTATTCAAATGTGTTCGTCCACTGTGTAGTTGTTATGAAAGGTGGAGGTGTCTGTAGAGAGAAAAAACATTTTGTACCAATCCATAAAAATCTTTTTAATGCTGTGAATTTGGGCATTTTTACATGGAGGCTGATTCGGTCTGGAGCCAAGGACTATGGCTTTTGGCATTTCCATGTAGGATTATTTTTTTCCCACAGATTACCTGTTGACTATTAAAAAAACTGCTTGGTTAGGTTTAGGGGGGGGGGGGGAGCCTTTGGGTTAAAATAAACCCAATTACAATATAAAGTACAAGGCAAAAAAAATCACCACATATGTCTTATTAGTGAAGTTGTGTGAATACAAAGAGTAGTATTCCAAATAAAAAGATATCTATGTGTGCCATAGAAAAAATTTTATGGGTCAGCATCACTCCAAGGTTTTGGAATGGAATTTTACAAATGATGATGAGAGCTAAAATTAGGAAGTTTTAGTTGAATTTATGAACCCTTAATAAACATAGTTATTCAGAAGAAGTTAAATAACTTTCTTCCTTTCTTTTCTTTTCACAAGTTTTTTGCAGGTACAATTGTGTTTAATCATTTTTTCACAGCAGTAAACAGACCATTGTTCTTTTGCAAGCATTTATTCCATGCTAATTACACACTCAATACCTCATTAAGGATGGTTCTACTTAGTTGCCGACTTAGTTTGCATTTATTAATGACACATTTGATGAATGGATGCTGGATCCAAGAACTGTTAGTCTTTTGAAGTATCAGCAGATGTAGCTAAACCTCACAGGTGATGTTGCTAGCAGCTGAAAGTAATTCTACATTTAAAAAAATATTTTGCATCAGATGATGTGTTGCTACATAATACATTTGAGAGCTTTTAAAAAAATGCTGGAACAAAAGGGAGTAGTCATACCAACAGAATTACTGCACAATTTCTTTCACTTTGTGCTGTTTGTGTAGCTGTTATTTAGCAGTAGTCCCAGCCTGTGTGTAGCACTGCCCTGCTTTAAGAGCACATCCTCCATCTCTAGTATATCCGCCCAAATTGTGTTTTTCACCCCAATCCTATCCGATTTTGCAAGCTAAAAAGGATCCTTCGATTCTGAAAATGTGCCATACAAACTTGTATGGCACGTCTGTTGGAAGCTAGTCAGCACAATAGTCCTAACGGGCCAGAGACCCCTGGGCGGAGATTTGACATTCAGAGTGACTTGCCCGAGCTCTTGGCGGCTTTTTACTTTGAGTGCTTTACAACTCTGACATTTTTATTATGCCTGCTACTCTGCCTGGCTTTATTGCTCATGAATATTCACACCAACCGGCAAGGGGAAATGGCGCTTTTTCCAACGTGCTTGGGGCGGAGTCAAAGGAACTTCAAATAAAGCTGACTGTAGTAAACTCTGAGACTTTTATTGCCCCCCAAACCAACTCACACCCTTTGATCTAAGGTCATTTTGAGGTTAACCTTCACAGATGCAGCTGTCTTGAGAATTTTAGGGAGTGAACAGGTGGAGACATGATAAAATTGTCTTCCTCGTTCTTTTTTGTGAATTTCATGTGTGTGTGTGTGTAAACATGTGTAAGTCTTTGTACCTATAGTCCAGGCCAACTTTCTCACCCTGTGTAATCCTCTACAGTAGTGTCAGTGTGGGAGAAACAGCTGAACTGCACTGTTACCAGCTGGATGCTGCTTTCCTTTTCCAGCTCTCTCTCTCTCTCTCTCTCTCTCTCTCTCTCTCTCTCTCTCTCTCTCTCTCTCTCTCTCACACACACACGCACACAGAAAAACCGCAGTGTGTGTGTACACACACCTGTCATACTGGCTTTGATCACTGTGACCCCTGTGCAGAAAAATGGATTTCAAGGTTTATGAATCTGGAAATGAGAAAGGGTTTTGGTGGGTTTAGGGAAGTTAGGAGTGCAGGACAGAAAAGTGGTGTGGCTTTCTTAAAAGAGCATTCACTCTCCACGCTGCCTGTGCCGTCCTAGAACTGATCTGTATCTCTGCTGGTAACCCCGGTGGTTTGAAGCCATATGGGACGTGATAGGAGTTCTGTTGAGGCTGTGTCACAAACAGTGTAGTACAGCCGTGCTGATCCGTGGATTTATGCACTCTGTATATGTATGGCTAAGTGGCCATTGACCCGCACTCATACCGCAGCCAGGCAAGTGTAAACAGAGGCTGAGGTCAGTGCTGTTAACACCAGAATGAAAATGGACATTTAAATAAAGCTGCTGTTGTTGCTGAATCACATTTTAGTGTGCTTTCCACTTAAAGAAGGTATAAAAACATAACATAACAACATAATCTTCAAGTGATTAAAGATGAAACAAGGCTGGTGGAAGCTAGCATAATTTGGAAACCTACTGACTATCAGCTGATGACTCAGTATCTTTGAGTAACAGCCAATGTTTCAGGCCTTCCAGTATATCAGCAGATGTCTGGGCCAAGATCTCCTGTTCCATTGGACATCTGTTTGCAGTCCAACTATAAATGCTGACAAAAAAGTCATTTTCTTGTCACATAATAGTCAATGATTTCTGAAATTGTATCTTATCCCCCATTCAGCGCTCGTCATTTTCTTGCCACATCGACCAAAGAATACTCAAATGCCTGTGTGTGGAGGCTGCATTACTAATAGACTTAAGCTTCTTTTACACTGTTAATAACCTTTCAGATTTTTCAGTTAGCCTTTTAAAGCTGTTACTCTATTTGAATCAGCTGATGTTATCATATCATTATGTCTTAGATGTCTTTCAAAGAGAGGTTATTGACATGTGCTGATATCTAAAATTGAGCTGGAAATCTTCAGCAGTTAAATAAGTGTGATGCTTGTAACTTCTCCATAATTGGTTGCTCATAGCATTAGTAAGCAGTCCTCTCATTAGCAAAGAATTTGCTTGCTGAGTCTCACATTCAGACCTCCCAGCATTTTTGCTTGCATCCACAGCAGCATGGTAATGTTCTCCACCAGCTGCCTGATATGAAAAATATGATTTTCAGTGGATGAGTCTCCATGAGGACTTCAGGGTCAATATCCTTTACTATACCTACATACTTACCATGGAAAGGTTTGTGTTTGTTTTTATTCACCGCACTAACAGAGTGACACTACCATCACCACTCCTACTAAACTCTGCAGCAGCAGAACTCTCAGTTGCTCAGAGATAACAGACCCATCCTCTTTGTGTTTGCGTGTGTGTGTGTATTTGTGTGACCTCAGAGGTGTATTCATGCTTCACTAATGGGATTGTAGGTCTCGGCCTTGCGGAGCACAGAGCTGGTGGTTATTCTGATCTTAGAAAGGGGGGATCAGATGGCCGGAGTGAAGCCGTCAGCTTAACCCCCTCTGTATGATCCCACCGTCTGCTGGTCGTTGAGCTAGACCCACTAGCCAAACACTTCTCTAGAGGATAACCATGAATTAATTAGACCATTGAGTGTGTGTGCGCGTGTGTGTTCCGAGAGACAAAAGCCAAAGGGTGAGGGGTTAGACTGGGGGTTGGGGGGCATTGACAACAGGTGATGTAGCCTCCTCCCCCTCTTCAACAACAGTGTAACACAGAGGCCATGGGGGATGCAGACAACAATAAAGGTCCCGTGCTCCAACTGTTGTGTCCAATCACGCCCCATTGTGTTTCTGCGCTACTGATCGTAGGCACTGCACTGCCTTATACACAAGGTCCTCTGCTAAATCACAGTGCTAGTTGGTAGCATGAATATGTTGCATTTGTTCTTTAAGATATTCAAGATGAACTAAAATTAACCATTTGAGCCATCAGCACAACTGAAGGGTTGTTTTCTCTGTCTGTGAAGACCTAGCTTTGAAGGTTCAACTGACTAAACATGGCACCCACTCACTACATGCACCCATGTGTTGGTGTTGTTCCTGCATCATCATAGTGATGTTACCCAAATTAATTTTAGTCATGTTGGTTTGCTAGTGATAGTTTAAAAATGCATTAGCTAACTTCTTGGCTAATGCTAACTGAATGCTCCGACAACGTAACTGTTCAGTTGCACTGTTGATCCTTTTATAAACATTATTATGATGGTCTAGGAACAACATCAGATTGTGCCTGTTACACATATCCAAGAAAATTTACTGCCTAGAGTGCATGTGTGCATTATTTTATGTTATCAACAGTCACACAAAGAACCAGAAGAAGAAATCACCAATGTGGAACTGAAACTAGATAATGTTTGCCATTTTTGCCTGAAAAATGTGAAAAATGTTAGGGCCAATGGACAACAATTTTGCTTTGTTGTAGGGCTGCCAAAGTAAATAGGCTTCTAGGAGTTTGGCTAACAGGGAGGAAACCAAACATCACAGTGAACAATTTGGAATGAACACATGTACTTTTGCACCCCTAGTCTGCATATATGTATTAGTCATGTGATTTGGTTAAGAATATAATTCATTGTTGGCAGTCTTACAGGATGCATAATGACCTCCTGTTTGAGCTCATTGAGGCCAACAATAGCCCTCTGGCAGAATTACACAAGGGGTGTGTGGTGTGAATGTATTGCTCCAGGGCACAGAATAGAAAGAAAAGCAAATCTGGAAGTTGGTAGCTTAGTAGACACAAAGATTGAAAGGGTGATAAAGCACCAATCATTTACTCGGTTTTAGGTTACATGCTAAATGTATTCCTGTAATTATTGTTTGTATGTAGTTGAAAGGCCATTGTTTTGCATTGCCTGATATTGCTCTGCACAGGGCAGAAGTAGAGCTAGGGTAAACCTACCCAGACTGCTCTGCTCTTTTGAGCCTGAGCCCCCTGCAGCAGCACTCCTACTGCACCAATGGCGAAGCCTCATTGAAATTAATAAAGATTATGTGTTTTTTAATGTGCTGCTAATGTCGGTCTGAGTGTCTGTAGGGGGAATCATGATAAAACACAGCTAGAGAGAAAGCAGAACAACAACTATAATGACAGCAATAATCAGATGCAACCATGGAATACCCGGCAAGGCAAAAAACAAGACAAATACAAGAATCATGGAAAGTGGCAGTTTGGTAAGAGCTACGGAGGGGATAGCGTAAAATAAATCCATCAATTCATCAGAAACAACATGACGCAGTGCACATCCTGGAGAGTTCCAGGCATCTTTCATGACATACAGTGAGCACGAGAGGCAAACGCAATCAATGCTTGCTTTGAAAGAAATCAATCAAATGCAATCAGAGTATTATAACAGAGCAGATAAAAAGAGCGTTTGTTAAAGCAACAGAGGCACAAGTATCCAAGTAGACATTAAGCCTCAAAATAGAGCAGTTTGCAGGACTCTTTGCTGTAACTGAACCAAGAGCTATTGGGAATGTCATTATATTATTAAACAACAGATTGTTGTCGTTTATGAGCACATCTTAATTAAAGGAAAGGTCAGTGGAGAGTATTAGCAGAAAACGGCTGTCAGAACTGAAGATTTAGTTTTGGTTGACTTTATTTAGTCGCTGGACAATGCAGTCCAGTCAGTATGTTCCATCCTATCCTGGTGACTGAAAACCCTAAAATCATTAGATCATAGATCCCAGTAGATGGGAATCTCATTTCAATTGGTGTATAGTCCATCTTAAGTAGTCTTAAGAGTCATCCTTGTTATTTGTCAGTCAATTCAGCAATCATTAGTCATCTCGCTCTAGTAGTTGGACAGCTTCTCATTACTGCTCCCCTCGAGCTAAATTTAGGTTAAATATGGTAAAGTATATATATGATGATTCTAATGATTTCTTAGCAGAAAATATCTTTCTGTCCCAAATCACTACTGTTAAATGTTAAATTATCATTGCTCCCTGTCTCCATATAAATAAGGAGTTTATGTTCTTCACTTGTATCCTAAGGACTGCTGTGGTCTTATTAAGACCAATCTCTCAATTCTTTCGCAATTCAATCATGTTTTACTGTATAAATAGTTCACCTTACGTGCATTAATTTAATAACGTGGTTAGCCTACTCAACGTAAATTACACACGGACAACATTAAGCGACTCACCCAGAGAAGAACGGCTGCTGTTGCCATCATCATCCGTCATCATTTCTGCTACACTGGCAGGGCTAGGGGCCAGGACTCTCCTCTTCGGGTTCTTGGGTGATGTTGCGTCTGATAACAGGCACCACACCCGCAGTAGGTGTGCTCGGTGTGAGCTCTTGCAGCAAGCTATCAAATACGGTGCATTTCTCGGCTTTAAAAAAACCCGTTGCCAGGTGTTTCATCAGATTCGAGGTGTTACCTCCTCTGCACAGTATCAGCTTAAAGCACTTGTTGCAGGCTGCTGAGTTTGCATCTTTTGCTGTGAAGTACAGCCAGACTTTGACTGCTTTGCCTTGGGCATTTTTAATCTGTAGCTCTGCTCTAAAAGAACGTACGTACCTGGGCCCGCCTACTATCCTTGGAAAGGTAAAATGATTGGCTAGAATTCAAAGTGTATGACATCTCAGGAAAAAAAAAAAAAAAGCACCGAAATAAAGCACCGAAATAAAGCAACGAAATGTGCGCTGCTTTTCGGTCTGGTTACTACCGTTTATGTCAGGTACCGGTACCCATCCATACTCTTGACACATACTCTATGGTGCTGACGAGGAGCACTCAGGTATTTGGCTGTTGTCAAAGTGGCTTTGGTCTTTACTCCTACCCATTTGTCACAATTTAGTTCATTTTGGAAAGTTTCCGTAGTTTGATATATGCCATTGTGAGATATGTGAGGTGTGTTATTCTGATCCTGCATGGTCACAGTCCTTACTGGTTTACATCTTCATTTAGCCACAAAAGTTTTCCTTTTTTTATTATTCAATGCCAGAATAATACAGATCAGCAGTTCTTTGTGGTAAAAGAGGCATTTCAGGGGGACTTAAGCATATTTGACCTATGTGCAAATGGTAGCTATGAGGGCAAACGGCTGTGGAGAATGCTTATTGATTTCTACTGGTGTGTATTTGCACAAGATTCATTTCTCCTTAGGATGCATTTGTGTTAGAAAAGGTCAGTGAACAGGGGCTTTAGTCATTCAAGCAGAGCTAAAGGGATTTCTGCTCCAAGATCCATCTGTTTTTGGAGTTTGTTGACAGGGCGGAAAATTAAAACTGTTGCTCTTCCCTCCCTCAGTCCTACCACAGCCACCCCTTCCCTGTTAGTGCAGGGTTATGATCAGGCATGGCATACAAACAGGCTAAAAAGTGTGCTGGGCACATGGCAGGATGCAAGTTTGGACCATCTGCTCCAGCTATGTGAACACATTTGAGTGTTTTCAATAGGGAGAGCTGCTGCATCAGTTGGGCAACAGCCATAAGTTGTTTAAGTGGACAGAGAGAGCTGACAAGGGGTTAGTTGACACAGACACCGGCTTGTCTCCAACAAAAAGATGCTTATGTTGCATGTGTCAATGACTGGTTTGCACCTCTCTGCTTTTGACTGTGTGGCAGGAAAGGCGACCTAACAGTGAAAGAACATGAACGCATAAAAGAGACGGGGCTGTGTGTGTACCTGTGTGTCCAGTCAACACTGCTGAGACAACTGTTGTGATTCGGCTTCTCTAGATTTTGCTTTGGTTTTTGTCAGTGTATTTCCAAGTAAACATTAAGTGAATAATTTAAAGGGATTTTTAAGCAGATGCCAAAACTTTACAAAAAAAAGAAAAGAAAAGAGTGGTTTTCCCTTTTCAGTGACTGCAGGGTTTATGCAAGTTTTATGTTAAGGTTAGGTGCTATTGTTGGTCTGACCATAGTCTAAATTCTTCTCATAAAGTTTCACTTGAATTGCCTTATTGTTAGAGCTGAATTCAGCTCTAACAATAAGGCTCATTGCCACCATCCCACGCAGTAGTCAATAATTAATAGTGTTGTGTAGGGGCATCCATTGTTCATAGTTGACTGTGCACCCCAATTCACTTAAGGTCGAGTTAAAGAGTGTTTATGGTTTTCCAGATGGATGAACTACAGTAGCCTTGATTGGACCTGAGGGTCAGTTCAGGGCATCTTGGGTTATGGGTTGATGGGGGAGCTTCAGTTGCTTTACAATGGGCGTCTCAATAGCTCTCAGGGACCCTTTTATTCTGCTGCTCTAGGTTAACGTTATGTGCCTAGAGCAGCAGGATGCTAGATTAAAGTAATCCTCTTTTCAAGGCCAGACAATTGTTTTATTAGCTGACCACACACAGGAGGTACAACCACCTCTGTATTGTCATGGGGGACCCTCTGGGAACCGTTTCGGGTGGTATTGGTGGCGGGTGGGCAGATGGAGAGAGGAGGATTGTCATTTCCGTTCTCCTTAGCAATGATATGCATACATTACCAATGCGCCAATTCTCCTTGGTTAAGCTTTTGTATGCTTTCTGAATGTAAGTGTTTGGGTAGAGGAGATTAAACGATTCGGCGATCAATGAACACACATTCCTGCACCATACCTTGGTATGTGGAACATTTTAAACGGAATAATTTCATTCATTAAATTGTAACATGACACATATACGTCTTATAAGTGGTATACAAACATTTACTTACCAAGTCTCATATTTGTCGACATATTCATTGAATTGCACATCATATCACATTAAGTGCATATTTGCATATCCTCCTCTCCTTTCTCTTGCTTTTTGTAACTTGTGGTCCAAATGTTTTTTCCTTGAATTGTTTTTCCCATCTTGTTTTTGCCAAACAACTCTCATCAAAATGCTGTTTCATCTCCTCTTTTGCTTGCTTGCTAAAGGCATGGCACATTTCCAACTGAAGCAGAAAATGGCCTTTAAACCCTCTCCAAGATGTGTGTGTATGTTTGTGCTGGGAGATTGTTCTTGCAAGCTTTTTTTCCCCCCACAACCCTGTCAGATCACGTGTGAGCTACATCGCCTGACCATTTTATTCCACTCAAGCTGAATTAAATATTGACAAATAGTTTGACTATTTCACAAATAGCTGTGGTAATTTGAGGAGACATCTCATCATCATGTCCATGAGAGGAGCATTCTTTTTTGGGGGGGAACAAACCATTGTGTGGCTTCAGGATTCAACTTCATATGCTCCCCAGACGATGTATACCAGTTTCAAGTTAACAAAAAGTCCTTTACTATCAATCCAAGATAATCAACTGCCTTCTTTTTTTTTATCATCAAACATACACTTTTGGAAACCATGAGCCACTAAATCAGTACACAACTTCATTTAGTTGATAGATCTGATATAGACTGAACATTGAACAGCCATTCACCTTGACCATACCCCGTCTAGAGGGCACAATCTAGCACTGTATATCATAAATTCCTGTAAGGACAATATGGCAGTGTAGAAATAAATCTTAACTAAAGCTTTTTGATAATGTGATTGTATTGATCCACACCAGGAAATTGTTTTTTTCTTACTTCTAGCTGCAGATGAAAGGTCAGAAGTCAGGGACAGCTGGCTTCTCTGTTTAAAGAATACCTCTGTTGGTCCGTGCTATGGCTTCCTATTACTTTCATGAGCCAGGGAGCCACCGGTGTTAGTTTAATTCCTAAAGCATTAAAGTGTCAGCACATAGTTTGGTCTGCACGCTGCCCAGGTCTGGGTAGTCATGTGCATCCCACCAGGAATTGCTCTGAAACACGAAGATGGAAATAAAAAGGCACAGAGACTCGTGTGCTCTCTTTCACACATACACAGACACACATGGCATGACATGCCAGTGGAGTTTTGCAGTGGATTAACCTCAAGGTTGCTGGGTGGGTGAGCACAGCCAGAGATTCAGCATGCTCAGAATTGGGATGAGAACCTTCTGCTGAACCACACATAGGTGAACACGCCCCATTCTCTGATGTTGGAAGGATTTGCACTTAAATGAGAATATGTTTGTGTGTCATAGTTTACAGTAAACTGGCTTCATTTGTGTGTGTTTGCACAAACTTGGGAGATTTTTATTAGTCTTTTGTTAGTGGGAGGGGCCGGGCTAGGGTTGGGCAGGAGAGCTGTAGGGCTTCTTCAGTGTGAGAAGATTTTGCCTGCCAAGTAGTATTTTAATATGCCCCCCCACTTGACTTTTAATATGGCTATTTCAATCAAATGGACCTAGCATTGCCTCAGGCTTGTTCAGCTCTGAGTGGGTTCATGAGTGTGCGTCCAAGTGTAAGGGGGAAGAAAGGGAGGGATAGCAAAGATCCAGCAAGAGACATGCAGGGTTTGCCAAGGCCTTTGATATCATATAAGCATGATATATATTGAGTCTTGGTGCTCCAGAATAACGTGCACCACAGTGTTTGTGGGGTTTTCTTTTAAATGACCATTAATCTGCTTAACATTGGCTAGATCTGACTATCACCTGGCAAATCCAGCCTTTGTTTATACAAATTATATTTACGTCCTACCATCTCCAGGATTATTTATTATTTTATTTTTATTATTTTTATTACAAAGATTATTTTGATTATTTTTTCAGTTGAATTGAATTTGTTGAATTTATAGAGTGCCACTTAATGATATTCACGAAAGAGATTCTTTATATTCTAAAATAAACACCACATTAGAGAAAGAAACCCAAAAATGAGAGAATCCTTTATCAGAATCAGAATACTTTATTAATCCCTAGGGGAAATTATTTTTTGTTACAGTGCTCCATTATAAACAAACATTAACAAAGACAGACAATACACTAACTAAGAATAGCACAATATATACAGGCATATATATATACATAAAAGTCACTTATTAGTAAATAGCTGAAAAAGAATGAGTAATAAGTTGGTGACAGTGGGAAAGAAGAACTCCTTTTTTTTGCCTGTCCCATTTGGTTCTTTAGCCATCAGAATTGTTGTCTGAAGACCAACAAGGATACCTAATGGATTTACTTTGCCAAATGGATCATCGTGGCATTGCCGTATTGGTCCATTTGATCGACCTTTGTTTTTATTATTTATTATATTTTATTTTCAGATGTTACAGACGGGACAGACATGAGTGAGGGATAGGAAAGGGAGAAAGAAAGAGGAAGGAAAAGAAAAACAGAAGGGTATATATATATATCTATATCCATAGGTCCCTCATCCTATTCATGTAGCCCCTTCCGCCGGGGTTACTTGCTCAGTGAATACCTCATTGCTCAGTGAATACCTCAGGCAGCAGAAACCCAAGAAAGAGGAGGGAGACAAGGAACCATCATGGAAGGACAGGCACCTGCACGGTATGTACCACCGGCAGATAGAGGAGGTGGCTGATATCCAGAAATCCTACCAGTGGCTGGACAAAGCTGGACTGAAAGACAGCACAGAGGCACTAATCATGGCAGCACAAGAACAAGCTCTGAGCACAAGATCCATAGAGGCTGGGGTCTATCACACCAGGCACCCCAGGTGCAGGCTGTGTAAAGATGCCCCTGAGACAATCCAGCACATAACAGCAGGGTGCAAGATGCTAGCAGGCAAGGCATACATGGAACACCATAACCAAGTGGCCGGCATAGTGTACAGGAACATCTGTGCCGAGTATAACCTGGAAGTCCCGAGGTCAAAATGGGAGATGCCCCCAAGGGTGGTGGAGAATGACCGAGCTAAGATCCTGTGGGACTTCCAGATACAGACGGACAAAATGGTGGTGGCTAACCATAGTGGTGGTAGACAAACAGAAGAAGACGGCCGTAGTGATCGATGTAGCGGTTCCGAATGACAGCAATATCAGGAAGAAGGAACACGAGAAGCTGGAGAAATACCAAGGGCTCAGAGAAGAGCTCGAGAGGATGTGGAGGGTGAAGGTAACGGTGGTCCCCGTGGTAATCGGAGCACTAGGTGCGGTGACTCCCAAGCTAGGCGAGTGGCTCCAGCAGATCCCGGGAACAACATCGGAGATCTCTGTCCAGAAGAGCGCAGTCCTGGGAACAGCTAAGATACTGCGCAGGACCCTCAAGCTCCCAGGCCTCTGGTAGAGGACCCGAGCTTGAAGGATAAACTGCCCGCAGGGGTGTGCTGGGTGTTTTATATATTTATATTATATATATATATATATATATATATATATATATATATATATATATATATATATATATATATATATGTGTATGTATGTATGTATGTGTGTGTGTGTGTGTGTGTGTGTGTGTGTGTGTGTGTGTGTGTGTGTGTGTGTATATATATACCATGACTCAACATATGAATATTACCTGATGCTGCTGAAGTGAAGCTGAGCAAATGTTTGGCATAATTGTCAGATTGGCATAATTTTAAAAAGTTTACATTTCTTCGGTAGTAAACAACAGAAATGAGGCTTTCTTGTCTGAGGTCATTTTTGAAAAAACAAACATATAAAGCATGAACCACATCAAGTAAGGTACATGTCACGATGCAACTCCGAACTAACGTTGTGCTTCCAAGTTGGTCTGATCTTCCAACAACACACACACACACTCACACACACACTAGCGTCCCTCTAGTCTGTGTGAGATAATGAGCGCCTTTTGTGTCGTCTCGCTGATGCATGTGGGGCGAGACGATGTGGCCTCACAGTCATATTGACTCTAGACTTCACCGCTGTCAAGCATTACCTCTTAACCACTACTACCCAGTACTTGCTGCTCCTCATCCATCCTTACACTATCACCTTTTAAACACGTCTGGGTTTGATAAGACACTGAGACCACTGACATTGCTGGGCATTTAGGCTACAATAAAAGCCATGAAACATCGCACCTTGAAATGTAAAGCGCTTTGGGGTCCATAGGGACTAATTATTAGTCCTTTATTTATCCAGGTAAAAAATCTCATTGAGATTAAAAATCTCATTTTCAAGAGAGACCTGGCATCATGGCAACAAAAGTCAAAATACACATACCACATAAGTATATAACATTTAAAACAAATACAATATCCCATACCAACATGTGTAAAATATACAATAACAGATCAAATTAAGAGTACATTAAAAACAATCACACTGAGTAAAAGAGTTATTCTCTCGTTCCTTTAAGACAGACTTAAACTCTCCCAAGGTAACCAATTCTGATAATTTCAGTTCCTTCTGCAGATTATTCCAGGAAGCAGGGGCAGCGTATTTAAAAGCCTTTTCCCCCAAAGTAAAGCGCTATACAAATACAGGCCATTTACCATTTGACAGATAACTATATCTGTTTTCCCCCTGCCCCAAACAGGGGAGGGGCACTCTTGGTTTCTCACATTTTAGCGCTTATTTCAATTTTGGGTGGTAATTTATATTAAGTGACTGTGATAGTATATATTAAAGCATCGTAAACAGAATCAGAGCATGACATGAATATTGAATCCAATGTAATTTTCTTGGGCTTGCTTCATGATTGTGTTGTAAGAGGAGGTTTATCTATGTTAATAACAGGCTTATAATCTGCTTGTAATGCATCATGGGGACTTGTGGATGTCATTTCAGTGTTGTCTGAGCACAGTGGCTAATAATTGGTTTTCCAGGGGTTTGCTGTGAGACATGCTAGGGCTTTCGTCTAATGTCAATTTGGACTGCAGAGATTTTTCTGTCAGCTTCTGTCCAGGATTGGTAGCCACTTCAGTGCTCTATCAAATTTATTATTTGAGTTGCTTTCTTTTCAATGCATGACCCTTTTAATCACAGTGAGAAAAAAGTGACTTAGTTCTCAGGCTTTAGGACCTAATTTTTTTCATCTAAACAAGGAAATAATTTTTCGTGCTCTTATCAGTATATCTAGTGAGAGCAGCCATTAGGTTTAGTGGTTGCATGGAGAGAGTCTTGTTAAGGTTGGGTGGGTGGGGGTGGGCCAGCTGCTGTGGCTGTTAAATGGACTCAGCAGTAGCACTCGTGCTATGGCACATTAAGGAACAAAAGAAGATGGAGGGAATACATTTGTTGGTGGAAGTGGACCTGACATCAGTGAACACGTTATCCAAGTGTGTTCTTGAAGGGGGAGGCATCAAGCAGCACTACTTGGGCTGAGAAGGTGACCCTTGTGGGCTTCTCAAAGGAATAACTGAAATATCCTCTTGATGTGATTCTCATTCATTTAACTTCAGCTCAATTTTACTACTGGCCACACGAGCATTTCCAGGAACCTAAACCACATTATGTCGTTTAGTCAAGGCCATAAAATACACAGGTCAAAAAACTAAATGGCAGCACCAGGACACAAAATGGAATTGCACTTCAAACCAAGTCATGACATTCCACATTTCAGGTCAGAGAATGTAGATAAAGAAATGGTAAGAGCTTCATCACAGTGTGTGTGTGTGTGTGTGTGTGTGTGTGTGTGTGTGTGTGTGTGTGTGTGTGTGTGTGTGTGTGTGTGTGTGTGTGTGTGTGTGTGTGCACTGCGGGGGATTTGTAATCTCCAGTCAGCCTGTAGATTGCTCTGAGCTGGTCATATTGGATGCAGACGGTGCTTTACTGTATTTGCTGCTACAGCTGCTGTGCAGCATATCTGCACAAGTGTGAGTATTTGTATTGGGTGTGGTGATGAGGAGGAGGAGGAGGATGGTGCTTACAAGGACATCTGTCTCCAACTGTGAGACCCCCACCTCCCCCACGTCCTCTAAAGGCCTTCCATCACCAGGGAAGCAACACGCATACACACCAATATCCTGCGTGGGCCGTTTCATCATGGTGTAATGGCTGATAGGGATCGGAGGGGGTCCACTCGGGGTAATGACAGTGGCTGATAGAAGGTGGCTTCTGATGAGGGCCCCTGATGGGCCTGAGGGCCTAGACTGATATTGCCTTGAGGAACAAGCAGCACCTATAGGGAACAGATAAGATGTATATATATGTGTTTTTGTGTGTGTGTGTGTCTAAGCAGGCCTGATAAAGGGATAAGAAGGATGTTGTACTTGAGCAAAGGCACAAAAAACATCAGCATGTCTTTGCATGTGTTTACACCAAAACAGATTGCTTCATGTCAGGAAAGGATGTAAGCTGATGGATTGACACATGACCAGCTCAATCCCCCACAGCAGAGCTTGAACCTGAAGCTTTTTTTCAGTTCCCCCTCCTTCCACCGTATGAATATTTATTCTTTTGTGTGTGTGTGTGTGTGTGTGTGTGTGTGTGTGTGTGTGTGTGTGTGTGTGTGTGTGTGTGTGTGTGTGTGTGTGTGTGTGTTTCACTCCTTGGAACATTAATGACAGTGATAAAGGCATTTAATCAAAAGTGAGCCAGAGCTAACACCCAGAGGTGTTTTTTATGTCCAATTAAATGCTTAAGTGGTGCACTGATATACAGAAGGGTCCTTATACTTTACCCACGTGGTAAATCACACTAGTCTCTTGGTCACAAATAAGTATTACTTCTGTACTTTTTTTTTAATGAAACAGATTAGCTATGATGGCTTCATTTTCAGGATGAGTACTCTATAATTTTCAAATCAATCATTTTGTACACTACAAGCTGTTGTGGAAAGGCTGACAGTAATCAAACAGATATGGTAGCACGTAAGAGAGGGTGATGATGTGTAAATCTGTTTTCAAGAGATTAAAAGTGTGGATGCAAAAAGAAATCTCTTTAACTATTGTTTAAGTGGGTGATTATTTTCTCGTCTGGGCTTTTTGTTGATAAAATTCTTGTTAAAAATACCCAAACTGGTCTATTTGGGAACTTTGTTTGAGATCAGTATGGTGAAAAGTTTAGGTTTTAGGGTTCTGAATGAATCCATAGAGACCATTGAGCATTGCTTAAAAGTATATGAATTAAGATGTTTAAAGCTCATTCTATTAAGAAATGAACACAAAATATCTGCTGACCACTCTGCTCTTTGACAAGTCTTAAAATGAGATAAAAAGAGCAACAAACCATGACATATTGTACCATTTCAATATTTATGTTGCAAAAATTAAGCCAAAATGCAGAAACAGTGTGTGAAGTGTGTAGGAATTAAGAGAGAAAGAAGCTGCCAGATGCTTCTTATCAGATTATTAAATCATCAGCAAGTGTGACTACCTCTTGTTTCTTGACCATAATGCACAGTGCCATGTTTGACAAAAAAACAAACACAGCGTATCAGAATCAACAAAACAAGAATTAAGGTGCCTAATCAAAGTCCAAACATCAACCACATTGAAATGTTGTGGCGGAACCTTAAGAGGGATGTGCATAAAGGAATTTCTGCAAATCTCAAGGAACTAAAGTAACTTTATAAAGAAATCCTTTCACAAAGATGGAAGTAGAGCTGGGCGATATGAGATTTTTTCATATCACGATATGTTTTTTTCATTTCAGGCGATAACGATATCTATCACGATATAAGCCAAATAACTATATTTGTAAGATTTAAATGTGCCGTTGCTCACAAGTAAAATGTGAAATAATCAGCAGCTTGTTTTTATTTAAATATTTATTTCCCATAATAAGTTCAACAGGGTAGATGTACTTAAGGAACATGAGACTTTTTCAGATAAATAAAGGCAAATATTGCAAACTACACAAAAGGCAGCCGCTAAAGCGTTTAAGTTTCAAAATAGAACAAACGAAACAGACTACTAAATTGTCAATTCCACTTAGAAACAAAATATTAATTCTAAAAATAAATCTTAGTTTGTTTTACAGAAGAACAGAAAAAACTGACTAACTTTTGTCAATATCAAATAAACTGAGAACTAAAAGGAAATTCTCAATCTCTCCTTGTTGTATAGCTGAGCTTTTCAAACAGTTGTAACAGTTACTTTAGTCTGACAAAAGCCGAATGACGAATTAGCGCTTCCAGTCAGAGACTGAGGCTACGTCCACACGTACACGGGTATTTTTGAAAACGGAGATTTTCCGTTTTCGTTTTAAAAAATAATCCCGTCCACACATAAAGGTAGAAATGAAGGAAAACGCTGCTATGAACATGCCAAAGCAGCAGGTGGCGCTAGATTCCTAACCGTGCAGAAATGTTGGCCAATCAGAAGTCTAGAAGCCTCGGTGGGAAAAAGTAAACAAAGCTGGGGCATAGAAGCAGAACCGAGTCGTAAGTGTGGAGGGACAGTAACTGTGTGTATATGTAAGCATTTAAACACTGCAGAGAGTAGAATTAACAGTAACAGTATTGTAGAAATTCATTTCACTGAAACAATAACGTGGCGCACAGTGTGACGCATGCACCAGTTTATTGTATTTCCAGACTTGCTTTCGGCACAATTTACAGTGCACGCTACTCTGTTTTTTGTCAGACTTGAAATAGCCGAAATACCTTCACACTACGGAACTTCTATGGCTCTTCCGTTTGACAATCTCTCCGGCGTTGGAACCATCATCTGTTTTCTCTTCGGTCACGCTCGGTTGATTTTTCTAGTCGGCACACTCATTTCCTCCATTACGCGCTGGCTCCATTACCCGCTGGCTGCTTCCCAAACAAACACACGTGCGGCTTGGCACTTGTGCTATACGTAACAAGTCACGTGACGTGACGCTGCGGCTGTGATTGGTTCGGCTCTGCGCTACTTAATTTGGATTGGCTGACCTTTTTTTTTGTTTTGTTTTTTTAAGAGGACAAGAGCGACGAGGTCTATCGCGATAGCTTAATTTCTCTATCGAGTAAAAGTTATATCGCGATACATATCGTTATCGTTCTATCGCCCAGCTCTAGATGGAAGAGACTAAATATAGAACATAATTACTTGGAGTGAAGGTGGTTTTACAAGCTATTAAATATGGGATCACACAGTGTTTTTGGTGTTTTGGCTTCATTTTTGATAAATAAATCATGCAGTTAAATATTATGTAACAATGTAACAAGTCGTGTTGTTGTTCATCTAATATTTGTACTTTAAGGACTAGTAAAGCGCTATACAAATACAGGCCATTTACCATTTAATAATTTGAAATTTGGCAAGGTTCAAGAAGGAAGGAATGTGTTTTTGTAATAATTTTTTGACATATAAAACCTTAAAACTGAGAGTCTCATAGGAACCGTGAAGAGGCCACTAGGAAAGCTGCAAACACCAAATACCTGCAGAGAATAAGGCAAGTCCTGAGGAGTCAGCTGAATGGGAAGAACAACATATTTCATTTCCTTCAAGATCTTTCTTTCATTCAGAACTTACGCCTTGGCGGTCGTCAGGTACCCTGCTGGGATAATAAGCTGAACAAATATATATCTAAAATAAAATTGAAATGTAAAATTGTTATCAAATATGAAATGATCAGTAATGCTTGGTTTAAATACCACAATGAATGAAATAGCTGACAAATAAAGAAACCTCATGGATTGATCTTATGAATCCCATTTTGCCACAACATTGTCCACAACTGTTTGAATTTGGACAAATGTGTATTGTCATAGTTGTATGTATTTGAATGGGAGAAGCTTTTCACTGTCCATTTGCAGGATTTTCACTTTAATCTTGTGTCTCGTATCTCCTTATTTTCTATGTCTGTGCTTTGATTAAAGTGCAGCATTCAAGCCCAGTGGTGGGGATTACTCTGGCTTTGTTGAAGGGGTTTAAAGAAAGGGTCAAAGTGCACCCTCTTAATTTGGGCCCCCAAGGGCCTCTAGGTAAGTGCCGGTGCCTAATTAACATCTAGAGACCCTTTTTTTGCTCAGGTTTGGTGCTTGTGGAGGGGTAGAATGGGAAGGATCAGGGGCCCCTGGAGCCATGATTTCACTGTGGTGTGTGACAGGTCATCGCTGCAGTCCTTTAACCCCACAGCATGGTAATTCAGACCTTCGGTCCAATCAGCTGTCCTATTTCATTTCTCCCTTTGCGTGACAAGATGGGATCCTGAGCAATTTAGTCAGGTTTTTGTAATCTGCTATGAATAGTGGTAAGAGAAATGTTGGCAGCAGGCATAGATAAGGTCAGGGGTGTAGTTTGGCATATCAAACAAGGATTGGAGTGACCAGTGGGATTCAGCAAGCCCCAAATACTCTGTGGCAAAGTAATTGGCCATCAGGATATGGGGCAGAATGCAGTCATAAGCTGTCGTTTTAGCCCCGAAAGAGGCACAGATAAAGACAACGGTAACGTAGTAGTTCAAATGAACTGAGTAGACGGGTATTTTTTCAAGGCAAACATAAGTACCAGCTGTGTTAGCTAATGAGAAAATGAAAAATATCCTATTCTCTGCTGAAACACCAATATACCCGTTTCCCATGACCTTGATTACAAACAGAGCTGACTGAGTTATCCCCACTCTCACATTCAAAGAGGACACAACGCTATCTTGACAGGAAGAAGAATGAGCCTTTGTGGTGTACAGGCTGACACTGAGATACCACACAAAGCCAGGTGATTCAGATAAAGAAATGCTCTCATATGAATGGATAGATGGATGGGCCGATAGATATATGGATGGTGATGATAACCATAATATCCTGGGGGCTTTCTTGGCCTGTGGGCGTTGACATGAGGGGAGATGTGTCATTAATCAGATGAGCCAGTGACCCTCCCCTGTTGGCCTGTGACATTACAGCGACATTGCTGCTGTTCCACTCCAAAGGTCCATCACATATTCTTGTGTGCATAGACACTCATGTCTTATAAATATATTTAAGCATCTTCGCTCAGTCCTGAAATCTGATACCTTACAGTAAGCTATTAGCTTACAGTACTGTGCTGACAATTTAGGATAGTTTACTTTGATTAAATCTAAACATTTAGTTTTTAATTTAGTGTCAGTAAAGATGTCATTTGACCATTAAGCCCACCACCTGTTTCATAAATGTAGAGATTATCTCGTATTTATTGGAGTGCTTTTTCATAAATTCTGCACTGGTGCTGAGTTTAAAATTAAACACTAGGGATTACACCAGCCACCACAACTATGTGTTCCTGATGATCTGATCTGATTGATGGTCTGATATCTTTGAGCATAAGAGTAACACACGTTCAACACCGATTTTTGTAGTTTCCACCACAGCAGGTGGGTATTACAAACTACAGCCAGTCTGTGTCTGGCATAATGGCGCAACTGGTAATTAATAGAAAACGGCCTTGTTAAATAGGAAGCAGCAGGAAACACATTCTTTTCTATATTCAGTAGCTGTCTTTTGCATGTAGTGGCACAAGCCATGTGATGTACACTTGGGAGACCAGTAGAAATGTACTGGTACTAATGCAGTAAAACAGTGGTCCCCAACCTCTTTTCCAACACGGACTGGTTTATGTCCGACAATATTTTCACGGTCTGGCCTTTAAGGGCTCGTGGATGAATACAACAAAATAAAACCAGTACCAGTAGCAAAAGAAAGGAGATTCATTCATAACACACGGGAAAAGACCCAGAGAAACAATAAAAATAAACAATAATGATAAAAACCAATAAAAATCCTGAAAACCATAAGTTTCACACCTGCGCCTGGTACCAAACGACTCACAGACCAGTACCGGTCTGTGGCCCGGGGGTTGGGGACCGCTGCAGTAAAAAGAGCACTCACACAATAATGCAACTTCTTTCTCTGGTCTAAAATCTCCAACTTATTCATACCTCAAATTTGGGGAAAAAACGTAAAATGTGTTTCGTCTGTTTGAAATCACAAGGTGAGAAATTAATATAGAATTGCATTTAATTTGTTGTACATGTTATGCAACAGCAAGACAACCCTTTGAAATTTTCCCCGAACGTCACAAACATATCTGTCAGTTTTGTGCGCAGGGCATTTTAAAGAAGATTTGTGCTTTCATGGGGAGGTGATATACTCGACAGCTTTTTTGAGTAGTCTGTGAAGAACTGCCAGTGTAAATTAGGATGCCAGTTTTTGACATGACTTGCACTTTTAAGATGAAGTAACAGCTTTCTCTCTGTTTGACAGCCATAAGAGCCATGCAGATCTTTGAACACTCAGGAGAGACTTGAGAGACATGATTGGAATGTTATTATATTGATATGACTCACTGATATCAGCGAGACCCCCATAATGTATAAAAATCAGACATACCATCCTCTTACATTAATTAATCATCTATCAGCTCCTTGATGTTCAAATCTCTTGTCTCCTCATGCCTTCAAAGAAAACGTTGTGGAATATTTTAGGGCAGAACTGTAAAACCACTCAAAATTGTACTTTGAGAGAGTTGCCGAATGACTTTGGAAGTTTCTTAATAAATACTTAAGAAAATATGGCTTGATTTACTTTTCAGATCAGTTAGAGAGGCTTTTTGGAGGGTGTCTGGAGCAGATAAGAATGACACAGAAGTCTTTTCGTTGCTTGCAAATCCCTAGAGTGGCTTAGGCCAGACTTACAGCCTGCAGGCCGGCATTGGTGTTGGCCTGTTCCTCGTGGACCATTGTTGTCAGTACATCATCCCAGACAACAAAACCATCTTCCACATCTGTAATCTGAGAGGTCACAAAGCTCTAGAGACTGAACTGAGAAAAAAATAGCCCGATGCCTTCAGGTAAAAGCCACAAGATGTTGACTACAGAGGGATGAATTTGAAAGGAGGCACTGTGACCCGAAGAAAAATCTCTCATGTTTTATGAATAGACTCCAGCAAGGCATAAGAAAGGGAGTTATTTCTGAATTCAAAGTGACTTCCTGCAGTCGATGTAGTTGATTTATTTGATGTGTTTGTTTGAATGCTCATGTTTTTCTTGTGTGTATTTATGCATATATATTTGCCAAGGGAATGTGTGTGTTTATCTCAGAATGAGCTATTTACCTACTCGTGTGCACCACCTACAAGAGCCTTTTTTATTGATGTACTATGATGAAGCATGAATGACATCCAGTCAATGGAGACCTCAGGGACACAGTATCAATATTATCAACAGCAGTGCCTTACTATGTTTCCTATTATTCAACTCGGTGAAAGACGACTCTAAGATTTTCTTTTCACCTTTTTTGTTGATTTTAAAGGCTAAATATCGTTTTTACCACATATGACAATTATAAACCCATTTAAACAGCAAAAAGTTTACACTCATTCTGAGCCAGCTACAGAGAGCAGGATATTTGGCTTCTGCAAGCCAAGTATCTATTGGTTAGAGACTGAAGCCCAAGTTGTTCTCCAATGCATTCACTGGAGTGTGAGTGTTATACAGAAAGCACTGGTGACCAGTGTTGTGCGAATAGGTGAATTAAATGTTTTGCATAAAGCGCATTGTGTGCTCAAGTAGAGTAGAAAAGCACTGTATGACAGTCCATTTACCATCTGCCTTCGCATCTTCACCTTTTTTTCCCAGTTCTGAGAGATGATTTCCGTCAGACGCCCAGTGATGTGGTGGTGGCAGCAGGGGAGCCGGCTGTCATGGAGTGTATCCCTCCCAGGGGCCATCCGGAGCCCACCATTTCTTGGAAGAGAAACAACATCCGGGTCAATGATCGAGATGAAAGAATTACTGTAAGTTAAAAATAACCTAAACAAGTCTGGTTTAAGGTTCAATTGCATTTTACTTCTGGTGGAAGTTGTTACTAACTTGTCAGCTTTTTATACTTTTTTAAAATAAAATTTCAGGTAATTTTCACTCATTAATTTGTATTACTATTAACAGAAGACACTGAGCTGATAGATGTTAAAAGACACATTTAGAATACCAGACTTCCACACACATTACCCACTATGACCAAATGATGAATTGCGGCTTATTGAAGTTAGTTACCACAAACAGAGCAGTGAGTGATGCTTGTGTGACGACTGGCTTGGAGCGAGAGCCCTTGTCAAGTAATTTTAAGAACTAGCCAGAGAGCCATCTGTCATAACACACACTGAAAATGACAAAGTGGCTTCTCTCTCTCCTCACTAACATGCCTCAATATCCTGTTTCCAACATCTTTCCATGTCTTCTCTCTGTCCCCTCCTCCACCGTCGTGTTTCCTTTCGTCCTTGTCCACTTATCCACTCATCTGTTCCTTTCTGTTTCATCTTTCTGCTCTTCATTCTGTCTTTAACCCCTCGATTTCAGATCCGTGGAGGAAAGTTGATGATTTCAAACACCAGGAAAAGTGATGCTGGCATGTATGTGTGCGTTGGAACCAACATGGTTGGAGAAAAAGACAGTGATCCTGCTGAACTAGTGGTATTTGGTGAGTTGTTTTTACTGGGATTGTACTGTAATTAATCAAAGGACACTCAGCTAGCAAATATCGTCTGGGAAACTAAACATGAAGTCATACAGTCAACCTTATTAGTATCAAATAACCTTTTGGGAGCGTGCTTGATTGTTGTAGTGCTCACACAAACGTAATGGCAAAAGATAGATTGTTAACAGAATAAATTGGAGCTAATTTGCTTCCAGCTGTTAGCCAATTGGCTCATATATTAAGACAAATTATCAATATAATTCCTCTGATCCTTTTAGAAATAATTCTTTGAGTTAAGTTGCTTCAACTGTGTTAAAATGTTCACTATAAGATTCCAAAAAACAGTGAAAGTATCTTGTATTTTGTGCCTGTCTGTATTTTTCTGGGGTTGGACATTCTTTCCTTGGCTGATATTGGAGGATTAGATTCATCTTTCCCACCCAGCTGCTCTTTGCTTTGCTCTCTTGACTTTTCTCCTCCTGTCTCTGATTCTCTGCTGTGCTCTCAGTGGAGCAGTACCACAGGCATCAAAGTGTGTATCGATCCCAGGAAACGGATGGAGAATTGATATTTTCTTTTCAGTCCCTTGGATCTCCTGTTCACCACCACCCACACTGCCACAAAATTTAGCTCCTTCTGCACATTGTAGTGCAGCAGTAAACTCAAACCCTGGCATGTAATGCATAATCTATAAATTTATAGTTCCTTAAAATGCATGGCTTGGCGCTTTCCCTAATGTTTAATATTACTGCCATCTGCAAAATTGAAAGATAATAGCCAGTGCACATCTGCACTGTTTTTTCTGCCCATCCATTTTCTGCTCTCGAATCACAGACTGAACAAAGTTGTCAAGACATTTCTCACCACCGCGACTTTTTATACCTCCAGCTGTGGGGAATGCTTTCACACTGACTGTGATCATGGAAGTACCTGCAGCTCTGAGTCTACTTAGTCTTACTTGATTCTCCAACATGTTTCACTGTGATGATTGGACTTTGGTATTTAAAAGCTTTTATTTGCTGGGTATTGAATTTAACCTACTGCAGCAATCTACTTCCAATGCTAGACAGGCTCTGTCAATTTTGAGATACTGCTAACAACAGCTGGTAAATATTTATTACCAGCTTGTGTGTGATTTGGTGTGGGGTCATTTTGTTCCTCGTTTTGTCTTAATAAAAGTTTAATTGTGTTCAAATCAAGTATTAAGAGTCATGGTGAGAGTGTCCCATTTTGAAATTATTTTTAGTGCGAGGTTTAACAATTCCAATCCCTCAGTGTTTTTCCCCCCCACATCATTCTGAGTAAACTGCTATGGTGCAGCAAATGGACATCAAATTATTCTCTTTATACGGCCAGCCTATTCCATATGTGTCCACTCATCCATTACATGGGCAGTCCTATAAAGTGCTAACAAATGTGAAAAGTCAAGCTGTAATTAATAGGTATGAATTCTTGTCCTCTTTCTGCACTCATATCTGTCTAATTTCAGAGAGGCCAGTGTTCACCAAACAGCCGGTGAACCAGGTGGTGTTGGCAGACGATACAGTGGACTTCTCCTGCGAGGTACACGGAGACCCGACTCCGACTGTCCGCTGGCGCAGAGAGGAGGGCGAGCTGCCTCGGGGCAGGTCCGACAACAGCAGCGCAGTGCCGTTGCTGCACACTCACAAATCACTGCACTGAAACTCAATCCCCACTGCCTCACTGTTACTTAGATACATCATTTGTTGCTCCAAATAGCACTTGTTACTATCATTTCACTAATAATATAACAGCTTCCAATTAGAGAGCAACTGTTTGTCCATCCGATTTTCTTATAGTTAGGTGTGAAGGAAAGTAATTCAGATGATTTTCTGTGAGTGGAGGAAGTCCAGCTGACTTGAATTTGCCCCAAAAATTACATGTACCGGTATAAAAAAACATATTAAAGAAAAGAGAAAACACTATCATTCGCTTTTTTGTATGTAACGACCGAGAAACGGAAACAAATCAAAGCTCCCGCTGAGCTCGTAATGATTGCTTTTTAAGTGCTGTGCTGCTTACAATACAAATAGAAAGTTATTACTAGAATCTAAATGTGTGAGTCCTGTGGCACAGCAGCTTGTGTTAGTAACGGATGGACAGCCATCCCTGTCGTAAGCTACTTATTTGTTAATCAGTAGAGTTTAGTACTACGAGACATGCTCAGAAAGGAGTATCATGTGGTGTTTGCACCATGACACCATCACTGTGTTACTGTGAGAGCCCTACTCTCTCACACCTGTCTGCATGATTGGATGAAACTTTAATGACCTGTCAGGGGAAATAAGGTAAAATGTTCCCTTGTCAACAGCACGACTCAGGCCTGTGTCCACAGAGCTGTGCAGTAAACACAAAGCTGTATGTTTAAAAATCTGATTGGAACATTTAAACAGCCATATTTTTTTTTTAAAACATGAAAACTACCAAAATGTATTGTTCTAGTAGTGACAACGCTCACACATTTACTGAACCAGACAACGTCATATTCATTCAAACCATCTTTTGAAGATTTCAGAACATGAATGTAACACTTGCGTTGACGTTTTTTTTCCCAGATTTGAAATCCGCAGTGAGAATAGTCTGCGTCTGACCCAGGTGCGAGCTGAAGATGAGGGCACCTACACCTGCGTGTCAGAGAACAGCGTCGGCAAAGCGGAGGCGTCGGCTGCCCTGCAAGTACACGGTACAGATGTACACAGGCACACTTATATATAAGATGTTTTAGTTTTACTGCATTCGTAGTGATTCAAAGTGTAAAAGGCTTTATTTAAACATTTCACATATTTATGTAAGATGTTTTTTGAAAATTAGAAACAATCAACAATTGCACAGACTTATTGAAGAATCTTTCTAGAAATACGGTTTGAACAGCCATGATCGCACGAGTAAACTGTTTGCACAGATGGGCAGCTTTGCTATGATGCACCACAATCTGCCCACTTGTCACCTACAGGAATGCTGTCTCATTTCATTCTTGTTCTTTTCATTCTGGTTGTTTATGTCAGATGGCCAGGATTTTAAGAACATTGTTTCTACGTGGAGACATCGCCTATTAAAACATCAGAAAAAGAGGCTGCTAGACATGAGTTGGTTATAACTCCCCCATATCATGCCATTGGTAATCCACTGTTAACTGAAGATTACAGAGAAATGAAGTGAAAAATGGATTTTAAGTTCCTTTCAAGCCTCAGCTCGTCATTCCTCTGGAGAGAGATCTGAGATCAAAAAGAACTGAAATTGCATGGGAATAAAGTCAGTCCCTTGAAGAGAGATGCTCAAATGAGAAAGCTGTCATTTGTGATGATAAAAGGGAATTTTTAGAGTTTTATTCTGTAACACTCGGTGCAGTGAGTGGGCCCTCTGGTACTCCTGAACACTCGCACACACCTTATGCTCGTATATGTATAAAAATTCAGCAGTGAACAGACAGACTGATACATTTAAAAAAAATAACATGCAGAAATACACAACATGCACCTACCTGTGCATAATGCACTTTTGAAATGGTGATTTCATGTATTAAAGAAGAACAGCTATCCAAACCTACCTGGCCCTGTGTGAAAAATGAAGTGCCCGCTAAACATCTCTCAAGGATTGTGCCACCCTTGGCTGTCAATGAGTCTTGCACTGACGAGGCGTTCTAGTCCACTATTCTTTGCAGAATTTTTTAAATTCCTCCACATCGAGTATGAACAGCCAGTTTAAGGTCATGCCAAAGCTTTTAAGGCCAAAAAAGGAAGGTGTATTTTGTGTCTTTCTGAGCCATTTAGAGGCTGGTGGTGTCTATCAGGGATCTTTGGGGCATGAACAGATGGCCAGACATTTTCCTTCAGGGTTTTCTGGTAAAGAGCAGAATTTATGGCTGGCTAGCTTCTGAAGCAGCAAAGCAGCCCCAGACCATAACACTGCTGCCACTGTGTTTGACTGTTGGCACGATCAGAATATCTTTTGGCAAACTTGAAATTGGCCTTTGTGTTCGTTTTAGTCAGCTGTCTACTGCGTCTGCGACCCAGTGTTTTGTGTATTTTAGTTTTTAGTCTTTGATCATTGTATTTTCTGTGTTTCCTGATTTATTTTGAGAGAGTCTGGTGTGTCTTTGTCATTGTATTTAGGTTCACTTCCCCTGTGACGTCATTAGGTTCATTTGTGTCATGTGTTTCCTCATGTGTTTCCACTCCCCCTGATCATCCCTTGTGTGTATTTAGTCTGCAAGTTTCTGTTCACTCACTGTCAGGTTGTCTGTTATGCCACACCACACCATAGTTATCACAGATAGATTCATAGTTTTTATCGCTAGTTTCTTAGTTTAGTTATTGTACCTTTTTCGCCTTAGTTTTCATGTTCTTGTGCTTCTGCCATCAGCACAAAATGGTTCAAGTTGAGTGCAGTGTTTGCTCTTGGATCTGTCAAACAAACACATCGGCGTACCTCGCCGTGACATCAGCAGCGGTTTTCACCACAGGACTCTCCCATGGGTGGCACCTTAACTGAGGCAAGGAAGGCCTGCGGTTCATTAGATGTTTTTCTGGGTTCCTTGGAGCCATTTTGGTAGGCCAGTCACTTTTGGGAAAGTTGTTCCAGATTTCCTCCGTTTGTGGATAATGGCTTTCACCATGATTCACTGGAGTCTTAAGACTCCAGTGAATCATGGAGTTCTCAGATGAGAAACCAGTCTTACTAACTGGTTTCTCATCTGTTCTTGAGTGTCTTTATATCATGGCATGACATGTTGGTTTTTGAGATACCCTACTAAGTCCTGATGTACTGAATAGAGGACATCCTGGGCTTTCCAATGATATTTCATGTGTTTGGGTGGCTTCCTTTGGCTCCAAAGAAGGAAGGAAATACCAAAAAAAGTTCAATGGGAAGATTGTTTTTTCCTCGGTTCTCAGGAGGATAGAATCAAATATGTTTGGATAACTTTTTTTCCGTCAATAGATGAAATCATCATTTAAAATCCTAATTTTGTATTTACTCACATTATCTTTGTTTGATCTGAATCACTGTCATAAGTGTTGCAAATGTGCAAAAGAGCAAAGAGAAGGCAAATTTTGCAGCACTGTAGCTGCAGTGGGGATCATAGGAATGCAACACAAACACATACAAAGGAAAATATATATTCTATTAAACCACAGCTAGTTACACGGTTAAGTAGGTATGGTGTTCCAAAATTTCAAATGTTTGAACTAGTTTCACCATCCATCGTCATCTCATCATGTTATTCAACTTTCTTTCTCTCTTTTCTTTCTTCCACCCATTTCTGCATCACTCCATCACAGTCGGCCCATCCTGTAAGTATTCCATTTCATCCCATCTGTGTATGGTTTTGTGTGTCTGTTTGTGTGTTTGTTTATGAGAGTTAATACAGTCCTACAGGTATAAGCTGTTTGCTACATTAGAGACCCAAACCTCTACCCTCTAGCACAGGTGCTTTTTCTGCCAATTAGGACAGCCAAGTATTAAAGCTAAAAACAAAAAACAAAAAAATTGAAGGGTAGAAGGGTTTTGACCTTTCGTTACACTCATAGATGGAGCTTCAGTTACTAGAAAAAAACCCCCACTGTAAAACGTGCAGTCTCCGATTTAGAGCACAAACACTCACCTTTTGAAAAATAAATGGTTATTGCTGATTAATCCACACAACAACAAAAAAAAGAGTTATAAGGCAAAGCAGCCCCAGACCATCACACTTCGCCGCCGTATTGGACTGTTTGTGTGACAGCCTTTTTATGAAATGCTGTGCTGTTTTTACATCTGATGTAACGAAATTCAATTCTCATCAGTCCAAAGAGTATTTTTCCAGTAGTCGTGGGGATCATCAAGACGTTTTTGGCGTACATGAATTGGGTTATTGTGTTCTTTTTCGTGAGCTGTGGTTTCACCTTTGAACTCTGCCACAAATGCACTGATGATTACTTACCAAAAGTAAAAATGCCAGCGTTTGGCTTGAACTAAGCAAATGGGGTTTAATGCGTACTCCCATCTCTAAATGTGCCTAATGTTGGGGAATAGAGAAAAAGGGATGAAGAATGAAAAAACCCCTAAAAAAGTGTTCAGTGGAAGAAACATTGAACCACAAAATGTTTTGAATTATGAGGTTCTCTACATACCTATTATTTTTATGCAATTCCATTTTTGTCCCATTCACTGTGTAAGGACTGCCTGCTTATTCTTGGCCTATTTAAAACTTTACCAGCCTTCCAATTTATATATTGATATTGGACAAATGGGATACAATTCTAGGCACAAACTTCACACTGAATATAAGCACAAATGAGATATAGTCCAGCTATAATAAATTATGCCCTGGAAATAATCACCTCCTCAACCATCATTTCAGAATGGAAACAGTCTCAGGAATGAAGTCTGTGTACATAAGTGGGCGTGTGATGTTTCGTAAAAAGGTGAAGCAGCAGCGGCAACAGCACTGGAGTGTGTTTACTCTAGCAGATGCAGAGCTGCATCACCACGGGACTCTGACAGCTGCATGTCACATCTACGCCCCTAGGGAGCGAGGGGTGTGTGTATGATTGTGTTGATACAAGTGCGGATATCTTCAGCGTGTTGCTCAAAATCATATGTCAAGCATGGGTGGGGTGGAGCAGGGGAGGTGAGATGTTTTCGTTGTAAGCACTTTGTTTAGCTTTGCTACGTGAGTGACAGCAGTGGAACACACGGTGTGAGTGGGAGCGCAGTGTGTGGGGAACAGCTCAGGCTGACGCTGGTTTGCTTCATCTTGTTTATGAGGATATTCCACTGATGATTTTTACTACCTCCACTGAAAAAAGGCTTTTTCCTGCATTAAAATCACACTTGCTACCTGCTCATTCACCACACTGATCTCCACACCCTTTCACCAACTTGCTGTTTCGATACTTTCAATACTGTCTGGCCGGGGGGCGGGGCTGTTGTTTCTAAACATTAGAAAGCTGCATGAAAGACACTGACCATTTTCAAATCTTTCTAATTCAGTGCTGACTGAATGAAGTTCGACAGTTTCCATCACTGATGAATAGATAGAACCACTTCATCCACAGTGTAGATGATCTTCATTTCCTGCTTTTTAAAAGCATTTTAAGTTGTTGTTTTTTTAAATTTTTTTGACCCTTTGTTGATGGTACGCTTTTCTGTGAAGCACTTTGGGATTTTTGACTTGAAAGGTGCTATACAAATAACATTTTACTTACTTACTTACTCCTTGTTGTGCTGCAGGCTGGGAAGTGAACAAGGACTACCATCACCTGCTTCTGTCCCATACAGTGGAATTGGAGAGTCACCCAAATCTATTGTTTGTCACACAGTACTTGAAATCTGAAATCTTAGCAGTGCAACCAACACCACAAGTAGATTCAAGTTGTGTGGAAAATCCTTGCTGATTGTAGAGTTATTTTATCAGGGATAGCAGAAGGACTAATTCTGTATATTCCCACTAAAGGAATAGATCCAAATAGATTATCAGTCCAGTAATATCTGTATATATAGTTCCCCCATATCATGAAATTCAAGGAATTGACTAAACCTTTTGGAAATTTTTCATTAATATTTTTACTCTGGTCACGGCAGATGGCCCCGCCCCTCCCTGAGCCTGGTTCTACCGGAGGTTTCTTCCTGTTAAAAGGGAGTTTTTCCTTCCCACTGTCACCAAAGTGCTTGCTTACAGGGGGTCATGTGATTGTTGAGTTTTTCTCTGTATGTATTGTTGAGGGTCTACCTTACAATATAAAGTGCCTTGAGGTGACTGTTGCTGTGATTTGGAGCTGTACAAGTAAAACTGAATTGAATAAAAAGCTACAAATCCAAGCACGTTTGACTATTGGAGGAGCTCTGTGGGTTTGGAGGACATATGCTGATCACTTGCAGGAAACCTTTATAATGTTCGCTCCATCCAATTACATGCCCTTTATCTTATGGCATCATCTTATTGTTTTAGGAAGATTTGGCAAACTTATATAAATTTGCTAAATTTTCTAGACCTCCAGGGTTCCCATGTCAACGTTAATTAAACTCAACTTAAAGAATAAAGTTAAAACAAGTCAAATACCTCAAAATTAAACATTATTTCTGATCTGTAAGAGAACATTTACAACCATCCACAAACATTCAATGACACCAAGCAATTTACATGTAGACTAGACTTTCCTCCTTGAGTGTTGCATTTCTTTTCATAAAAGCTGTGGAAAGCTACGCTACAGCCTGATGTCTATTTTTACTTCCCTCTTGGCATATTAGCTTTGTTATCTGTTCTACAGTTCTGGCAGTATACGCAGCATACAAAAGAAGTCTGCAAGATCCTTTGAGTTCCTATCTTAAGTGTTGCATTCTGTATTTAGAAATTTCCCAATGTACCTCCCAGACACCGACAGCAACAGTTAGCAGTATGCGGTGCTTAATGTGTGCTGGCTCTGTGTTTCATAAAATTAGTAAATGAACATACCGTGGTATTTTAGAAGTCGAGTCAGTTTAAGGCACAGCAAAAATTAACTCACCAAAAAAAAAAAAACCCCTGCATCTCTGAAAGTTAAATTATTATAAGAGTGACATGCAGGCATTGTTCCCTCTTGTTTTTCATCTATATTTCAGCTGCTCTGTTACAATCCATACTCCCATTTCAATCCCATTTGAGGATGCTAATGTATCTCCCTGCCCTAAATCTAAGGCTCAGTGTCATGCCGGGTGCACCCATTATTGCTAATTATTTATTACAGCTTCAGGCAATGTGCCGGCTTGCCTCCTCAAATCAAACACTGTTATTCTCTAGACACGGCTGTGTAGTGGGCCAAAAACAGCATTTTAATAGCTCAAATATTCCTAGTTGTCAGTGTATTTGGGTCAAAGTTACGGCGTTGTGTCAGGTGTGAGGAGAAAACGTTCAGGTGTTGACATGTTTTTGTTAAATACCCTGCTGAGAAGTGCACAAGCATATTTTTCTATGTGTTTTCATTACGTGTATGTGCACAAGCATGGATATGAATTACATAAGAAGTGAGCATTACACAGTGTTTCTTTAATATTTCAGGCCTTGCATCAGCTGCGACAGGAGGCCTGTCCTTGAGGTAACTGGAGAGTGGAGGCAGATGTTCCCATGTCACTTGCTGACAAAAACTAGGGGTGTATGTTTGGGCATTAACCTTTAGGGTTAGCAAAGGGCTGGAAGTTTGATCCCAGGACATGACCCTGACTAGCTCAGCCAAGACCCCCCATTAGCTGTAATTTATCCCGCAGTTGACACACGGATGTCCTCCTGCTGTGCGGAGGGGCCCGTGGTGGAAGCAGTTTTAAAAGTGCATAAGTTGTATACAAGGCATGAAATTAAGCTTGCACATGCACATCTGAGGCAAGTGATTAGGGGGAGCAGGCGGGTCAGTGGGAGAGATTGGGAATGTTTCAGCTCTTCACACTCTGCTACTATTTATTTTTGTTTCTGCTGCTTTCTCCTCATCTGAGATAGTTAATGTCTGGAAACATTTCTCAAAGTATATGTTGGGCTGTGTTTGAACACAGGAGCTGACTTAAAAAAGCAACGTTTGTGAGTCCCAGCAATGTAACCAAACAAAGCTTTTTCCTCCCCCAGAACATCAGTCAGTGGAAGAAAATTTGAGGAAAAGACGTTATTTTATGTTTACTTCAGTATTCTAAGAAGGATATATGTAGTGGATTAGGAGTTTCTTTATTCTGGATTTTTTCCTTTCATGGAGAAACAGTAGAAGGACATTAGTTATTTATTCTGTCTTTCACTGTGACTGTTAAGTGTTTTTTACTGTTACTTTCTTCTCCGTTCCATAGGCTCTCCTCCTCCCCATCTTTCTCCTTCTTTGTGTTTCTCTCAAAGCTAATAGAGAGTCAGAATTAAAGTGAAGCAGGAGATCAGGTGGGAAGATGAGAAATCAATTAGGCCCGGTGCATCATTATGCATTCACACCCCCCTCTGTGGAGGAAGGACTGTCATTTTGCTACAGAATCAATAGAAATCAAAGATGCGTGTGTCTTTGTGGATGAACGCGTGCACACGCAGTGGCATGGTGCAGCAATGAGAAAGCGAGACAGCTTACCATTTATTTGCAGTCCCTTATCCCCCTTGCCCTCCATCTGTGTTCAAAGATGTCTGATGCTCAGAATCAGAATGGTGACCCACAAACCTGGATTCAGGCTCCTGTGGGGTCTGGGCTGACCTTTTTGATGGGCTGTTTGCTGTAGTGTGGGATAAACAGTCAAGCCATCTAGATTAGGCAATAACCATCAATTTATCAAACACAAAAAGCCAAACAAATCAAGGACTGTTATGGTCGCTCGTGGTAGACACAGCTAGGTACTCGACTGAAAACCTGCAGATTCTCTCATTAAAGTCACATTCTGTTTTCCTTTTTGTATCTGATAAATGTAGTAGATATATTGAAATGGAGAATGAGAGTGGGTGGATAGTTTTCATTTATTGTCTGTTATAAGTGCCGATATTGATATATCAGGAAATGACTAATATTGGCCAATATATCAGCCCTGCAGATGAAGACAGAATGTCATTAAATCGATAAATATATGGGCTTTCACATAAAAATGTATAAAAACAAGACAAATGTTCTCTTTTTCAATTGTTCAGATTAGCATGTGTGGCTAACATGTCTGGTTGAATGAATTTACAAAGCTTAAGCAGTGGTTTTGCTAATAGCCACCTTCATTTTTCATGTATATTTTTAATATAACGGTCAAAATTTTTATTAGAGCTCTGATTTGATTTATTATGTATATTTAATAAGTTTTTAAAAATCAGTTTTATTAGTCCTGTTTTTCTGAGTCCAGAAAACATGTGGTCACCACAGGACAGTCACACTACAGGCATGATTTTATAGAATATCATCCACTATTGGAGATTAAACAACAGAAAGTATTTAAAATGGGCTTAGCCCTAAACATCTGCAGCAGTAATATTAATTCATATAACAGTGGTGGGGAACTACCACATGTCAGCTTATAGTAACTATATAGTAAAATAGTAAATATTTATTTAACTCCAGAAGTAATAATATTTTATAATTCTTTAATAATAATAATAAAAATAATACATTTTATTTATATGTGCCTTTAAAGACCCTCGAGGTACAATAAAATAAAAACACAAGGTAAACAAAAAATGAAAACAAGTATGAAAGTATAAAAGCTAAATAAGGTAAAATAGAGTAAGGTGGAGTCATGATGAAGGGTATGCAATTCTAAATAGATGGGTTTTAAGACACAGTTCAAAAGTAGAGAGAGAGTTTGTAGTCCGGAGATCTGGTGGGAGTGCATCCAAAGCCTCGGGGCAGAACAACTAAAGGCTCTGAGTCTTATGGTAGTCAGGCGAGCAGGTGGAGCAGACAAAAGGGAAGCTGGAGAAGAGCGGAGGGTACGAGGGGGTGAGTACATATGGAGAACATCAGATAAATATGGAGGAGCGAGGTTATGAAGCGCTTTGAAAGTAAGAAACAGGATCTTGAAATTGACACGGAGGTGAATTAGAAGCCAATGGTGTTATATGTTCAGTAGATCTCATTCTGGATATAATACGAGCAGCTGTATTTTGAACTAACTGCAGTTTATGGAGAGATTTACGAGGTAAACCATAGAGAAGAGAGTTAATCTAAACGAGATGTGATAAGAGCATTGACAAGTATGGCGGTACTGTTAGCATATATAAAGGAATTAAAAGAGGCAGCACAAAAAGGGCACGTTTCAATCTGGCTAAATTTGTCACCTAATGCCACTGAATAATCCAAGAAAAATACGGCATTTTATTCTGTGTTACTATGCATTGCATTTAATCGCCTGTCAATTAAATAAAGTCCTAACCACTAAGGCAGTGCGTATGGTATTCTTATAACATTGAGTTGATGCTCAACACAAGCATAAAGTTATGAAGTTATGATTTGTTTAATCACACAGAGCAGGGCTGCCCTACCAGTTAACCGTGTTTGCCAGATGATGTTAGCTACAGTAGCTATGTTTAGCTCATGCATCAAAGGTTTAGTTAATATTACGTGAGCTAATGTGGCTAATGTGTCCAGCTGTTTCTTTGGATTAAAATGAATTCATTTGAAAATAAATGTTTTAATGTAACAAAAAACTTTAATGCATTATCTCAGTTAGAACCATGATTTCTGCCTGAGTCACGTCAGGTAGATTTTCAGTGGTGGTAAAGCTTCCCATGAGCCCACCACATTTCATGATGACATCAAACTGCATCTTTTAGTATTGCTTTGATTCTCAGACCCCGAGAGAAATGACATTGTGGGTTTAATGTCATTTCTCTACTGTCTTTGTTTACTGTCACTGTCTCTAAAATATTTTATTCTCTTGTGCCTTGACTGTTTGAAAGCTGTCATGGAATCAGGCGTTAGTGTTTATTGATGATTTGACTGTTGATAGAAATGCATGTAATGAATTTTGAAGTGTATAGTGCTAATTGAGTTCCTCAAAAGAAATGGGATGTTCTTCAACGGCCAAATCAGTCGCCTGATCTCAACCCAACAGAGCATGCTTTTGCATTATTAAATACAAAACCAAATGCAGAAAGACCCACAAACAAGCAACAAGCAGGTGGCTACAGTAAAGGCCGCTCAAGACAGGAAACACAACATTTGGTGAAGTCAGTGGGTTCTAGGCTCCAGGTATAGCCTTCAGGTGTATTTACATTTAAATTTATGTTTATGAAAATGGGGGGCTGTGTGTAAAAGTTGTTGTAATTCTTAAGTAGTTCATGCAAAACTTTTGTTAAATGTCTTGAATTAGAATAACTTTTGTGAATTAATGTTATGAATTCATTTTTTCAATGTCTGTACTTCAGTCACATGTTGATAAAATAATGGCACATAATGACTGGATTTCAAGATATTTTTTTTTCTGAATTATGTGCTGCAGTGCCTCCTCAGATTGTGGTTCGACCGCGGGACCAGATCACAACTCCAGGTCGTACCGTAACCTTCCTCTGTGGCACCAAAGGAAACCCTCCGCCAGCCGTCTTCTGGCAAAAAGAAGGCAGCCAGGTGGGAAACGTTCCATGATTTTGTTTACAGTAGTTATGAAACATACTCTAATGAGTCTTTATTATAAAGATTTAATAGGCTTGTTTATGTACAGTTTATGTAAAGTCAAAACATTAGCTGTTTTCCACATTTCAGTACTGGCCCCCAAACATCACAAAGCCTTTAATTACCAAGTACATACAGACCTTTACTTTTAACTCCAAGGGATTTGGTGCTAACAGTACTATGTGCATTTTTTAAACCTTTTTCTTTCAAAAAAGTTGATTTTAAGCTATCTGAAAATGTGCTGCACAATAACATCAGCATAAAATAAAGAAAAACCTACAGGTGAATTGCATCATCACAAGCAGGGCTCTGGTAAAGAGGGAAACAGTAAACTCTCATATTGTAATGTGCTATAGATACATTACTTTTTCTTATATTTATTTTACCCAATTTAAAGTAAATCCCAATATAACTTCACACAACTTTTACATTTTTTAAATTTAAAAGAACACCTGACGAGATTAAAAAAGTGCTTTAAATGAGCCTTTATAGGATTTTAATTACCGACTCTGTTTGCATGCCACTTTGCTACATGTGCTTTGAAGAGAGCCAACATTTCCCTTCCTTGTCATGGTCTCTGCTTTTATCATCCTTCGCTGTGTGCTGTAGTTTACTGCCAGAGTGACTCTCTCTCTCACACACACACACACACACACACTCACACTTACACTTTCCCATCATCCACACAGTGTATTATTTACCAAAGACCTGCACGTTTTCAGATGTATTGAGACGTGTATGTGTTTGTGGGAGAGAGTCACCCTGTGATAAGCATTGCAGCCTGTTGGAATGCACTGAAAGGCCTGATGAGACTGCGTGGGTGCCTGTAGCTTGGCTTCCAGGTACAGATTAGGGAAACAGGGGGTGGCAGGGTAGGATGGAGAATGTGTGGGAGAGGGAGAACGAGTGTGGAGGAGAGAGATAAAGCAGAGAAAGCATGGAAGACAAGGAGAAGGAAGAGAAGAAGAATGTGGGTAGCTTGTTCGAAATTTTGGCCCCGCTTTCAGTGAAATGCTGAGATTTTTACTGGGTTTACACAGTGATATATGACAAAGAAAAGTAGAAATGAAGGGACGTGTTTGTCATTTATTATTGCACAATAACACAGGCTAAGTGTCTAAGGCTCATTGTGAATCAACCTGTTCTCACTCTATATGCTATCACAGCACCGGTTACCTTGTATTGCAATGCGTATATATACTTTTTTTAACTGATCACCTGAGAAAGATACCATGTGATCACAGGAAGATGTCCTTTTTGTAAAAGAATGCATTTGAACTCTACGGATAATCTTTTTCTAAACCTAATGAAGTACTTTTGGCCCCCAAATCTAATCAAACATGACAACAAAAGTACTTATTATATTGTATCTCATACAAGGAGTGCAGAATTATTAGGCAAGTTGTATTTTTGAGGAATAATTTTATTATTGAACAACAACCATGTTCTCAATGAACCCAAAAAACTCATTAATATCAAAGCTGAATGTTTTTGGAAGTAGTTTTTAGTTTTAGCTATTTTAGGGGGATATCTGTGTGTGCAGGTGACTATTACTGTGCATAATTATTAGGCAACTTAACAAAAAACAAATATATACCCATTTCAATTATTTATTTTTACCAGTGACACCAATATAACATCTCCACATTCACAAATATACATTTCTGACATTCAAAAACAAAACAAAAACAAATCAGCGACCAATATAGCCACCTTTCTTTGCAAGGACACTCAAAAGCCTGCCATCCATGGATTCTGTCAGTGTTTTGATCTGTTCACCATCAACATTGCGTGCAGCAGCAACCACAGCCTCCCAGACACTGTTCAGAGAGGTGTACTGTTTTCCCTCCTTGTAAATCTCACATTTGATGATGGACCACAGGTTCTCAATGGGGTTCAGATCAGGTGAACAAGGAGGCCATGTCATTAGTTTTTCTTCTTTTATACCCTTTCTTGCCAGCCACGCTGTGGAGTACTTGGACGCGTGTGATGGAGCATTGTCCTGCATGAAAATCATGTTTTTCTTGAAGGATGCAGACTTCTTCCTGTACCACTGCTTGAAGAAGGTGTCTTCCAGAAACTGGCAGTAGGACTGGAAGTTGAGCTTGACTCCATCCTCAACCCGAAAAGGCCCCACAAGCTGATCTTTGATGATACCAGCCCAAACCAGTACTCCACCTCCACCTTGCTGGCGTCTGAGTCGGACTGGAGCTCTCTGCCCTTTACCAATCCAGCCACGGGCCCATCCATCTGGCCCATCAAGACTCACTCTCATTTCATCAGTCCATAAAACCTTAGAAAAATCAGTCTTGAGATATTTCTTGGCCCAGTCTTGACGTTTCAGCTTGTGTGTCTTGTTCAGTGGTGGTCATCTTTCAGCCTTTCTTACCTTGGCCATGTCTCTGAGTATTGCACACCTTGTGCTTTTGGGCACTCCAGTGATGTTGCAGCTCTGAAATATGGCCAAACTGGTGGCAAGTGGCATCTTGGCAGCTGCACGCTTGACTTTTCTCAGTTCATGGGCAGTTATTTTGCGCCTTGGTTTTTCCACACGCTTCTTGCGACCCTGTTGACCATTTTGAATGAAACGCTTGATTGTTCGATGATCACGCTTCAGAAGCTTTGCAATTTTGAGACTGCTGCATCCCTCTGCAAGATATCTCACTATTTTTGACTTTTCTGAGCCTGTCAAGTCCTTCTTTTGACCCATTTTGCCAAAGGAAAGGACGTTGCCTAATAATTATGCACACCTGATATAGGGTGTTGATGTCATTAGACCACACCCCTTCTCATTACAGAGATGCACATCACCTAATGTGCTTAATTGGTAGTAGGCTTTCGAGCCTATACAGCTTGGAGTAAGACAACATGCATGAAGAGGATGATGTGGACAAAATACTCATTTGCCTAATAATTCTGCACTCCCTGTATTTGATATTTGATACTTCATTATTTGGTAGTATGACTTGGTTCTGAGACCTCCGGACCTTTCTTGACATTTTGTCGCATTTTCATGAGAAATGGGGAGCATGGGAGCTTTTCCCCCTTCCCACCCTGTTTGTCGGCGGCAGCTCAAAATATGTGCATCCAACCTTACTGCACAAGAAGATGAATTCTGATTTTTTTATGCCCTATATCATATTTTTGAGTCATCGGCTAATGTGCAGAGCTTGACTTTTTCACCTGCCTGAGCAGAAAAAAAGCAGAATTACAATTAAAATTAAAATTAAAACAGAAATAGCAGCATGGTGGTTAGCACTGTTGTCTCACAGCTAGCAAGTCTTGAGTTCACCAGCAGGCCAAGGTCTTTCTGTGTGGAGTTTGCATATTCTCCCTGTGTTTGCATGGGTTCTCTCCGGGCACTCTGGCTTCCTCCCACAGTCCAAAGACATGCATTTAGTGGGGAAAGGTTAACTGGAAACTCTAAATTGCCTATAGGTGCAAATGAGGGTATGAATGTGAGTGCAAATGGTTGTCTGTTTCTATCTGTTATCCCTGCAACAGACTGTGTTAGACCTGTCCAGGGTAAACCCTGCCTCTCGCCCTGAGGCTCCAGCACAAGGCTCCAAATACCTTTCAAACTTCTCAGCTTGTCCTTCACTCATTTTCAGTCCAGTCCTTGTACTCGAGTATTTTCAGAGAACTCTTCATATGTTAAGCCAGTTAACACTGACATATGAATCATAAAAATGGCACATAATGCATGAGATGAAGCAGTTTTGTGTCCATGCAAAACAGGCAACTTGGAAAAGATCCTATTTAAATTGTGTTTTTAAGACACTTCGCATAAAATTGTTGAATGGTTGCTTGATAGTTTCACAACTTGCCATTTTAATGTTGGCCCTGTTTCAGCCCACATAAAATAATGAAACGACTCCTGTGGTCATTTTCTCCTCCAGATCTTGCTGTTCCCTGTCCAGGAGCCATCACAGTCAGGACGATTCACAGTGTCACTGAGTGGTGAGCTGACCATCAATGATGTCCAAGTTGAAGACTCTGGCTATTACATCTGCCAGGCCATCAGCGTGGCTGGAAGCATCCTGACCAAAGCCCTGCTCGAGGTAGAAAGTGGTGAGTATAGAAATATGAGATCATAGCTCACAGTATAAACAAATTAAACTTAATGGTGCTAACATTAAAACGACAGCTAAATTATATATGGAGAAAAACTAGACTATCTCAATCCTTTCATATTGATTCAGTCTCCATTTTCTGTTCAAAATCAGTGTTTTTCTTGGCTTCGGGTATTTATACATAGACTCAAGATCTAAGTTTAGTTAAAATGACATCTTGACATCATAACAATCACTGTCCTACAAAGTAATATAATTAGAAAACCTATATGCTTTCCAAGAAAATGTAGCTGTGAGAGGACACGACTGAACAAAAGAGCAGCAGAAATTGACATATGGTAACTGTGCACATATCACTGACACTTGTGCATCCAGTTTAACCCAATACTTTAAGAACTCTGAGGAAAAAAAGTGCTGAAGTTAACAATGTGTCATATTTGACGTTGTCTTGTTACATTGTTTTCAGATTCTGATTTGATTAATCATTCTTCACGACCATGCCCCACATGTGCACCAGTAGAAGTACGAAAAAGTTGTCATCCATCTTAAATTAAACATCCTTTTTTCCCAAATAAACAAACAGCAGGAGCCCTATCTGATGTAATCAAAAGGGACATATGATGATAGTTCTATGCAAATAACCTTGCTGCAACATATGCTCTCCTCGCTGCATCCTTTCCAGTGTGGCAGTAAACAGGGATTTTGTTCAGCTCCATCTAGACTAACTCCTGTGTTGGGTGTGTTCACATTTCCAGTTTAGCTTCAGTTAGCTGATGATATCAGAGCTTTCGACGGCTCAGAATACAAATGAGGGTATACAACGTGACTGTGGGCCAGTGGTAAATAGTAAGGTTCTATTTTGGGGTATCATGTTGTGGGTTTGTGTTCAACTTGTTCCACTTCTATTTATAAATGTGCAGGAATTTACTTGGCTTATCTAAACTGATCATAACTCAGTTGCTAGTTGGCAACACATGTGCCATTCTGTTTACATTTGAGCTTGAGCCTACAGCCGTGCAGCTGTGGAGCACACCCATATATGACTATGACTTTCTCTGAGATCACCGTCTATGGCTTCAACACAGATGTAATGAGGCAGTGTGATAATTTGCAGGTGACAGACCCACATGCAAACTCCCAAGGCTGACTGAATATTTATATATATATATATTTTTGTTAAGGTCAGATGCCAAGGACAAAATTCACAAAGGAAACCAAACAAGTCCAGACGCCCCAAGAATAACTGAGAAAGCATGAGAGAGATTATGCAAAATGAGACAGGACTATTTATACGCACACTGAGGCCAGTCAGGGGGAATGGACGCAGCTGGGGAAAACATAACATGAGTGTAGTCTGGATAACAATAGTAGTGGGGAAGCAACACAAACGGAAATGAAAATTAAATTCTGCAAGCACAGCTGTCCACTTGTCAAACTAAAATTTAACAACAACTAAAGGCTCCAAATACTAAGATCCAAATATGATAAACAAAAATTCTAAAGAGATACAAGAACCTAAACGTTAATAATAAATTCCATAAATACTCAACTGGAAGTGAAAGACGGAAACGCTCAGCCTGATATAATTATGATGATAATCATTACAAACCACACAGGCAAGGAGGACTTAAAAATAACACAGTCCAAAACAAACCCTCAAATCAATGGAAAATTTAACTCAAACTATTTATAAAAATGTGAGCTCATTTTTATCTCCTCTTCCTGTAAGCTTCTTCCCCTTCACCACACCTTTGACAATAAAACCTTCTGTTATCTCTCATTTTGAGACAATGAATCAGTGAAGCTGTTCAGCACACGTCTTCATTTCAAAGAGTCAAAAGGGTGTGAGAATCAATTTGCCTGCATGCATAGCCACACATCCACATTCCCAAAAGTGGCCTCGTAGATGAGGGAGATTTGAGTCTAATAATCTAATCTAACCTAATCTAATGACTTTAGCTTTCATTGCTGGATGAGATGGAGATATAAAGTACATGCTTGTCAGTATTTTGTCTTTAACAAACCAACTCATGAAATATTCAACAGATAAATTATGCAATTAAATATTCCTTAAATAATATCTATACTTTAACTGGTTTAAAGTTATTGAAAATATCTTACGTTGCATGGTTACCTAAAGACATTTAAAATCCAATATAAAAATTCATTCAGCCACTACTCGGTGCGATGCAGCGGTCCATGACTGACAGGAGGTCACTCTAGCCACACATTCCTGCCTGAGACAAATCTGTGCCATTGATTTGCATGTTGAAGTGGAGCAGCAGCAGAGAAAGGTAACCTGAGAGCCTTTGGCAGTAAATGTTCTCTTATAGTGATACTTTACATTCCACATGAGAGAAAATGTGGTTTCATGGGTCAGTATGAACATCTGTAACCCCAAGATTACACACGCTTGACTTTAGTGTGTTTTTCTCTGTGACTTTGGTTTCATTATAACTGCTTTCAGAAACCAAAGTAGACCTCAGAGAGAAATATCACCTACAGCTGGCACTGTAATATAAACGAAGACAAACCCTGTTGATGAGGCATTTTCTCCTGGTCGAAGGTCACCTTTAAATGACAATATTTGATGTTACATTTATTTTGAAAGAATTCATATCAAATAAGAGACAACATGCATTGTCCATTATTGAGAATCATAATTCTGTGTTAGCCTGTGACAATGTCCTGCATATTCACTATTCCAAACTTTATCTGTTTTCAAAAAGCTTATCAGGTTATCAGATCAGAGAAATCATGTTGGCATAGGGTGTCACAGTTTGCACTGGCAGACTGTGTGGAGAGAGGAGGAGGACCTAAATGCAGACATTTAGAGCGAATCTATAATTTAACAAAGGGCGATCCGTTTATTTGTGGCTGGGAAAAAGGTACAAAAAAAAAGACAGATTAACACTAAGGCAAAACTAATTAGAGCTAAACTGTGAGAAACTAAATGCTAAACACAAGAGACCAAGAACATAAAACCCTGAACATGATGAAAACCTGGAAACATGGAGGCATGGAAACATGACATGAACTCAACAGACCAACAGACAAGGAATGAATGAAAACACACAGATTAAATGCACACAGGAGGTGATCAGGGGAAGTGGAAACACATGGGGAAACAGCTGATTAGAATAAATATAATGACACTACAGGGGAAGTGAAACCAAACACAATGAACATGGAACACCAGCCCTCTTCAGAATAAAACGGGAAGCATAATGAGATGCAGACATGCCATTACGAGCTTGACAACATAGGACACGCAGACATGAAACACATGAAGGGCGAGGGAGACTTAAACACATGAAGGGCGAGGGAGACTTAAACACAGGGGTGAAGACACAAGGAGACTCTAATAAGCAATAAAGTATGGCAGGGCAACATCGGGCAAAATAGAAATGAACTTAGATAAGCTGATGAACATCAAAATAGAATAAAACTCAAAGTGCTGGGTCAAATGACCCAGGATCGGAACACACAGACTCTGAATAGAGCCAGCCAGCCTAAAACCAGGAACTCTCATGTTGTCAGGTGATAGTGCAAACAACTGCTTCACCATTCTCACAGTGCCTTAATTGCCTCTTGGGGATAAATAAAGTCTTTCTGATTCTTTCTGATGAAAAACCCCATATAATGTCACATCAGATTACTTGGAAAAAATTTAAGCAAAAAATTTAAGCTATCTAAAGCAAAATTAGATCTAATTTTTATTTTTAATGTAATGGCATCTTTGGAAATTTCAATAGTTGTGTTTGTTTGTCTTGCTGCTTAGAAGATCTATACCAGTCTCTTGTGTCAATGGTGATGATGATGAAGCCAGTGAAAAGTGTGGATTCACCTTAGTTTACTACTAAACTGCAGTACTGTGTGTGGTTCTGGAAACTTTTTCTTGTCGAATTGCCACAAATCTAACAAAGACTCTAGACCCAAAACTCAACATTTACTAATAATGTCGTCATAGTAACCTCTTGACAAGTAAATAATAATAATACTGTTTGAAATCTCTGTAATATTTGTTGTTTGTTGATTTGGTGTGTTGTTGGACGAGTCTGGCAACGCATCAAAATTATTTGGACATCTGAGAATAGTAATTTTTACTTTTTGAAAGGCTCCGTCAAAAGATTGTTCTTTCACAGATCCTCTACACGTAAAAGTATAAAGAGCTTGCAACACCAGTAATTATAGTAGTTTTATTGAACACTGAAACAAACTTATATGTCCGTCTCATTGTCTTAGACATGACTATCTGTAGATTTCTACTTTCTGCAGAACACAGAGACAGACAGTGATAGATCACAAAGATCCTTTGAATAATGACAATAAACTTTCTGCTACTTTCGTGATGGTAGGCAGTGGGACAGTTTATGAAGTTTGTTTTCTGAAGTTTCAACTGCTATAATATTGTGGTTTTTGGTGCAAGAAGTGAAGCTAGGTTAATAAATTAATAAACTGGATTGATAGACTATTGGCCTGATGAAATACCCGCTAATTATTGGTTATATTAAGTATCACACAGAAAAACCAGGGGAAATTGTGAAATTGAAGGCACCAATACCACAAACATGGTCAAGAGGTTAAGTTCTAGCCGGCTTTATAAGCTTTCACCTGTCAGTCAAGCAACTGTGTCCGCAATTTGAAATCAAGTGTTTAACTTTTAAAAAATCCCTCTGGAATTATTTTTACAGACCTATAAAAATACTTTTTCTTCTGTTAAATTGAGCATTTTACCCAGGGAGCAAAATCTTAGGTGTCATTACATATAAAATGATTTAGATGTTTGCGTCCTTTCGAATACTTTCTAGGCTTTTGATCATTTGCATTTATGCTAGATAAAGTGTAGTGGTGCAAACGCTTCAGTACAGTGAAGTAATCACCTTTGGTTCAAATCCCATCCTTATGTGAATGTTCTATGTTCCTACAGCACCTTCAGACCGGGTCCCTCCCATCATCCGCCAAGGACCAGCCAATCACACATTAGCTCCTGGATCCATGGCTCAGTTACACTGTCACATCATGGGCAACCCCATGCCCAGCATACAATGGGAAAAAGATGGCCAAAGGATCCTGGGAAATGATGGTCGAATCAGCTTGATGGAAAATGGAACTTTTCAGATCACCAACCTCCAGGTACTGGAATAAGACTCATACTCTTACATTCATTTGCTGTTTAATAACAATGCAAATATAGTGCGTTTCATTTTTTTCCAATCCCATGTTAACGAAGCCGTTTGCTTTTTAAACTCGCGGCTTTTCTATGATGACATTCAGCAGTGTGTATTTTATAGTCCCTGTAATCCCACCACACTCATTAAAATGTATCCACTGTCTGCATGTATCAGTATTAGCACATCAAACATGATGTAGTTTACAGAAGATAAACCTAATCCAAGAGATAAAACAACAGCTTTAATTCCAGGAAAGTATGAAGCATTTAAACAGAGGACAATTTTACGGTTGACTCAGACGATGAGTTTTTATGAGCGGAGGAGAGGTGGGGAACATTGAGGTGTGATCAACATGACAATGAGCGTGCGAGGCCATTAGCGGTCGTTAGCGCCGTCTTACTCCATGCTAATGAAATCTATTCTGCCCAGAATTCCCTCCTGGGTACGAAGCAGCACCTGAGGTCACCGCAGCCTCGAAGAGACTCGAGGAGGCGTGCGCATTAATTGATTGTGGGTTCTCAATGATTAACGATCGCTGAGACTTGTAATTAAATCCTCAATGCATCAGTACAAGTGAGGACTGGATGAATAAAAGAGAGGGCTAGAAACTGAGAAACAGGGGTGAGGGAGAGGATAGAAGCAGAAATAGCTGAGACTCAGAGGCCTAAAGTACATTTTAAGATGCATTTGTGTCATGGTGGAATAAAAGGAAATGTCTTGACAGCTGAGAGCACCATCTTGGAAGTGCTCAGCCTTTGGAACTCATTTGAAGCTGTCAGACAGCATGTTGAAGTTCTCATCAGACTTCAATTCATTTTGATCTGGAACATCAAAACCAATGGTATTTATGGCCTAAGACTGCAGGAACAAGATCACAGAATTACACATAAAAATTATTCATTTTGAAATGTTGTTCCATAAACTTAAGAAGATGCCTTGTCAGTGATGTCATACATTTTTTTGTGGAGTCCATCACTAACACAAGGAATCAAGACCCAGAGTCGAAATCCATCGTCTGTGTTGCTGTACAGGCAAGTGGTTTGAGCTGTAATGACGGTAGAAAAAATCCCAAAATACAGTCATCCAAGCAGCTCTCCTGCTGTGAACTAACGTCCTTTCATTTAGTACACAGGCTCGTCATCTTATAATATTAATTTGTAGAGAATTTACCTGTAGAGTCGATAAAGTGCATTGAAAAGAAAGTTGTTTCATTTTGATTATGTTAGCATGACAGCATGTGAATATTTAACCCAGCTGTCACTAAACAGGATGTAGATCTGATATATAATATGTTTTATAGGTCTTTGGTAACGAACTAAAGGTCTGGGTAAATGTTTAACCCAGTAATGGTTAAGTAATCCAGGATTTTTGCTTATGAAAGTAGATATCTTGACATTTCGGCAACAAATACAAAGACAAAATAATTATTTTGACATTGAAGTTTGGATTTAAAAAAAAACACATTTTGTATTGGACACTAAAATTTTAGTAGCAGATCATTCAGATCACATACGTTGTGAGATGGGATTCAGTAGGTGCCCACCCACACCCACACTGGAACCACCGACAAGAGTTTTTGACATGCTTTGAGCCATACTCCCTCTCAGTGTCTCAGAAAAACCCAATAACTTTTCATTCTGTTCTATTTACATGCTGCCTAATAATGTGTTTAAAAGATGCCATTGTGACAGGAAGTAATGCTATTTGTTATATCATAGCTTCATTGCTACATTGATAATCCATCAGCTATAAAGATATTTCATTCATTGCCACAAATGTCAACACATTTTATCAACATAGTCCAGTTCCATCAAATGTCCCATAAATGAAATGCAGTCGTTTTGAAAGGAACCTGTTACTGATGACGATGATGATGATGATGATGATGATGATGATGATGATGATGATGATGATGAAAAACAGAACAGGGGACATATCAGCTCTGGGTGCTGCAGCACCTGCCACTATATATCTCAGGGGACTCAGCTATAAGTCTTCTCATGTAGGCTAACCAAGTGACACACACTGTGGTTAAACATCCATTTGACCCATGGCATAGGATTATAAGAGATTCAATTCAAATAAAGTCTTTTAGATAATCCCCAAAGTTTGATTCTCTTCATCTGGACGCAGCGTTTTCAGTGGGAGAAACGTTTCGTTACTCATCCAAGTGACTTCTTCAGTCTCAGCTGACTGCAGGTTTCCCCAACCTTATAAACAGTACATTTGCATAATGACTGAAACCAGCCCACTGAAGGAACAATGGGCTGGGAGGTCATTTCCTTCATCATTATTATATTATTATCATTAATATGCAAATTCCCATGACCATAGAAGTCACCTGGATGAGTGAGAAAACGTTTCTCCCACTGAAAACGCTGCATCCAGATGAAGAGAATCAAACTTTGGGGATTTACTTACCTGGATGATTGAGCATGCATCAAGATGTTTTAGATAATGGGACTAAACTGCTTTGTTGTTGGTGATATTTTTTATTATACAAGGATTGGCTGTGGACAATGTGTCAAAGCAATGAAAAGAAGTTGCTAAGAAACAGATTTTCTTTTTCTTAATAATATATGTTAAAATAGGTAAAGGCAAATGTTTACAATGCTTTTTCAGTGATTGATTTTTTTTTTGTTGCCATCTACACTGACAGTTGTTAAACCTGGGGTAGTTTAAAAGATTCATAATGCTCATTTTAAAAAGCTCTTCTATGAATTAGCTCTAAAGTCTAAACATATTAAATACCAAAATAAGCATAACCTTTAAAATGGACAAACAATGAAATCAGACATTTAACTCAGTATAAATAAGTCAATTTCCGCTGTGCCCCTGGAGTAGGACAGATGGTCTGTTTGTTCCTTGTACCCTGGCAATGAGGAGATGCCATTATCCTGGGATCTCTGCCAGACACACTCTATCGTTGTCCGTCACTTTGGTGCCAAGACTCCCAGGCCAGACGGGACGTGTATGTGTGTGTGTATGGCGCTGCTAAATCGTAGCAGGCCGTGGGGTACGTTATAGGGGCTACTAATGTTAGATAAATAAGGAAGCGAAACAGGTGAAGGCCAACAAAGCCTGGGGAGTGTGAGAAGGACTACATGGACACAGCTAAACAGATTTCTGGGAGTAATCAGATTAAAGCAGGAAATCAAATTCCTATGTTGACTTTAAATCCCGGCATACACGCGTTATAGTTGATAATCAGATTTTCCTTCTGCACACACCCAAAAATAGGCTCTGACATCATTATCACCCTTCTGGCTGCTGATGTGCAGGATGTTCATGCTGGTGCTTTTGGGATGGGGTGCAGGTGGAGGGTAAATGAAAAAGGCACCGATGTTCACATTGCTCTGTAGGACTGCCAGATTATTTCTGCAGATTGTATAAAAAAATATCTCAAAGATCAAATATGTGCTATTTAAAGCATAAAAAATAAACATTGACATGTGCCTTCTTTAGGATTGGCGCTCCTCCCTTCTGCTCTCCTCTTGCCTCATACATTTTTTAGAAATGTGTTTTGCGCGCTTGCCCAAAGCTGCCAGCCTTGATTAATAGTCAGGTGTCCCAGCTATTTACCCCACCCACCCTCTGTGCGGAGTCCCTATCCACCGATCAAATGCTACCATCTGGGGGCCCCCTTTTTCCCCTCAGACAGACGCACAAGCCGGCCTACAGGTCAACTCAAGGTCAGGGCCTCTAGAAAGAGGAGAGATGAGTCACCCTGAGCAGGAGGGGAGAGGGACTGAGCGTGTGCACAGTGATCAGCGAGGCATTAGGTGTGAGAGGTTCTGCTGTCCACATCTTCTGCATAATGTGAAAGGTTTTCATTGCAAGTAAAATGAGCTGATGTGGCAGAATAAGTGAGTAAGGGAAGGCTAATTGTGTTTGCAGTGGATTTATCAATTGCCATGTAAATTGATGAACTACTGAAACATCTCACAGCAAGCAGCTGAAAAACTAACTGCAACCACACACACAGAGCTGGAAATAATTATGTATAGAGCCAGGAGGCCTCGTAGGCGTAACTTATATTAACCACAGTCTTTTGTCTTCATCATTTATTGCAAACTGAGCTGTGACACATGGAGTTTTAAATGTGTGTTAATGCAAATAGTTTGTTTGACATATTTTCTCACATAAAAGCACGTATTACCTCTTTCCCATCAATACAGTAACAATCGCCAAGGAGTTCAAGGGAGCAGAGGGTAGTTGCCTTCTGAGGTTGCAGCCCAAGAAGCCCTGACATTATAAGCACTCTTTCTTCACCAATAGAGCGCTAACATGACCTAATAGCCAGCTGGAATTTGGCACAGTAACAACTACAACAACATCAATAAGACTTTTTTTTTTTTTTGGAGCTGTGTGTTTGCTCTGTGTCGTAGGTTTTATGATGAAAACAGAGTCGGAGAAACATGCTTTTATGCTTTTTTTTATATATAGGTTTAATTGTTGCTAGTGCTGCAAAAGTATATTATTACTTACACCAATCAATTCACATCAGTAGTGTGCTACAGACCTATCCTGGTGTCAGAGCTAACGGGAAATTTAAGACACCTGGTGATGTAGATTCCTCTGATCTAGAAGGACTTTGTGTTATTTACCAGCATGTATGCTATTTGATTAGCCAAGTGGTGGGTGCTCCGTTTACTTAAGTACACATCTCAGTATGTTATGGCTCACACACAGTAAATATTCCCACCCCTTTCTTGATGTTTTAGCACTGTTTAACACTAACACTGAATATGAGATGATTTTTAACAGAATGAATGAAATGAATAAGTGGTCAACCTGAAGGGATAAAGTTTAAGTAATTAAAAAGCATGTTTAGAGGCACTGCTCTTGCAAACTGCTGCTACCTTTAGTGTCACAGTGAAAGACCCCCTAGCAGCTTCTTCTTGTAAGCAATTTCACAGCCCACCTAGCTTTTGGCTTGCTTTTCCAAAAACTTAATAGTATTCAGCTAAACACACACTCGTACACACAGGCACATTTATCACACACTTCTTAATTACATCTGCTCATAGCCTGTCCAGAATGCTAAGTAGCTGTTGAGTAGAAAGACTGGTGCCTCAGACATTTCTAGACCTCTAGCTGGTCATTAAAATTCTGTCCTTTGATCCTTTGCTTTAACTCTCCTCCTTAGATGAGAAACATAAAAGCCACCAGCTTGACTTTAGCTTTGACTTCAGATAGGTCCACTGAGATTCTATCATTTATGGAGGAAAATAAAATAACTGCATTTGACAACATCCCTGGAGTAGAAGTTAATTAAAACAGATGTTATGTTGAGGTAGCCTAATCAGAATGGAGATTGTCATGTGTAAGTGATTCCTGGGAGAAACAGATTTTTAATATACTGTTATGACGAATAAAAGCAGAACAAGATAAACACATTGTAAATATTATTTCAAGTGCCTTAACAGAAATGTGATTTTTTTTTAAGGTATTGAACTGTAGATGATAAATCTTGTAGGATGTCACTATAGGTCTAAACAATACTAATGAACTCCATCTGAATTACCATGTGGCCCATGTGCCTTTAAACTTCATCTGTGAGTTGTTCCATCAATCAGCACACCAGTGACTCTGTGCTGCTGTCAGAAGTAGATGTCATTAAAAGAATCACAGCATTCAGACATGAGCGTTCTTCCAAGAATCTCATGACATATGAATGTGTTGGTGTTATGACTCACTCAGTACTCTTAATTTTGGAAAAGTTGTAACGGCTGTCTCACTTACAGTAACAATCGTGTTGGATTTTCAACACATCATTAGTATGAATGTTGGTCAAAGGGCAGAAGCTTCCTCTAAAGACTCGAGGCATCTGCAGACTTTTGAGGACGTGCTGGTGCTGCTCTAAAACATAATTAAGTGGCATGTTTAATGGGCATGCTGTGTTTTATTTTGAAACGTCATTTATTTTTCTGCGCTTTTATTGTGTCTCACTTGCTGCCCTCTTCATCTGCTCTGGGTAGTTTAGTATGGCTTTCTTTGGAAACGTGCTGTGGCACGTCTGCTAGAATGGCAGCCTTGGCCTTGGGTATTATTAGCCAGTGTAACAGACAACACATGGGTAAAGCTAGCCTCCAGGCTGTCTCTGCCAGAATGAGACTGTAGCTGAAAACAGACTTAGATGCTTTTTATAGTTGTTCTTAATAGTGGATGAATCACATTTGAGTATTTCTTAGGTCTTTGATGACAGATTGTTCTGTGGCAACACTAATATAAACTAATGTTGAACTAAACTAGTTTAGCCTTATAGTAATATAAAGGCTGAGAGCCGGGAATTTGAAAACAGTGCCTTCAGATAAGTTTATTTAAGTATATTTCATATCTCCTTTTATGTTGGCACACCACAACAGCTTGTCCAAGCACAATGAGTCAGCAACATGGGGCGAAAGGTTTCCAATGTTCCTCTTGGTTCCTGAATAAAAACAAGAGTGGCACTAAGTGGCCCAGGTCTGAATGAGAGAAAGCCACCTGTATGGTTTTCTATATTCTACTTTTCAAAAGGTCTTTAGGGATGAATATACACAAAGCTAAAAGAAGGTTCATCTTTCTTAGACATATAGCCACAAATGGGAGCTGCATGATGCTACAAGTTGACAGTAATAAGCACATTTTTCTGTACTGTGAAAGTGCATTGAAGGTATAGTTACCTGGTTGGCTTTGCATTAATAAAATCTCCCTGCTCCAAAAGCTTTGCATCCACACCAACTTCCAACTGCTCAGCACTCTCTCTGCAAACAATCTGTTTGGAGAGATATGACATTTAGTCTCAATCACTGGTAATGAGTGCATTACCACAGTATCACACACACGCATGCACAATAAACTAATGATACACGTTTTACTGTTGCCAGGAAACAGACTCTGGGGTTTACACCTGCCTGGCTAGCAGCTCCAGCGGAGAGACGAGTTGGAGTGGAGTGCTCACAGTCAAAGGTAAATTGTCTCTGTGTGATTTAAATACATGCAAATGGAAGCTCTATGAAGTGTCTACATATAACACAGAGATGCTACATGTGACGAGAAAGAAAATGTCCATGTATATGAAGTGCTGTTTAAAAAAAGTAATGCTGATTGTCACTTGTTAAATGTCTCCTTATTAAATGTGGGCAACTTAAAATTCATCAGCTGTGACTGAGTGTAGGATGTGTGACTTCACTGTAAAAAGCCAGAGTGTAGGTAGTGTTCCTCATGTCTGTGTAATTGCTTAAATGAAACAAGTAGCTGGGTCTAATTAAAGCACTTAGCCCCTGCTGTTCCTGAGCCAACTGCAAATCTAAATGTCAGTAATTGTATGCATGTGAATCCTGGGGTGAAGAGAAAGGACAAGAGAGGTAAAGCAAAGGTGAGAATATGCTGATGACCAAATTTGGGGTGCAAATGTGAGATATCATCTGTCTTAAAACACCCCATTTATTTAAGTGCTTTGTGTGGCTCTGCCCTTTTTTACTTTCTCTGCAGTGGAGCAGGCATTAGCACATAAAATATTTCAAGCAGTAAAAGATTTGTTTATATGACATTAAATGAAGCCTTTAACGACTTAACAAGCTACTCTGATAACACCTAAGTCTGTTATTTGACTATTAGTGTCAGAACAGTTGGCTCGGGTGTAACAGCAAAATCACAAAGTCTGTTAGAAGTGAGGAGCTCCACCTGCGGCGATGAGGATGCTAATGCTCAGTCAACATTAGTGGGACTACAGAGAGGACGTAATGAAACAGTAGCACTAGAGCCAGCTGTTATAATTAAATGTGCACTATTCTCTTTCACCTTTCCTGCTACTCCTCCTTCTTCCTGTTTGCTTCCCTTTCCATTCAGAGAGCGCAGACGTGTTGGTAGCTCAGGCCACTGAACCCTTCCAGCTGCCAGGCCCACCACATAAGCCCATAGTCACGGATGTGTCCAAGAACAGTGTCTCTCTGACCTGGCAACCCAATGCCCACGAGGGAGGAGCCGCTGTCACCTCCTACATCATTGAGGCCTTCAGGTAAGTTGACATTGCTATGTTAATCCAGAGCTCTTCATTTCTCTTATACTTTTTGCACTTCTCACCTGTGGTTGTGTGTCTGGATGTAGAGTGGGTTATCTACCAATCAGAAGGTTGGTGGTTTGATACCTGGCTCTGTATAGCGAAGTATACTTGTGCAAGATACTGAATCTCAAGTAGGCCCCGATGCAGTGAGTGTGTGAATTTCAGAAAAGAACGTTTTTTATCATTGTGTTTGTGTGAATGAAGTTTGAAATTAAAAAATGCTTTGAGTGCTCAGTTACAGTAGAAAAGTCCTATATAAGTACAAGTGCAGTTACATTTGTCTTCTTTATTTAACAGTTTTAGGATTTTTTTCTGCAGAAGCCGTGCTCCTTTTGGAACCAAGAAATACTAAATACTAGTTTCTTTAATGTGACTCCAACTTAAACTGAGTAATAATCTGGCAATAATAATATTATTAATTTGATGACAAGTTGCTGATAAGTCGCTAAAAAACACCTTGACACCTTAACAACCTAAAATAATATTGTCTTTTCTCTTGTGGCTTATCTAAATCTGAGTGGGCCTCCACAGAACCCTACAGGTATCTTCACCTGAGCAGAGGTCAGCCTTGGATTAATTAGACCCAGAATAGATTTAGCTAAACAGGGCGGGTGGTTCGGAAGGAAGCCTCTAGATGAAGATAGGCAAATGAAATATGTCCTGGCAATTTGATAAAGTTGGGGACACCGGCAGCGCTTAATCAGATCCAGACGTCCACTGTGTCCCATGGCAACGCCTGAACATTTCAGAATAAAGCAAACGGATTTTCTCTAAAGCAGCTGGAGGGGACCACAGGGATGTTTACAATAACATTTCCTTGCCTGAGGTATAAGGCTTGTTTGTAGGAGCACTACTATGTCTGCTTATGCCATATGTGGTATGTAAAAGGGTTTATTTAATGCACAAAGGCACACTTTCCATTTTCCTGCTGATGCTGTATCGATTTTGTCTTCTGTACACCTGTGTGAACTCTCTTCCACCATAAAGTTGCCTTGAAGCCAGTACTCAGGGTGTTGTGCTCACTTACGCACACGCACACAAACACACGCCACACACACATCCAGACACACACACATGTGTGTGTATTCATATCCTTGTGGGGACATCTCATTGACATAATGCTTTCCCTAGCTGCTTACCCTAACCATAAAAAATGAATTCCTAAACCTAAACCTAACCATAACCAAACTGTAACCCTGAGACTAAAACCACATTTTGAGTCTCAAAAATGCCTTCAAACTTGTGAGGACTGGGATTTTGGTCTCTGTAAGGGCTGTTGGTGCCCACAAGTATAGTAAACTTCCAATGTTTGGTCCCCACAAAGATATGAATACACACACACACACACACACACACACACACACACACACAGTATTTTAGAGCCACTTCCCCGTTGGTCTAATTGTTAGAATTCAGCATAAAGGTAGTTCATGGTGGAGGAGGCCTTTGTGACTGCCTCTCTGCCAAGGTGATGGTAAATTCACAGAGGAACAGAGAAAGGCAGCAGGAGGAGGGATTGTGGTTGGCGGTGGTGGAATAATGCATCTGTCTGGGGCAGTGCCACAAGGCCAACAACATGCCCTCATTTTATGTCAGCAGCTGTGCCTTCTTGCAAGCCCAATTACATTATTCATCAGGACAACAAATAGTATTACTGGGAGAAGATCTTTCAAGCACAAAGTTGTGTGAGCTGCAAAACTTCAGCTATTGTTTCATAAATAATATCAGCACCTCGAGGCGACTGTTGTTGTGAGTTGGCGCTATATAAATAAAACTGAACTGAATATTAGAGGAAACCAAAAATAGATCATGCTCTTGCCCAGAGAGCTTCCCATGCATTGGTTAATTATGAGGTTACACATCAAGTCGGTATTACAAAGCAGCTTGAAGCTGCTTGTCACTCTGCCTTCTTGTTGATAAGACCTACATATTTGCTGTTTTGTTTTCAAACATATTATGAGGAGATTTACAATATGACTGAGTAATATGAATTACTCACGGTAACATTAAAAAGCATGTTATAGAAGATATAGAAATTGTTCATATAGTGAAAATAATATGAAGGTTAAGCTACTGTTAGCCACTGTCTAAGATGGTGGAAAATGCTATGCAATACAATAATTCAATCGAATATTAGTCATCAGTTTACAGCAGTTGTTTATTTTACCTGTTGTTGTAGTTCAGTTCATATTGTAGGAGAAATATGGGAATAATGTGTTTTTCCTGAATTTTAGTTGATATTTTCTCAATTAATGAAAAAAAAAACTACTGTAAAAGTTAGAGACTGATCATTTCTTTGTAAGTGAGCAAGTAAGTGGAACAAGTGGGTAAAAAAATCCCTTTTTAATTGATGATTGGTTTTATTAATGATTTACTTTTGTTTTCTTAATCTTTTGGTTAGACTCTGGTGGTCTTTATTCCCTGGATATTTGTCAACAAAGCAGAAAATAATCAGCAGATGAATTAGGTTGCAGAATAATCTTTAGTTGCAGCCTCTTCAAAAAAATTATTGCATGAATAACTGGACGGGCAATAAGAGAGTGTATCATCTGCCAAGGTCACTGACGTATTTCACAAGTTCACAAGAATCTTCACATCAGCGTCGTGAGATTCTTCATTTTCTCTGCTCCACTTTTCAGGTGGAGCTTTCATTCAGTTCAGTTTGGAAGTTTTGGAGTAGTCATGCTGAGAGACAAAGAGCAGTAGGCACATGCAAGCTAATTATACTATAGGAGGCCTTCAGTTTTCAGGCCCCTCTTCTGTTTGGATTCGGGAGACAGAAACTATCTCTACTTTTAAGATTAAGCTTCAAACTTTCATTTTTGCTAAAGCATATAGTTAGGGCTGGATCAGGTGACCCTGAATCCTCCCTTAGTTATGCTGCAATAGGTGTAGGCTGCTGGGGCATTCGATGCTCATAGGAGGTCATATGATTGTTGGGTTTTTCTCTGTATGTATTATTGTAGGGTCTACCTTACAATATAAAGCACCGTGAGGCGACTGTTGTGATTTGGAGCTGTCTAAATAAAATTGAATTAACCTCTTAAGCCCCAACGCCCCCTGATACAGGGGCAAAAGGCAGGAGATCAGGTAGGCTTGGGGCTTAAGAGGTTAAATTACTAGTTATTAGGGATGTTCCTAGTGACTAATTTTGTCAACTTAACGAGGAAAAAAATGAGATTAACTGTGTAGTCAAAACTAAGAGACAAATATCAAGTTAGATTTGATAAAAGTTTAATGGACAATGTCAAAAAGTGTCTAAATAAGGAAAATATTGAACCATAAATCACATTCCTCAATCATTAATCACACTTTGCTGCTTAACTTTGTGGCATCTTGTGCATTATGAACATTGCATGTTATACACCAAGCAGACAATGAAGAAGCAGAAAAACCATGCATTATGAATGATACACATTGTTCTACAGTTTGTAACAAGTTTTACCTCAATAAAAGTCCAAATCTAAAACAATAACAAAACAATAAATCATCCATCCCCCCCAAATGACTCAGCTCCTCATCTTATCGCTAACAGAGAGCCTATCCACCCTTCGGAGAAAGCTCATTTCCGCTACTTGATCTTATTCCTCTGCTTTCAAAATAACTAACAATAATAGGCTTAACAAAAAGATCAGACCTAGATTAACTGAGTTATGGAGGTTTTCTACAACAATACCAGGGCTGTAGCTCCATGGCAGCTGGTCGCAGATGGCTGCGTAACATTTGGGACGCAACAATTTATCGACATTGGGCATCATTTAAAATGTTAAGAATAAATGACTAGTACATCTGGTACCAACCATCAACAGAAGCAACAGTTAGTCATCTAGTCAACTAGTCGTGCACATCTCTACTAGGTAGTTTGAGTACATTTTCTTGATTATAATAATATACTGCCACTAAATATCGCACTGCTTATCTGACTTTTTTTCATCTTCTGTACTTTTACAGCCAATCAGCAGGGAGCACATGGCAGACTGTAGCTGACATGGTTAAAATGGAGACACACACCATCACCGGCCTTCTTCCCAACACCGTCTACCTGTTCATCGTCCGTGCTGTCAACACCTACGGCCTGAGTGACCCAAGCCCCATCTCTGAGCCCGTCAGAACACAAGGTCAGCCTGCACCCCCCTTTCACCAAATACAGCAAGACTCACACCTGGAGTTGTTAGAAACAGTGACTGTGTGTTAATGCGCTGACAGCATCACTCTATGTGTGTGTTTTCCCTCAGATGTGAGCCCTACAGGTCAGGGAGTGGACCACAAGCAAGTGCAGAGGGAGCTGGGAGAGGTGGCTGTTCAGCTTCAGGACCCCGTGATGCTAACAGCAGCTTCCATTAGAGTATCCTGGAACGTGAGTGGCACATATTTCCCTGCTTTTTGGGGAACAAGTATTCATTTGGGGTTAGCAAAGAGAGAAAAATAATCTTCCATTTCCTCTCCATCTCGCCGTTCCGTCATCTTCTCTCATCTTCCCCCAATGCGGACCTCAATTTTTTCCAGGTCGACCGTCAGTCTCAGTACGTCCAGGGCTACCGTCTGTCCTACCGGCCCAGCGGGGGAATGTGGCTCCTCCAGGACATCAATTCCCCCTCGGAGCGCAGCACCGTCCTCACCGGCTTACTCAAAGGAACAGAGTACGAGATAAAGATCCGTCCCTACTTTGATGAATTCCAGGGCAAAGATAGCAGAACGTTGCTAGTCCGGACCCCAGAAGAAGGTAATAAGTCTGGTAAATGAAGAAATGAGTCTGTAATCAAGAAATCTTCAAAGAAAAGTGTTTCTAATAAACTGGGCTTGGTTTTCTTTGACACTGCAGGGCCTGTACGGCATTTTCATTAGCCTGTATGACACCACATGAATCTCCGTTATGTTATCTAATTTTGAGGTTAATTTTATATCCTCTGGAATTTGAGTTCATCTATACTGATCACTGTTTTCATTAAATTTGTGTGCTGCAGTTTTGGCAGCCAGGGGTTTATATTGGTTGATCCAAACTCCAGAGTAAAACACAAGGAAGGAGGCATATGTGCCATGAGCACTTATGGATTGACCTGCCTGAATAAGGAACATCATTAACTTATATACATGTGTCTTCTCTTTTATTACTTTATGTATTTGTTAATAATGACTGAGCTATAAATATGTGAAGGGGTTAGGAGCACACAAGTGTTATTTTTTCCCCACTCCTTTTCAAGCGCAGGTTGTATTTCCATCCTGTATATCTGCTCTATTTTGTATACATATACATATGTATTAGGGGTGGGTTTTGATTATCGATTTATCGATTAAAATCGATTCTAGCTTGGATAACATGATATCGATTCATTAAAATCCTGAATCGATTTTTTTAAATATAAATTAGGTTAAACCTCACAAAATTTCCACAACCACCAAACAACTAAAACAGTAAATGAGTAAATTGTTTTGCTTCCACCACGATAAAATCACACTTCATGCAGAGCTCTCTCTCTCTCTCTGTACTTCAAGAACAGTTTCCTGTCTAAAAATCTGTTTTCTGCATTATTCGCTTGCTTATTACGCACAAGTCTACCGTTGTTTACAGCGCTGTTGGTCGCTGTTTTTTTTTCCTTTTACTTCCGAAAAGAAAACCTCATTTCTACTGTTCAGTAGGCTACTGAACAAACTTAAACTTTTTAAAATTATGCAAAATTTCATAACGCTTAGCCGTGTCTCTAATCAAACCTCTGTAACTTTGCTCTGCTTCACTTCAGCAGCATCAGGTAATGTTCATATGTTGATTAATGGTTTTCTTTCGTTTTTGATCTACTGCAGAATATTTTTATAAAATCCCAGGCCAGGAAAGTCGCCTTCATGTTTTTCTGTGTTTTATCCTCAGCTACTTTGACACAAAGGCATCTGCTGTGATGCTCACATCTTTGATAAAGTCTCGCAAGTGTCAGCTTTCTTGTTATAGATATAAAAATATGGAAATGTACTGATGCATGATCTGAATTATAATATTTCTGACTCTCAAATCGAATTGAATCGAATCGTGGATCGAATCGATTAGGGACCTTGTGAATCGGAATTGAAACTATTCTAGAAATCAGTGACGATACCCAGTCCTAATATGTATATGTATCTATATGGGTGTATGTTCATAATTTACTGCGCTCAACTACTCTGCTCATCTTGATGAAATGAGAGAAATGTTCCTCCCACCTCTCACAGTACCCAGTGCCCCTCCCAGAGCTGTTACAGTGTCAACAGTGAAGCTCGGCAACAGCTCCAGCTCCAGCATCAGTGTCTCCTGGGAGCCGCCACGCAGTGACACGCAAAATGGCATCATCCAGGAGTACAGGGTAAACAAACCTCAGCCTAGTCAAGTCACAAGTCTCACACTCAAAGTGCCTTGAAGTGACTGCTGTGATTTAGTGCTATAGAAATAAAATTGAACTGAATTGAATTAAATAAAGCTTTAGTGGGGGCAGCACTGTTACTGCCCAGGAAAACCTCTGCAATGTGTAGTAACCACTCTCTGTTCACTGCCTTCACACTTCACACAAGAAAACATCATAGCTGACATGTAAGTAGTGCCTTACACACAAAATGTGTACTCACTGACCCAAATGTTAAGGCGGTTCTCTTATGAAATCACTGCTAATCCCATAAGATATAGATAAAAAGGAAATAGCGGGTAATTGGTGGATTGTGAGTATGATGTTTTCTTCAGTCAGGATAAATGGGAAAAGAAAACTTTACATCTGATGTAGTTTTAAGCAAAAAAGGACAGTAGTTAACTAGTTTATCTTTGAATTAAAATGTGAAGTATTTAAAAAAAAGTTAATGGCAAATTTTTCTGTATGCAAACAGGTTTGGTGCATGAGCACTGGTGATGACAACCAGACCCGATACTACAGTAACAAGACAGTGGATGGAAACACGTTGTCCACGTTGCTGAAGGGCCTGATGCCCGGAGTGCTTTACCAAGTGGAGGTGGCAGCAGTGACTAGCGCCGGGATTGGCACTCGCAGTCAGCCGGTGCCCGTCCTCATCAGTGAGTCCACAAAAATAATGAGAATAAAAAGTGGGCCAAGGTGCGAAAGTAGATGAATTAAGTAGACACTAATCCCAGAGGACGCAGGAAAATATTGAAGTCCATAGTGCGGCTCCAGCAATCACATACCTAAAACATCCAAAAGCTTGTTATTAGAAGATGCTAATTAATGTTACATCTCAGGTTATGTCATCATCACCTGCTTCAGGTTTATTCAGGAAAGAGGTAATTATGTCCACGGTTAATAGTTTAGTTTAGTTTCACTTTATTAAAGACACACACGGTTTACTGATTGCTATTTTTTGGAGTATGAAAACTAAACAAACCAGCCAAAAATAAAATGGTTCAGTAATCTTTGGTCTTGTTTTTCTCCTGTAGAGCTGCCAGCTGAACAGCCCTCATTAGCAGGTGGAAGCGGAGGCAGTGGTGACAAGACCAATGGTGGTGAGGAGAGCAGCGTGAGTCTAGCTGAACAGATTACAGATGTGGTCAAGCAGCCGGCGTTCATCGCAGGCATCGGAGGAGCCTGCTGGGTCATCCTGATGGGTTTCAGCGTCTGGATCTACTGCCGCCGCAAGAAGAGGAAGGAGCTGAGCCACTACACGGCCTCCTTCGCCTACACACCAGCAGGTAAGGATGAAGGATGATGAAGATGACCTGAAGCTGGGATGATACTTATGAAGGAAGTCGAATCCAGAATGCTGCCATTGACATATGTACAGCCAAATAAAAGGAAAAACTTACAAATAGTTTCAGTGTAATTCCCTCCTAGGCTAAATTTGGGCTTGAATACTTAATAATCTTTATATATACCTACTATTTAGGTTCTGTTCTCTGTACTGCAATAGTATAAGCTTTAATACATGACTAGAAGTTTAAGTATGAACTCACATAATTATAATAATCAAAAAATAAAAACATAGATGCACTTTTTTGTGCTTTTGGTGGACATGAGAACAGCTGACTCTACATTATTAGAATAGGATATAGACTGAAGGATCTGTAAGAAGGATAACAGAATAATTTGTTTGTGAATCCCTGTTCCTCTGCTCATCACTCTCTTTCTCTCTTGCTTTTGCAGTCGGTTTCCCTCATGGAGAAGGACCGGGACTAAATGGAAGGTAACTGGTTTATATCCTACTAGTGCTGTTTCTGTGTGAACTAGTAGGATAGGGTTGCTAAGCAAAGACATACAGACATTTCTAGAATTATATCTCTGAACTTTGTGATATTTTATTATGTGAATCTTTTTAAATTCACACCACATTTCTCACTGCATGCATGCAGCTTTTTCTCTGCCACTCTCTAATTCCATCTGGACAGTTATACTTGATGTTGTACTGCCCCACTACGACTTCAGCTAATGCCAGAGTGTCTCTGTAGGCAAGGAGTGCTTGGGGGCAACATGGGCAACTACCCATGGCTGGCAGACTCTTGGCCCACCACTAACTTGGTTCACAATGGCAAAGAGGCCGTCAACTGCTGCCCGGCCAATCCCGACACAGCTGAGAGATACTACAATGGTAGGAGTGTCTGTTTTTGTGATGCTGTGCTTACAACAACAGGAGCTTTGCTAAATCCTACCTCCATCCCTGTGTAGAAGCTGGCATCTCCAACTACCTGAATCAGACTGAGAAGTACAGCATGGGAGGCTCCACCGAAGGTCCCATCTACAGCACGATTGACGCCACCAGCGAGGACCTGCACAGTTTCACCTACGCCCAGCACAACTCCACCACTCCTTACGCTTCCACCTCCATCATGCCTTTCACCAACCAGACACAAGTTCCACCCCACGGCGGTGAGCAGCAAGACGACGGCCACTGGATTACCCAGCCCGGTCCATCTGGAGCTCAGTACGCCCAGCTGGACCGCTGCAGTGGTGAGGAAGGATTTCAGTTCTGTGAATTTGAAATATACGTCTGTCTCCTTTTGCGTTGATTACTTCGAGGAAATAAGAAAAAAAAAGGTGAAATGTAAACCCAAAATATGCCAAAAATATGGCTTTAGATTCCAGTGTTTCCTTACTTTCCTTCCTTACCTTCCTTCCTTTTACATGGATATTTTGTCATCACTTATTGATATGAAATCAGCTCCAGCTTATCCGGAGGAACGCCTTGGTGTTCCCCCAGATAAGCTGGGGGAGGTGGCTGGGGAGAGGGAGGTCTGGGCTTCTCTGCTTAGGCTGCTGCCCTCAAAACCCGGCCACGGATAAAGTGGATGAAGATGGATGGATTATTGATATTAGATTTGAAACAGTCTGCATCTGCCTTCAGAATCGCTTCGGATTTTAGATTGTTCTGCTTTTCTAATGAAAAATACTAATCAGAAAATAGTGTTTTTGTTCTTTGTGGGCTATGTAAAAGCTTGTTTGTGGACTTGAATACAGAGCAAATTGAAAATGAGCATTTAATTCTGAAAGTCCAAAATACACAGAACCAAGGTGAGCAGGGGAATCAAAAGCTAACAGAATCACAAGGAGAAATAGAATAGCTGGGAAACTCGAAGCAGGGAGGCACAGAGCGAGGGTACACACAGCTGTGAAGGATGAGGGACAATGCAACAAAAAACAGAGGAAGACAGAAACAACACACACTCACAGAATAACAAGGGGACAGATAACAGGTGGGATGCAACAACAGACATAACGAGATGACGAAGAAAACTTGAGACACGGAGAACGACCATTACCAACGTAAAACAGGAATACACATCCAAATGTGACTCTGGGCAAGACAGCAGGAGTGGACTTGGGTAACAATGAAAGACAAAGGAACACAAAAACAAGACTGAAAGAGAGCAATCGTTCTATCTGCCAAGGTGACAGATCGAAAAGTTTTCAGTGAATGCTGATAAAAATTTGTAGGGGGGTAGAGTGGGCTTGTGCTAACAATCCATGAAAAGTTGCCTTACGTCCACCAATGGTCCATCACGGTCAACTTTATTTATCTGTTTATTTGGATATATTGGTTGAAAATTGACAAAAAGCATGTAGTGATGTCACTTTTACATTTCACACCTGCCTTTCTTGCAAACTTCATAAGAAAACAAAATGAAAATGTACAAAATACAAAACTACTCCCTTAGAGAGTGAGCTGAGGTTTGTGCTCTCCTTCGTGGAAGCAGTTTGGCCAACATGCACTCAGTCATGCTACAAATCCTACTTTGCTGCCTCCGTGTTGCTATTTGTGAGCCACAGGCCTGCTGGGGTATGTGTCAAAATACGGTCATGACGAATCAGCTTATTGTGCCAGAACCTCCCCTTCAATTGAATCGCTGCATTTATTTATGTATGTCATTTTTTTAGGTAAGCCCAAGCAGAAGGTGATGGGTAAGGCTGTAAAGACCCCATCTCTGACCTGGATGGAGTCCTTGCCCCCGCCTCCGCCCATAGAAGAGCTGAAGCAGTGTGAGCAAGATGACGAACTTCCAGAGAACATGGACCTAGGGTGAGTCACAGTCCTGCCTCCTCAGATGCACATCTCTCTGAATTAGTATGACACTGTTGTATCATCACTTAGACTTAGTGTCACCTCTAACAGCTGCATTAAGTATAAAAGCCAGCATTGCTCTTAAGGCCCTGCCCTTAACAACTCAATTATCTCAGCCTTGGTCAACTCCTTGACTGATTTAGCTGTTTTCCCCACCCATGAAACGCAATTAGCAATGTTGACCCTTACCACTTGCACTCTGCAGCCTCATAGCAAAACTCATAGCTGCAGTACCATTCAATGGGAAGCTTAGCCTCCTGCAGTTTTGCCGTTGGCGAAGCCTCCTAACTTGAAAGAACATCATTAATCTTTAAATAGCCTCTTAGCTAGTTGGATTTGAAGGTATCACTGAGTAAACAGGTTGTACTTCGACAATAATTATGCAACACATCGAGGTGTAGAGCCGCACACGGCCTCGCTGAGCTGTAATCTGCTTCACTGTGTATCTAGATCGGATGAGGAATGGTGTCCACCCCTCCCTGAGAGGACATACCTGATGGAAGGCTGCGAGGACAGACCTTCGCCCCCTCAGAGGAACAACGCTTCCTCTCCAGCCACCTCCTACAGTCACCAGTCAACCGCCACGCTCACTCCGTCACCGCACGAGGAGCCCCAAGCCCACCATGACCTCCCCCGTCAGAACCAATCAAACAGCCAGCAGTTGTCACGGTACGTGCTTACTGTATTTTCTAAAGGTTGTGTCCATTTAACTGCACTGTGTCAATGTGTTTAAGTTCAGCAAATGTGCTGATGGAAGGGGATTTCTCTGCTAATCACAGTCATTTTACTGCTTACTGTTTAGTGCTTCATTCACTTCTCAGTAGAATTCACAATTACAGATAAGCAGCCTAGCTAAATCGAGTGCTATTGTCAGATGTGACAGACAGAATAAAATGACAAAACCAATAAAATCACATTATTAATCATGCCAAAAATCATGTGTTTAGCTGTATAGTAAACCTCACTCCTAAACATTACAAGATTTAGCTTCTGCTTCAGTTTATTTTTTGCTCCAGTAACATGCTGCCCTCACTTCCCAAAGCAGAAGGTTACCCTGCGGTCCCATGCCAGTTCCCCAGGCACCGAGCCCGCTGCTCACCCAGTCCAACCCCAGCCTCTCCGGCCAACAGCATCACAGCTCATCAGAAGTTGGCATGCTGCAGTGCCAGAGTCCTGCCCATCGCTGCCTCCAGAGCCAGGGCCCAGTTCTGAATGAAGACAGCATCAGCACGACCACGCCGGGTAAAGTGGCTGACGTGCACACGCATACAGAATACAGAGTAGCAGCCCCCACCCTGGAAGCTGATTTAAAGTTGATTTAGTGTTTGTCATGTGAGTAATCCTTCTGCATCGTCTCCTTGCTATTGATTATTTATACCTTTTCACCCACAGTGCACAGTCGCTCCTCCCCCGCTGATACAAGTACTCCACCAAACCAAAAATCAAGAGTGAAAAAAAAAGTGTCTAAGACTTCAGCTTACAGAAGAGACATACAAGGAGGTGGGCAGATTCAAATATGTGAATCACAGATACTGTGACTGTCCACAGCTGTTAGAAAGGCAAGATGAGAGGCTGGCATTCCTGACTATGGATGGAAATTGTAATCTCAGCTTACAGACTGTAATATGTTTACTGGATAAGCATGATTATTATCACTGGAAACGGAAATAAAAATCTGAAATTGCAGTCCACTGTGAATCCATAGCCTTGGCAGGAACAAGAACAAGACCTTTCATCTTAATAAGTGAATAATCATTTCAATTTCCATCAAGAAATCAAGACTGTAAGTCTCTTCACTTTTCTCACTTAGCAAAGAAAACAAAGAGAGAAATAAGAAAAAGCTGTCATTTTTTGGAAACTAAGAAAACTGTTTTTTAACAGAAACCTAACAATGAAAATGGAAACAAAAAGTTCTTTCTTAAAGTTTTAATGCTCTTTCCCTGTATCTAATTTTTTTTAGACCTGCCCCCTCCTCCAGAACCACCCCCAGAAGAGAGCCGGTTACAGGACCCCCAGGGGTGCATGGAGGCCAACTGTGTGACAAACGGCACGCTGTCCTCCCTGGAGAGGACTGAATATAGCATTAATAGCCAGCAGCGAAAAGGCTCGGGACAGAGACACACTGACAGTAAGTGTGTTGAATTTCAGCCATAATGCAGTTTAAGGTTAGACAAATCAAATTTAGGACAGAGAGTGTGGGCTCTCTTGGAAATGTTGTGCTTCTTGCAGAAGAAGAAAGCGGAAGAAAAGGCAGCACTTATGCACTCGGCTGATGAAGCCTCTTCCACATAATGATGCACCACGGTCCACTACTGCACTGCAGTGTTACACGGGAGAGTGAAACGGGTCTGTTTGCAACATGTCATTCTTTATAAATGACTTTGCAAAATAACCGTGAAGCCAGCTCTCCTGGCCATTTTCAAAAACAAAAGGCATGGCTCAGAGAATCTAAAAACCCTCCAGCGTGTATCCCTCACAGAATATCATGTGAAAACTCAGTGTTGTTTTTCCAAACCCAACTCCAAAAATAAATCTGGGTAAATGTGTGGTTATTGAATTCATTTGGATGGAAATGTATTCAATTCAATTTCAGTTTAACTATATAGCGTCAAATCACAACAGAAGTTGCCTCAAGGTGCTTTATATTGTAAGGCAGGGGTGTCCAACTCCAGGCCTTGAAGGCAGGTTTTAGATATTACCCTGGGTCAACACACCTGAATCAAATGACTATGTCATTACCAGGCCTCTGGAGAACTTCAAGACCTGCTGAGGAGGTCATTTAGTCAGTGTGGACAGCGTAACCGCAGACTTTCGGAAACGATGACGCATTTTAGTCATATGATCCAGTCATGTGACCAATTAAACTAAGATTGCGGAGGGCGTTGTTTTGTTTGCTCTATTAAAGATTGACATCAGCCTGTACATGCTCCAGATAGCTTTTCTTCAAATTGTTTAATTCTCACTCACTTTTGCAACTTTGTACTTTTGCGTTACTCGCAGCAACACCTCCACCTCATTGTTAGTCCATTTAAAAAACTTTTCCTCGACATTTTGCCACGGCGTTTTAAAGAGCCGGAAAGTAAATAAACAGCAGACAGAAATACCGCAGGTCAAATCATCTTACGTTTCACGTATGCGCAATAGAGGACCATAAGCGTTTCAGTGTGGATGAACAACTGTTTGGAAACGATAGTGTGGACGTGGAGCGTTCTTAGACGAAAACGCAGTTTTCAAATTTATCCGGATTAGTGTAGACGTAGCCTACATCTGAAAAAGTGTTGTCCAGATCAGCTGCAAAATGTCCAAATGCACCTTTATTTTCCCATTTGCATCTGTCTCTCCAGATGAGGAGATGATCCTGTACAGCAGCAAGGCCGGTTACCTCTCCAGAGGTCAGATGTCTAGTAACTGTTCAACTACAGGAAGTTCCTCATCGAGAGGCTCCACAGGCTCCCGGGGGCTCAACTCAGCCAGGAAACACAATGAGGTAAAATTCTGCAAAAAAAACCAGTTATAGAGTTTTGTGCACCTCTAATGGTTTTAATAATTGATTCTTTTATATATTCATGAATATGAGAACAAAGCCTCTTCATGGGATTCAGTTTAATCTACATATCATTACTAATATGTGAAGGCACTTCAGAGAGGGCTTCTACACTCCCCCCCACACACACTCACACCGTCATGCTCTCAGGCCCATTCATACAGATCTGCCACTACCATTTGCTTCAAAACCTTTACAGTAAGAAACAATGTTAAGCCTACACAACCACTGCTCTCTCTGGAGTACACTTCTGAGGGCACACTTAACTGTGGGAGCACTCTTTTAAATGCACTCCCTGCAGGCTCCCTTGCGACGTGCTAGTGTCTTTTATGGTGGAGCACGCTGTGCCAGCTGAATGGAAGGCTCTGAAGGGAATTTGTGCTTACAAAGTTTGACATTACTGTAGGTAGGCAGCAAGCTGGGTAACCCAACAGGAGCTTAATCCAAAGTGATGGGAGCTCTTTAAAGTTAAATTCAAATTGTATGTAAATTCAGTTTGTAATCTGTGTTTTGGATTGGTTAACTGCACGGAAAAAACTGAAAAGGTTGTGTTAATTAATTTCATGCAGCCACAATGCTGAAAAGGATCAGGACAAATATTTTCTTCTATGTAATTAAATGGATAAAATAGCTTTCAGCCACAACTTTGACTCTGGTTACTTTCAAAATTCAGTGTTAACCTACATACGCAGTGGTTTATGAGACATGGTTAGTGCAGCAGCTTTGATGCATTCCTTTAATGCTGTAGCTGTTAAGCTTACAGCTGTAACCCGAGGCATCACTATAAAGCTGCATGTGTGAGGAAACAGAGAAAGGATGGCTCTGTCACGGGTCACTTCTCAGTGCACATCAGACATGAGTGTTGCAAAGCAACTTGTAAAAGTGACACACATGCACAATCACTCTTTTCTCTTGCCACACACACAAAGGTTCCTTATATTCCCCTCCACCCCCTCGGTGGAGAACTAAAGAACACCTCACCCCTGCTCCACATGCTCCTAACTGACCCACGCTGACCTTTTTCACACCTTCCCAGGCACATGAAAGCACAATCCTCCTTTGCAATAAAGTTACAGGAAGCCTGGATTAGGTTACCTCTTCCTCATGTGGTGTTATTGCCTGCTTATCATGTGGCCTTTGATGCAGACGGCCAGTCTAGGATGGGCGACGGAAGGGCAGCAGATGTCGTCAAGCCTGTTAAAAAATGCTCCGAGGCTAGGAACTAAATAGGCCACTGTAACAGTGGTATTAGAGAGGTGTGTATGAACGTTTGAGACACTGAAGTTTTTTTCATACTTTTTATATCTCCTTTTAATTTCATAGCATGTTTTGTGAAATCCATCCATCCTGACCTTTGTATGAAGTTAATTAGAGTAATTAGAGTAAGTAGCATCACTTTTGATTCTTTTGAAACAATCTTTCTGGACTGAATGCAGAATAATGACAATCAAAATGCAGTGCATGACACGATCTTCAGAAACTGGAACAACTGGCAGTGCTTTAATATGTGTTTAATATGGGGAACCTAGTCTGCTCAAGCATAGTTCACATGATTGTTTGTACAGCACTTTGGTCAATCTGTGCTGTTTTTAAATGTGCTTATAAATAAATTGATTGACAGTCAGTAAAATGCACTACATGCATAAAAGACTGCCTCAGACAAGCTGTTTTGCCTCCCTCTGCCCTTTGAGCTAATTTTCTTCTGATTGGCTGCCCCGCATGCTTTTGGTTTACATCCATAACTGTAGCAGTATACTGTAGATGCGATTAAAAAAATAAGGAAATGCATTTTAGATCCACTTGGAGAGGAATTCCTGTTTGTAGTAGCAACTTCACTGTGATCAGCATGGAGCTGAAAGCTTAATTTTCACATTAAAAGATGAGTATTAAACATTGCATCATATTATTTGCAACACTTGCATGTGTTTTGTGTTACTGCAGAGCTTCCAGAAACAGATTTTATCTTGAAGCTGTTTTCAGCATCCTCCGGTACATCGTGGAAATGTCAACAAGTCACTTAACTTCCTGTTAAGTGGTGCTGACCCAAAATTTACAAGATAGATGATTACTGCAGGAATGTGGCTCAGATCGAGAGGAAATTGTCTGAAGTTCTTCACCCTGACAGCTAAACAGTCTTGATAAAAACTGATTCAATCTCCATGGATGGATTAAATTGGCCCCTGATACCAAGTTGCTGCTAGAATAAGTTGTGTACTACGGTGTCCTGATAACTCGTTCTGTGAGACTGATTGTTTAAGCTACTGATGTTATATTTCTCTCTTTCAGGAATTAAGATAAAGAAATTCTATCAGTGTACCTTTGATGATTTGATCACCCTCCTGCTCCCCGCCCATCTAACCACTGTGGAGACAATAAGCTGAACAAGACATGGAGCTTAGGGTTTCAGGAACCTAGAGTCAAACCTATGTTATTGCTGTAAACAGACTTTACATTCTGCTTTTGGTATTGCTCCGAATATTTATGAGCCACTCAGATCACTCCTCACCTTTGGTTTGTAAATACCTGTGTCTGTATTTTGTGAGCTCTGGATACAGGGGTAAAAGATGTATATTGTATTTATGAGGATTAAAAAACCACAAACGTCTGATATTTAAAAAAACAAACAAACAAACAAACAAAAAAAAGTCTTCTTGAATGTGCCAACTTTTTTTCTCAAAATGTATACTTTTTGGAAAAGCATTAACTACTGTTGCACTCTTGTTGTGATGGCAAAACAACAGAAAATATGAAGCACAAAGTGTGTTTTCTGGTCGAGAATGAGGGGTGGGGGGGGGGTCAGAAAAACCAAAACGAGCTGGGTCTCGCTCCCAGATGGACGTCTCCGCCCCCCAGCGCTTCCCCACCAGGATCCCTGCTGCCATGTTGTCCGCTACGAATGTCATATTTTTCTATGTTTCCTCTGGTTTCTCTGCTGCAAAGTGTTCCACTCTGCAGACAGACTGACAGACAGACTTTATGAAAGTTTGATTGTAATCCCTCTGCTTCCCCTCTTGTCTGTCTGAGTGGCTGTTTGCTGCATTTGTCAGATGAAATGTCAATATACTCCCTCCAAAACAAACAAACAAACAAACAAACAAAAAATGTCTGTGGACTGACTTTTTTGTACTCTTGTTGTTTTGTAAATGTACAGTAAAACACATTTGATGACCTCTGCCTGTACTCATTCTTTTTTCAGAAAGCATAAGACAGTGCATGCATTTGTTTGTTTTTTAACTGTGCCACAGTTGCCATTAGTTGCCTCAGTGGTGGCTTTTTAAAAACTCTATATCAAGGGTATTAAGACTTTTTGTCTGCATTTAGCGGTGTGTGTGTGTGTGTGTGTGTGTGTGTGTGTGTGTGCATGCATGTGTGTTGGATTTTTTTGTGTTGTGTTGCAGTGAATGACAAAGTTACCTTAGGTGAAGGTAAGTTCTGTCGCACACCGAGTCAGTTTCTGAAAGGTTTTCACTATTACTTATTTAATGACCGTGCTTCATAACTGATCTACATCGGAATAACTAACCTCAAACACTAATCAGTTATTTAGTAGAAAAACAATTTTATGCAAACTGGCATAACTTTTCACAGGGATTATAAGAGCTCTATATTTTTTACGTAAATCAAATTAAATCCTCCCACTCAGTTCAACAACATTCAACTCTGTGGATAAAAACCTTTTAAAAGAACATTTTTAAATATTATGTATTTCCACATCACTACATTGCATCATAACCTGTAATCTCAGGTCTGAATGAACGTATAACAATAGCTTGTGACACTCACTGTAACAACAATCCTTGTGCAAATCTTTTTTCTGGCCTTAATATCAGGTTTATACTTTGGGCTTGTTAGTACCAGTTGAGCCTCATTTGAATGCCACAACATACCTGTGTGCTGGTGCTGACGTTGCCTTTCCTTTACGACCACTGTACCAAAGTCACAATTTTCTGGTTTCTTTAATGTGATAATGAGTTCACTACTCAAATGGGCTTCACAGTCACTAGATTTCCATCCAATTTAGCACTACTGGGATGTTAATGAATGGGAGGTTCACATCAACTCAAATCATGATGAATCTGCAGTATGTGTTCTAATGTTATCATGAACATATTATGATGAAACCTCTGAGGAAGGTTTGAAGCACCTTGTTGAGTCTTGGATATTGAACGCAGCTGTGAAAGCAAACGGATCCAAACTGATACTAGCCAAGTGTACCTAATGAAATGCCTGGTTAGTCTAACTCCTGCCCATAACTGTATATAGGATGTATGTTATCCGTTGGTTTATGGACTACAGATTTTGAAGTGTAAGTATATGTGTTGTGGGAACTGTCATGTTTTTTAGTTTACTTTTTAAGGTGATCGTATTTGCACAACAGGATAGGCTGCTAAATTATGAATCATCATGGACTCAGAATGTAAACAGGCAGTTCAATTTATTGCAATTCAAGTTGTTCAAGTCAGCTTAAAATTGTAAAAGGGTAAGTGCTAAACCGCCAGAGACTTTTTTTTAAAAAGGTAAGTTTACTCAAAACTGACAACGGAGCTTGCAAAGAAAAGCGTCTGGACTTCTTTAAGTTGCTTGAAGACGTTTCACCTCTCATCCGAGAAGCTTCTTCAGTTCTAAGGTAAATGGTCCCACTAGGTGGGATACTCCCACTAGGTTTAAATCTGGGACTCGACACCATTTGACCTTAGAACTGAAGTATCAGTTGAACAGTATTGTACTGCAGAAAGTAGTGTGACAAAAATGGTGAGATAAAGGCAAATAAAAATAAAAATGGAAGAGAGACAGACCATCATAACACTTAAAAATGTAGGTCTTTCCAACAGAGAAATTGCAAAGAAAGTCAAGATGTCAGTGAGTGCAGTTTCCTTCACCATCAAAAGGCACTCAGAAACTGGGCCAAACTTTGACGAAAGGAAGAGGTCTGGCAGACTCAAAGCCACAGGTGAATCAGAGGACATTTCTGAGAGTTAACAGCTTGCGTGATAGGCGGCTCACAACAGCTTAAAGCACAGCTTAATAGTGGTCATAGTAAGCAAATCTCAGTTTCAACTGTGAAGAGAAGACTTTGAGCTCCAGGTTTGACAGGACAATGCTATGACGTCAGAATAAGACAAAGAAGCTTGCCTGGGCCATGAAACACGGCCATTGGACTACTGAAGACAGGAAGAAGGTATTATGGACGGATTAATCAAAATTTGAAATCTTCGGTTCATCATTCAAGATCTTTGTACGCCATCAAGAAGGCAAAACGATGGCTCCTCAGTGGGTGGCATCAACTGTCAAACATGGAGGAGGAAGTGTGATTGTTTAGGGCTGTTTTGCTGGATTCGGGTTGGTGACTTCTACAGAGTGAGAGGCACGCTGAACCAAAACTGCTACCACAGCATTCTGCAGCGCCACACAATACCCTCATGTAGTTGGTCAGGGGTTCATCCTACAGCAAGATAATGACCCAAAAAACATAAGTCTAAGCTATGCCAGAACTACCTCAGGAAAAAAGAACAAGATGGTAAGCTTGAAAACATGGGGTGCCCAAGACCGTCTCCAGACTTAAACCCCATCAAGCTGGTTTGGGATGAATTGGACAGAGGAGTGAAAGCAAAGTAACCTACAAGCGCCACATTTATGGAAACTTCTGAAACAGATATGGGAAGAACTTTCTGAAGAATATTGCATTTCTATTGTTGAAAGAATGCCACGGGTGTGTTCAGCTGTTATATCTACCAAAGGTGGCTACTTTGATGAGTCAAAAGTTTAGAAAACATTTTGGTCTAAAAATTGATTCACTGATTTCTGGTTTCACTCCAGTTGCTTATTTGTAAGTTCAGTTCAGAGCGCAATGTGACATTAAACTGCATAATTTTCAATAAAACATTGGAGTGTTCTAAAACTTTTGACCATAAGTGTATAAGAACCAGTCCATTTACCATAAAAGCAAAAAACTGACCCCTGTTAGGGTGAAGCTCTGTGTCCATGCTGCTCACATGACAAACAATTTGGGACAATGTTTCCTGTTTCCCCACATCTCATTTCTACTCTTGGGGATGTGCACGAAATACAAGTGCCATCCATGGAAGATCACTCTTACACCTTCTGAGACTTCCTGATATCTGCTGCTAATGTTGGTGTCTGATACCATAAGACACGGGTTGGAGCTGATTTTGAGGGGACAACTGCAGCAAAAAAAGAAAAAAAAAGAAAAAGAAAATAAGGCCACAATGGACTTCTTTCAGGGGCTGCTAAAAAGTCATACTGATGGGGCATATCTGATGGTGTGAATTCTTGAAAAGACCTTCTAAAGATAGGAAAGGTAATTTTCTTAGTTTTCCAGCCATACTCTGGTATTTCACTACCATTCTTATGGGATTTTCCTGGATGTGCAGCACATTCAAGTAGATTTCTTGACATACAGAAAGTAATCAATACAACGAAGGCTGAAAATTATTTACTCTGGTGCAAACTTCTAAAAAGATGCATCATCTAAGCATGCAGTCTTTAACTCCCCATCCACCACTTCCAGCTAGAACTACATGAATAAATAAACAAAAGCTCTTGCTTATTGCTGAAGTTCTGTTTGCTTCTTATTCTCCTAATGCCTAATTCTCTAATTCTTTCTCCAGCTTCACAGTGCGTTGCACCTGGGTGAGTACTGTACACGCATGAAATTGGCCAAATTCACTTCTCGGAGAGTTCAACACACTCTCCCCTCTGTCCACCAGAGACAAGGCATGCATTACCCTCCACTGCTCTACAGATGCTCGCTGTGTCTTGGCATCATGGCTTGCAGGCTCAGGCACACATGAACAGCCAGGGGTATACTTCCTCTTTCAGAGCTCTTACCTGAATGGAGCACGATAAGATGCTGCAGCATAGCTTTGTTGACTTCCACAGATAAAGATGCTGGAGGTGGAAACCAAGTGAATACATTAAGAAATCTTCTGATAGATGCAGGATGAGCTTAAACTTGATGAATGTGTTGGTGTTTGACTGGCAAAAACTACAATAACCCACACACAGTTACAGTGTATTCTTGTGAGCAATGCACACAGCCTTAGGGGAACATATTCTAGGTGCTAAATTGATTTTTCCATGCTTATTAAGATGGGATTCTCAACAGGCTTTATTTCATGATGGTCTCAGTTACATAAAAACAGATTTGATTCACCAAAATATAGACTGCTAAAGCTTCTGTTTTTGATTGTGCTGAAGGACTTGCATAAATCAGATTTAGACCTGATTTTGCAGCAGAGCAGCTTTACAGAACGACTACAGATGAAATGCATCAGGTCCGGTGAGACCGGGTGTATGAGACATTCTAAAAAAAAAGAAAAAAAAAAGAAAGAAAAAAAAGCGAGCTGCTGTTGAGTTCCAAATGAATTCCAAAAAGAAGCATAAACGACAAAGTCCAAAAGAGAATCGTAAATGAATCTAAAGCACAGGGAAACACATGGGGAATGAAAACAGACACTCTCAGTAATATTTAAATCCTTCTACTCACAGTAGTCTTCAGTAGTCATGTGTATCAGGTCACCAACCACATCTGAGAGCACTTCACTCTCAGACTTGTGCTTCTCAGGGTATGTAAAAGTAGAATGGGAGGCCTTCAGCTTTCAGGTCCCTCTTCTGTGGAACCAGCTCCCAGTTTACATCCAGGAGACGGACACCCTCTCTGCTTTTAAGATTAGGTTTAAAACTTTCCTTTTTGATTATAGGCTGTCACGGTCTGCGGTGGGTGGTGCCGAGTGTGGGAGTGTGAGGTTCCAGGTGCAGACACAGACGAGGAGACATTACCGAACTTGAAACGAAAAGCGAGCCTTTATTTGGGCTGATTAACGTGGCAAACAACAGAAAGCACTGAGGCAAAACTAAACTAGAAGCTGAACTGGGAAAACTAAGAACTGACACTTAACTCAGACAGCAGGGAAGGCTAAGACAGGGTGACAATGATGCACATGACGGAGGCAACTGTGAACAGGACTGTGCTGGAACAACAAGGAACTATGAAACGTATATACGTAAGTAACATGGACATGAGCAGCACAGAGTCCTGAAACCTGGCGTAACATGGGGGAAGTTGAACAGACAACGTGGCAACGAACAAAGGAAGACTGAGGACTTAAATACACACATGAGGTGATCAGGGGAAGTGGAGACACATGAGAACACAGCTGACTAGAAGGAAACATAATGACAATACAGGGGAGAGTAAACTAACTACAATGAACAAAGAACACCATACTCTTTCAAAATAAAACAGGAAACACAGAGACATAGACATGGAGATAGAACATGAACTTAACCTAACCAGAGACATGAAACATGACAGGTAGACACACGGACCAGGGAGGGATGACAAAAGGGACTAAGAAACCAAGGACTAAACTGCAAACTAGAAAACAACTAGATGCGTTAAACTACACATGTGGATACAAAAATATGCATTAGAACTTAAACCCTGGGCCTCATGGCCCAGTACCGTGACATAGGCAATAGGCCGCTGGGGGCTTCCCATGATGCACTTTCTTTTCCAATTATTATGTGTTTATTCACACTATGCATTTAATCATTATCATTAATTATTATTCATCTCTGGCTCTCCTGCACAGTGTATCCTTTGTCATGCCCCCCATCCACCAGTCATTATGGAAAATCCACTCTGGAGACTAACTGAAACTAAACTGAAACCAAAAAATCAAAATGAAATAATTTGTTTTTCAAAAATAAAATATAAAACTATAATAGCTCTGGTAGATAAACAGAGATGACAGAGTGATACACAACCTTGACACAGAAAGCCACAAGGAAAAGGCTAAGAAAATAACACGAGACTTAGCAGAATACAGCAAATGAAACAGTGAACTAAGATATAAAGGGGCATGATCAACAAGTATAAACGTATATAGCTGAGATCAAATAGAACATCTATATAATAACATAAATGAATCCAAAGTCCACAAACCAAAAACCCAGGACCCCGGCAGAATGGGGCAGTATCAGGTTGGAAGTTGACAGTGAAAAGTATAGACTGAGGAAAGTGAACAAAGGTCATAGACAATATACTTGATAAACCATGAACGGCAGTATGAATAGGATGCATTACTCCAAAAATAATGAGTAATGTTTTATTTCTGGATCTTTGGAATATACTTTTTAGTTTAGTTTGAGAATGATGTGCTAAAGAAAGAAAAAAGTAGAGACTTCTAATCAAACACAGCATTTTCATGGCTAGCTGAATACCATCAGCAACATAGATGTGTTCATGCTGGGTCATGCCATGGCAGAGCTAACAAAAGTGAAAACTTGAAACTTTTGATATTTTGTGGTATCATAATGAACTGAGTTTATACATGCAGTCTTGATGAAATTAAAATTCAATTCAATTTTTATTTATACAGCGCCAAACCACAACAACAGTCACCTCAAGGTGCTTTATGTTGTAAGGAAGACCCTACAATAATACATACAGAGAAAAACCCAACAATCATATGACCCCATATGAGCAGCACTTTGGCAACAGTGGGAAGGAAAAACTCCCTTTTAACAGGAAGAAACCTCTGGCTCAGGGAGGGGCGGGGCCATCTGCCGTTGGGGTGATCAACACATAGTGAGTGAGAAAGGTGACTGAAGGAGAAATACTCAATGCATCATGGGAATTCCCCAGCAACCTACACCGATTGCAGCATAACTAAGGGAGGATTCAACGTCACCTGATCCACCGCTAACTCTATGAGGCAGATTCATGCCCATATAAATACCTGAATAAATTCCAAAATGAGTAATAAGTATATCAAAGTATCTATATGGTGGTTCCTGCTAAAGTACAGTGTATACACACATACACATACACAGTGGATTTTTTAAATGATTGGAAACTTGCTGCCTCAGTTATAAACTTGGTTGTCTAAATTTGTCCTCCAAGCACACAGGATGCTTTTGTTTGCAGTTTGTTAGCTTTCATTAGTTCTTACACAAGCAAGCTTGTAGAAACAACAGAGAGCAAAGGACAGCCGCAGATAAGAAGAAGATTTACGCTACTGACCTTCTAGTATGTACTGACCTTCTACCACACCCCCAGACTCCCCTCTATCCTCCCATCCTTCCCTTCTTTCTCTCCTCCTCTACTATAAATCACCTCACTCATTCATTAGGTCAGTGTCAGCGCTGTAACGCCCACTGAGCCTGAAGGAAGAGGGGCCGGCTGCCCGAGAGCACAGAACCACCGACCGAAAGAGGAAGGATTAAAAGAAAGGGGATGGCGTCGTTAAAAGCCACATTCCCATCTTCCACAATACAACACACCAATTTCCATGTTAATTTGCTTTGTGACAGCAGAGATGGATGTTAGTGACTGGCTGGTTGATGGGATGCAGCAATAGAAGAGTTCAAATGAAGCTATTAAGGAGGCTGCTAGTTCACTGAAAGTAGGACATGTGTGTTGTTTGTATATGTGAGGGAATATTCAACATTTAGGGGAAGTTGCAAAATGATCAATATTTCACCCCCATGTATTTTTTAATTGTATAACTGTTTAGAAGCCTAATATTCACAGTCCTACTGTACCAGACAAAAGCAAACGACAGACAAAACACCAAGAAATGGGAAATGGCACAAAAGAAAGAAAAAGAATGAAAGCTGTGAGCTATTTTTCACATGACATTATGGAAATATGAGGGTTTTAGAGGACGCAGCAAGTAAATATGAAAACGTGGATGCATGTGTTGTTGTTGTACTGTACAGCAGCTTTGAAAGTGAGGACATGTCCTATATGGAAAAGAAATAGAAAAAACTTATAAAAGACTTGCATCAGATGTGGCCTACATCATATAGTGAATCATATAAGGCTTATATGATTTACTCATGAAAGTGGCCACTTTCATATATTGTTTTAGTAAGTATCCAAAACATACAAGTTTACTTATATCTGTTTTCACTCTTGTATGCTTTTCATACAAGTTTCACACAAGACAGATACAAACTTTATACGATTTATATATATCTTTTCCATATGAGGTGTCAGCGAGGGTACTCACAAAGATAGAAACGTGTGCGTGTGTGCACGAGTGTAGCGGTGTGACTGACAGAGCAATCTTGAAACACACCACCCATATGGCTGCCATTGATTTCCAGTTAATTGAATGATTACCACTTTAGCATGCACCACCACAGCCAACCTCTGCTGTCAATCAGCACGAATGCGTCGCTGCCACCTGAGCTGCTGTCTGTGCAACAGCGAGAGCAGGTTTACATCTCACACGTGCAAACGCTGTAGCTGGTGTGTGTTGCCCCAGGCACATGCTTCTTATGAAAGCAACTTATCAAATCAATATGCGGTGAGTGTGCTGTATGATTCGAAAATGTACTTTTGGGGGATTACTGTGCTAGTATTATCGCTATGCCTATTTTCTCCTTACGTTAGGTTCCATTTGTGTTGTGTGTACATTCTCTTTTACTGTGCTGTTTTTTATGACTGTAAATGAATCAATAAAGCTTCACTGTATTGTTTAAGCTCTCGGTCCTGTAACTGGATCCAAATGTGGCTATGGATTCAAACTGAGGATTTAGACATAATCTGGTAATACAAATACGTGTGACACAAATGGTAGTGTCATATCCCACGATGCTTGATAGGCAGCTGAAGTAAAACAATTAGAAATCCAGCAAATAATACTCTGCCTGTGTCTACACGTCTGGTCTTAGAATGGTAATTATCCATTTGTTAAAATAAAATAACAGACTACAGGGAAGGGATACTGTAAATCTACATGTGTGTGTGTGTGTGTGTGTGTGTGTGTGTGTGTGTGTGTGTGTGTGTGTGTGTGTGTGGTTACAGGCCATGTGTAATATGGGTCATTGGTTTGCTGACATGCTATATAAAGCTGGTATTTTGACATGGGCCAAAATCTGTGATGCACAAATCCCAAAGGCGGTGTGCCTGTGTGTGTGTGAATGTGAGCTAATAAGACAAGAAAACATACAGTAGGCTTTGATTCATTACTATGTAAGTACTGTGTGGTCTGTTCTACCAGGAAATGTGTGCCTGCACCGCTCAGTGGAGCTGGGGGCTTCATGTAGAAAACATATGGTCTTTAGAGAGGGAGACAGATGAAGGATAATCCCTTTGGCAGTCTAGCACACACACACACACACACACACACACACGCACACACACACACACACACACACACACACACACACACACACACACACACACACACACATATAATCTAGTCCTGCATATGTGTGCTTTGTGAGTTTAACACCGTTTAAAGCTTGGTCCTCGAAGGTCTGCTTTTTGTCTTAATTACTTGTTTTTTCAGCCTGCTTTAGCTTGCTGCTCTGCTGCACTTTATCTGACAGTAAATCAAGCAGGCTGACATGAGAAGAGCTCCAGCTTCTTCCTTTTAGATTTTAGGATGGAACTAAAGAGCCTTCCCCATTCTTTGCATAAAGGAAACACTATAAATGACCCCTGTGCCTCATGCCCCACACGTTTTTCTTCATACTCCACACATTAATTCTGTTCCCGACGCACTTGCTACTGTGCAGCTTAGAAATGGAACAGACAACAAAACGGCTCTTAGCGTTCTGCGGTCCCAGTTTGATTTGACCGGGTCAACACAGATACAGGCGCGGGTTACATTTGAAAAAGCAAATAAAAGGAGCACGCTGTGATTTGTGGCTCTATTGGCTCATCCAGAACTCAAAAGTCGTTGAGGAAATCCGATTCCTCGTCAACTAAGCTGAACTTTGACTGAAACATCAAGTCAAAATGCTGCAACATAATCTCCACAATCTCCAGGGAGACACCACAGGAAGAGTGTGGGAGAGTTAAAAATTACACTCTTCCTGTTCCCGTCTAAACACAGACATATTAAGCTTTAATTATTCTCTCCAGTGGCTTTGTAATTAGAAGCCAATATCAGGTAGAGCAGCATTATTGGTTACTCAAGCCAAACAGATGAGTTCTATACATCACCCTTCCTGCTCTGCACAGCTATGAAGAACAGCAGGAGGTCAATTAAAAATCCAGCCCACAGGCCAAAGAGGGGCAGTCTGAAGTTAGCCAACTCACACTCAGGCTGCTCAAATTTCTGATGACTAAGAACCAATACACGGAGTCGTCATATGACTGAGAACATGCACACAGCAAGACTTTTAGTGTTTGTAATGTGTCTGTGAACAGGAATCAATGAGGGAAGCCATAAACAGAATCAATAATGGTACTGGTATTAATACAATTTCATCAATATACTATTTAAAGAGCATATGAAGATCATTTTAGCTTGATTTGTTACTACTAGTGTCAAAGGAAAAGCAGCTTCAGTGAAATATTGTTGAGTAGAAAAATGATTTTATTTCACAACTTATTCTTGTGGCTTTCAATCAATAAAATTACTTTATTCCAAACTATAAAACCATCTGCAATGTAATGTGAACAAAATAAAATTCAAAATACAAGTACATTTCTGCTAGAATTAGTGAAATACCTGCATATATAAAAGGATAAACTATGCACGCAGCATTTTCATTTCAAATACTTCAAATCTTACTACAGTTCCAGGTATTTGGTGATAAAAGGTTAACTCGATTAATTACTTTAACTTTTTTTCCTAGTTCTGTACCTACAGCTTATTGCAAACAGGGTTTATAAAAACAACAATAAACTCAGGACATGCAGTGTCTTGGATTTCTTTAAATAATATTTGCTTAATATGCTGCATTTATATATATAGATATATATACACATGTTTGATCAGTGAGTGAAATCCTCTGTGTCATACGACTTCAGCACCAAATAAAATGTCCTGCAAAAAATACAGACATGTGCTGAGAGGGAACCTCCAGCACAGGATCTCTGCCTAATGACTGTTTTCTGACCATCTAGCATCCTGCCTTTGCATCTCTCTGGCCTTTTGCTGGGTGAGAATATCCTGAGGGAAGTATCTCATTATTGTTTCTCTAATGAGCGGAAAGGATGTAGAGAAGGAAAAAAGAGAACTTCTTCGACTCTGTGGAAGTCATTTCAAGGATGCTACCCTGAGATAAGTGGGGAGAAGTATTTAAAAAAAGAGAGGCATGCATCTGCCTGCGAAGGTGTCCCAAACATATACAGTATGAGCTATATGAAACCAGATCAGACAGAAACAAAAATAAAAACCTGAATAAACGCAACCGCGTAACTGTTACCAACATTTCTGAGAACGTGAATGGATCAATGTCTGTCCCTTGGTCTTGGGAGGTGTATCTGCAGCTCTTAAACTTCAGCTGTGGTAGTTCAGTCACCATTGTAGCAGAGTCCCTAACTGTTGAAGGGTCTGGTGTTTCTGTCAGGATAGTGTTCTGAGTACTGGGCCTCCATTTCCTCCATCCAGGCCATGCTCCAGTCCCAAGCAGAAACAGGCTCCAGTTCGCCGAATGAGTCGCCTTCTGCATGGAAAGATGGGTACAAGGCGCTGAGGGGGGAGGCAGGCGGAGAGAAATCTAAACACAGGAGAGGACAACATGTTGACATTTCAATATCAAGCATGTGTCTGTGTGTGCGCGTGTGAAACTTTATTTGCCTTTGGAGAAGCAAGAGTAAACATTTCGAGCCCTCTGAGGAGCACCTTTCATGATGATTCTCAGGGGTGAAATGAACATTTCGAAGCTTCTTTGAAGCAGCAGTTTGTCCCTGAAAATAAAACTTTTCTAATTTGTTTGAGGCTCTGAAGCAAACCGAGCCAATTCACACCAACCGCTTTGTGCAGTCCAGTGGTAGCAACAAATTTCAAAGAGCTCCGAGCTCACGTCCAGAAACAAAACACAAAAACGACGCTGAAGCCTTGAAGCTATACAGGCTCTGCCAATTAATGTGAGAGTGTGAAAGTGCACCAATCTGTGACAAGCCTCTTCCTGCTGTTTTCTTAGGATTAATCCACACTGTACCCTTCAAGCTAGGTCTCAGATAAGTACACTGAACCTGTGTGTGCACTTAACTGCACAGACTTTTTTTTTATTGGTAACTGTAAAGCAAAACATTTTAAATGTTACTGAAAACACAACTGATAGGATGTCCTGAACACCCAGAAAATTTCACTTGACATACAATAAAATGAACCCATGACCTGATTCCATCATTGCACAAATGTTAAAAACGGGTACGGTTTGGCTGCATGTGATCCACAGCTTTGTACTCAAAGTAACTCAGAGTAACTGCGAGGGAACATAATCAGCTGCAGAGAAGCCACTTCAAGAGTTTTCATACTGTGTGATAGAGTGAAAATCATGCAAGGCAGAACGTTGCCAAAAGTGAGTGTAGTGAGTGGAATAAAGCTGCACGGACCCCGAGGGAGGGCAGGGTGACTGATGAGTTGACAAAGAGGGAAGTAGATGACTCATCTGGAGGTTCAATCTGTTGAAAGGTCCCTAAGTAATTGCCTGGTGCCACTAGATATTAGACTGAATGAGTTTTTGTCTTTGCACAGGGGGCCCGTGGACCAAAGCAGAAAGTCTGCTCAGACACGTTTCTGCACACAGTGAGACATCAGAAATATACGAAGAAGGCCAGAGAGGCCAAGCTACTTCCACAAAGCATTTTCACAACATTGTAACCCTCCATACCAACTTAGGGCTGCTCTTCCTTACCATTGAGCATCTTTCATAGATGAAAGGCCCCATCTAGTGGGGGAAAGTGGTAAGTACAACAGCGTTAGTGGTTTTGCACTTGTTTGTTTTCATCCATTCCAATAGAGACTAAAAGCAGCAGCTCACAGCTTTGTTTATGTCACATGAAAAATCAGTGATTCTGCACATGGAACCTGAACTTTTGCGCTATGAGACAACAGCACATCGGCTGGCAACTACACTTTATCATTTCAAAGTTCAAATTGTTTTTTTAGTAACTGAATCATTTGATCTTTGTTTATTTATCATTCATAAATAAATAATAATGCTCCAAAGGATAGAGCAGTTCATGAGGAGCCACTGGTAGGAATGAACTAAACCAAACCAACTTGTCAGTGTATTGAGACACTGCTCTGTATAAGTTCTGTGTGCTACAGGGCTCCATTGTGCCTCAGGAGGTACACTTGACCTTCTATTATTTTGAAGGTCTGTAGTTTGATCCCCTGTTTTCTCGAGTCCACATGCTAAAATGAGACACACACTTGTTAGAGTGTGTGCGTCTAATAATTAGCAAAAGTTTATGGCATAGACTAAAGTGCTAAATGAATGAATGAACTAAAAAGTACGACATAAACATGAGTCTGTTTATCCTTTAGTAAAAACTATAAGCCACAGTTTATGCTGACTTAGGTATTTCTCCTTCTTACGTATCTTTTGTCCTGATACTATAAAAACTTAAACGAATCCTTCGGAAAGCAGCCTCCAAATTGTTTTCTTAAAATATAAACTTTTTAAAAACAAATGTTTTTGTGAGTAAATGAGTTTAAAACACAGACAAAATATAGATGGGTGACAACACTGAACACACTGATGGTTCAGGACTACAAGTTGTTGAAAGTAGCAGATTAAAAAACAACTCCACAGGATCACTTGTGGGAGTTCTGTAGTTTTTTAAATAGTATTTTTACTAGTATTTTATAACTTAACCCCACCCACTAAGTGCCGTGGGGTTAGGTTAGCTGGTCATTCAAAAAAGCTCACATAACTGTGCGTAGTTAAATCTCATTCATTTCCACCATCATCTCATGAAAACGGATGTTTTTATATATTTTTTTTGCCACAACTGATTTTCCTATTTCAAAAGTGACATTTCTGCTGTTTACCTGACAAAGAGGCTCCGCTCATGCTCTCCGCTGCCATGGCCAGGAGATGAGCAAAGTTAGCACTGTCATTAGTGTAGCAGCTGTCCACGGAGCTGATGAGGCTGGTTCGGGCACTGGACAGGTTGCTGTCCATGACTGAGCTGATCGTGTTCCACAGAGAGCTGTCCCATTCGCTGTAGCAGGAGGAAGGCGAGCTCTGACGGCAGGCATGACGGAGACTATTTAATGGAGGTTCGGGCTCAGTGAAGGCGTCGTGCACCTGAGCAGAGCGAGTCGGCCCGCAGATGTAATTCAGCGTCGAGGCAAAATGACGGGACAGGGAAGGACGCTGCTCTGGCAGGGCACTGCTGACACAAAGGAGCAGAATGGTCAGCTACAGTAACTGTGCATGCATCTGTATGTAGGCTACATACAGGAGAAACTAAGCCGATACGCAGAATAATATCATGGAATAGTCATTATAGTGTTCACCTTTGCTCAGTGCTGACTGTAAATGGATTCATTATGGCTTTACCTGCATCTCTCTGGTTTAGGAGTGAGCTCCAGGTACTCAGCAGCTTCCTGTGCTGTCAGCATGCTGCCCTGTTCATCACTCTGTGACACAGAAGATAATGCAGTGCACAGGTGGCTGTAGGATGGGCAGATGTTCTTGTTGCTGGGTCCCAGTTGTCCATGGGGGCCTGATGCAGGACACACTGACTGAAGAGAGCCCATGTCCATTGTTAGCTTTGTGGAACGACTAGAGCTGAGGGAGACGCAAACAGACTGTAAGACTTGTGTCTTTTTTTTTTCTGTCAAACAACCTTTAGAAATACAGGAAACCACTGTATACATCACACTGTATAAATGGTATCACTGATTTTTATGCTTTCTTCTCACATTTTGTTAAACATAACGTAACACAAGCTTAACAAAATATATCATGTAAGACTTAATGTATGATTTTATTGAGGTTAGAAGTGCTCGTAGCTGCAATTCATTGTCACAGGAAGTTTTTTTTTTACATAAAATATATTTATGAAAATGTGAAATTAGATAGCTAAGTTAATAAAGTGAACCACCACTTGTTCATAAAAATTGTTGTTGCTGTCTTTATCTCCTTTATTTAATCAATTCGCAAACATATATATAAAGTGAGGTTTGCTACATAACAGAACTACAGTATATAAGAGTTCAGTTGTCCTGCTGAGGTCAGACACAAACACTATTCATGCCAATAAGCTTATTCTTAGCTGTCTTTATCTTTGTACCTTTCTATACATAAAAGTCTACCAACTACATAAAGAAAAGAATAACCATTCAAATATGATAAAAGAAAAAAAACTTCAGAGCTTTGACTTTTCTGCTCTGTATAGTAATTAGGTTCTACACAGGAATGGTAAATGGTAAATGGCCTGTATTTGTATAGCCCTCTACTTAGTCCCTAAGGACCCCAAAGCGCTTTACACTACATTCAGTCATTCACCCATTCACACACACATTCACACACACATTCACACAGTGACTTGTAGGAAGTGACTTGTAACAGAGTGCTAAACAGAGAGCACAAGAAGTCAGTGACAAGAAAAGACCACCACGTTAAACTATTCCATGTTTCAAAGCGAGTACCTAGTACAAGGGCAAAAACAACCTGGTATGTCTGTGATATAGTGTAATGCTTTGTAAGCAAGTACAGAGAATATAAAAGATTTGTTTAACATGCAGCTGAACATTGATCTGTGCGTTTGACTTCTGCAAATTAAAAAAACAAAACAAATATTTGACTCTATTCAACAATTTAGTGAATTTCTTCCTAATTATGAAATATTGAGTTAATCCTTTAATATGTGACACGATGTCAAAGAAGCCTTTAACTAACAAAATAAATCAGTTCATCCTCATTTATGTCCATGCAAACCAATATCTGAAACAACTCCCTGAGGTCCTTCAATACTAGACTAATACAGAATAGACTACTACAAAAATAAACAAGTAGTTGAACTGATCAAAATGTTCTGCATCAGGCAGCTTAATTACTGGAAGTACTGGGATCAGTAACAACCACAATTATAAATATACAAGGTGTCATAAATTAATGACAACTTTACTGGTTACACTTCCAAACTAGCAGTCTTCTTGTGTCCTGTGTTTTAAACTCAGTGTTACACATATCTGCAAATAGGATCCTTATCATTGTTCTCCTTAAGTGTTTCCACTAAAGTGGGCACTTTCTGGGACAGAAACATACTCAAAGCACCGAAGTCTAAGTCATCGCTGGCCATTAATGGATGGCTAAAAAAATAGAAGATACATGGCAGGAAGCAGGAAAACTTTGCTAGATTTTTTAACATTTCTTCTGGTTATTTGCATAAAACAACTGAAACATTGCATAGAAAGAAATATTAAAATACACACTACTGTAATGCTTTGCAACCAGAGGGGCAGGACATATCCAGGAGGTATGAGAGAAGGTGGGAGGATTTGTACTGTTGTAGGATATTTACAATATAAAGTGAATTGAGGACATTGTTGTTGTCGTCTGGTGCTATGTAAATAAAACTGAACTGAATTTCAGTCTTTCATTCTGGACTAGCTAGCTAACATTTTCAGAGGGCTCAAAGTTCCCACTGTGACAAAACTAAAGCATACTACTGTCCAACTGAGTGAACCACAATCACATCTATTTAACAATTTCAGAGTTTGAACAGTGTGTCCCAAACTGACTTGAGGGTCATATTAAGGTTAATCTCACATCGCTGTCACAGTGACAGCTAGTGTCTGCTACAGATTAGTAAATACATTCTGTTTTTATCAGTGGAATTGGAGAGGTTACAAAAACAGAGGTTTTACTGTTGAAGAGTTTACTGTTACTCTTCAAAAGTACCTGAACAAACAAACTCACAGCCTTAGAGTTAAAGGTAGTCTGCATTCTAGCTGCACTATAGGAAGGAAATATCCTGTATTATATAGATAATGTACTACCTTTATGCCAACTAAACTATCCTAAAGACTGACGTATACACTGGTTTTTATAGGGTTATCTGAAAACCTGCATTGTCAAGTCTAATTTTTCAGTTGCTGATGAGGAGTCAGAAACAACTAAATCTGTTTTTTTTCATTATTCCCCTTCTACACAACACCTGCATTTCCCAGAACAACATCTCCATTCAACCCTCTAACACCCAGTCTGAGTGTTTATCTCACCCTCCATCTGAGGTGAGGCTTTGCGTGTCAGTGGCGTCCTCGGTGGGTACTGGGGGAGGGGGCAGCAACATGTTCATAAGATGTAGTGATGCTGAGTAATGCAGCAGACGAGGACAACCCACAGGTTTACCACTGTCTGGATGTCCACCTGGATACACCATAGCAAACCATAGCAAAGTATAATTATCCAATAATTCCTTTTATTCCAGATTCTATAAGCATATTTTTAAATTTCGGGACTACAAAAAAGTTTGATCTGTGTACAAAATGTTTTTTACACTTCCACGAGGTTTGTGGACAATAATGATTTAATTACACAGATTGAAAGTACCGTGCTGGAGAGCTGGTATGTGACTATGTCCCTGGGTTCTTGTTGAAAGTATAGGGACACTGCTCACTGCATGCAGCTCTGTGGAGAAAACCAATTGGCCAATTCACGTTACTCAAGAAAGAAAGAAATTAACACTGCATTTCCAGATATCCACTGCTCCATATCTACCTTGCTTGCTGTGGTTCTTTTCCCATGATTCCCTTAGCACACCCATCTTGGGCTGGGGTCGTATGGCCTGTTTCCATGGCAGAGCCTCCCTGCTGATGATGGGTGAGGGCTTGCTGGCAGGATGAGTAAATATCTGGATAGTTTCGGCTCCTTCTTTGTGGGGCAAACCATGAGACATTTTAGTGACACGTCCCGGACTGTTGAAGGTCTTAAGACCACTGCCCATGAGGTCCACGTAAAAGGTGCCGTAGACACCGCAGCTATCGGTCACAATGGGAACGGTCGACTCCAGGCAGCTGCTGTCCTTCTTGGATGAGACTGGGAGGCCTAAGAAAACAGAGAGATTTATAAGAACACAAGTAGAACAAAAGGCTGCATCCCAAATTGCAAAATACTGCATGGGTTTAAAAGGTTTCTATGTTTCACGCATTGGGCCACAAAGTCAAGCTCGGCAGTAATCCCAGAAATGAGTTGAACAACCACAGCTGTCAAATCTTATATACGACGAACTATCTGAGCGGCTTTAGCCTGCACACAGATGCCTAAGAATCTTACAGATGTAGCTCCTTCAAGCTGTTCTACAACCATCACTTCTTTTCAGGCTTTGTCTTTCTAATCACTGTAGTAGCTGTGGCCATTAAGGCCTGTTCTGTTCTACTCTGGGTCTTGCTGCTGCTTTCCCTTCTTGCAGCTTCATGTGGCACAGCCATAAGGTGGTTAGCAGTGTCACTTCCTGGTTTGAACCTCAACTGGAGTTTGCAACTCTGTGGAGTTTGCATGGTCTCCCTGTGCCTCTAGGTATCCTGGCTTCCTCCTATAGTGAAAAGGCATGCATACTGGGTTAACTGGATATTCTAAAATGACTGTGGATGTGAGGAAGCTAAAGATGGTCAATAAAAGAAGCTCTGCATAAATGTGTCTGTTCATCTCAAACAGTGCTGTCATAAAGCTCCTCCCATGTTTGGATCCAGTCTTTACATTACTGCCATCTTGTGGCTACATTTAGGTATTGTCACTGAAAGCTGTGCTTATGCTCACTGGAAACTGAGCACAAAGTATACCGGCTCAGCTATCACTGCTCTGGAATCAGCTAGGATCTCCACTTTGTATGAAAACGCAGTTTGCATTAGCCAGTAAACATGCTTTGGTGATTCAGCATCAGAACAGTTTCAAATTAACATCCAATTAAATGTCTGCCCACCTGCTGTGCCAACACTCCACAGTCATTTTCATTAATATTTGGATTCCCCGCATAGATATTGACAGTTTACCATGTCACACACGCCTCAAACCTTTTTTATTCATCTGATCTGTTGTTATTAATACATCTGGTCCTCAAAGGACAGCCATAATACAAACATATGCATTAAAAAAAGGTGATGCTGAACATTAAACAGAATATAAAGTACTTAAAATGAGCTCAATATTAAACATATCCAGGATTAATAGTAATTCTTTTAACACCGATGGAGTGTTTACAGTGAAAATAGAATATCAATCATATATATTTCATTTTTGTTTGAGCAATTTGTATATATTAAAGCCATTTCTTATATTTTGTAAACTGTGTAATATATATTGTATTATTTAATTAGTTCAGTCTGTTACTGTTATTGTCTTGAAGCAAATGTAGCCAAATAATTTCCTCAGGGATTCATAAAGTATTCTGATTCTAAACTGCCTTTCTGTACCACAGTCACCACACGCCTCTCGTGTACATACAATGTTACACACAGTGTAATGTCTATGTGAGAATAGCACATGTTGTAGTCCAGTAAGTTCAATCCAGCAGCACAATTTCAGACAATGTCCTAACCTAATTCTCCAGATTGTTTTACATGACGTCTGAAAACAGCTTATGTAGCATCATCAGAATCATTGGTTGATTTTTTTCGTTTCCTCAACTGTAAGCAAAAAATCTTTGGTGGATTTTAAGAGGTCACCACGAACCCAAACAAGTAAATCTAGTCAGGTCTGCTGTAGGACAGCAGTTTGGGAGAAAGAAGTCATCATCAGTCTACTGTTTTGCAGTCCATACTCACTGGTGCTTCGGATTCCTGGGTGATGCTGACCTTGGGCCCATAGGTCATGGTACTTTTGACTCAAAGAAGGTCTCCAGCCTCCAGGGATCCACGGTGAATCTGGAGCTGCCATCCTGGAGAGAAACCAAATCAAACCAAAATGAACTCGCTGGAACCAAACGTCAAATATTAGAGACGTTTTTATGCTGTAGCATAGATTCATTATCTCCATATAATATTTATAAGAATCTCACTTTGTGTTCTCTACCATGGATACCGTGGAATTCTTGTTAACAAATGGCTTTTTGCTTTTGAATAGTACAAAACACTCTGACAGTAGAGGGGAAGATGAAGCATGTTCGATCCCCGTCTGCTCCAGTCTGCATGCAAGCTACTAACCCCGAGCTGCTTCATATGAATACGTGTGAATGTTTGGTAGGAGAAGTGCTTGTGCGAGTTATGTAAAGCGCCGTAAGTGCTCAGAGTAGAAAAGCGTTATATAAGAAGCAGTGGTGCTCTAGTATTTACCTAACCATAGTCATGTCAGAGGCTGGCACATCCCGAGTTTGAATAAGAAGGCACCAGTACTGCAAACCATGCAATGATGGAAGCAAGAGAAAAAAATGAAGGTAACTTGGAACAATTTTGAACTTTTTTTAGAGTGAATGCAGCCATCTACGAAGCGCCTTGAGGCGACTTTTGTTGTGATTTGGCGCTATATAAATAAAATTGAATTGAATTGAATTGAGGGGTTGGTGAGTTTATTTTCTACTAAAAGTTGTAACACCATTTGGTGGTTTCTGTTCAATATTTTGTGATGCTCGTGTTTCGAAGGGTTAGGTCACTCAGTAATTCCTGTGTAAAGTATTGAGTCAGTAAAAGGAGTCGTTCCCTTTAAAGCTCACACAGATAGATTTAGGAAAGTACTGGATGGAGGAAAAGCAAAGAGGACTGGTTCTTACGTAGTGCTTTTCACTAACATTCACAGATGAACGCATTACAGAGAGTTCAGTATCCTGTCCAAAAATGCTTAGTCATTAAGTTAAGGATCTGACCATCAACCTTCCAATAGGCAGAAGACCTGCTCTACCTTGTACCTACACTACCCCCCCCCCCAACATTTCTTTTCCAGGTGAATACTTTTAGGTGGTGAAAACAGATTTTGCTTCTGTTCCGCCTACTGCTTACTTCCTGTGCTTCTTCAACGCGCCATCAACTAAAAGCAGGTGTTTTTTTGTCTGTAAACAAACATCTAAGAGAATGAATGTAATACATTTAACCAGCTGTCTTACCAACACTTTAAAAGCTGACTTGCTGACTATAATTCAAAGTGGTTTGTATACATTCAAGACACTACTTGAATGAATGTAAAGCTGATTCATCCACACTTGGTTTTAGTGGTTTGAATGTATTCCTGTCACTTTATTGTCGCAACAGAATCGAATATGCGTCTTCTTTTCATTTTACCTGTGTTTTATAATGAGATCTTCACCGGCTAGTCTTCGCAAACCTAAAAATAAAGGAAGATATAGTATCAACAAAATATGCATATTATTGTTTATCACAAAGCCTTTGTGGGTGTATTGGAGGTTCAGCTTTTTCTTTTTACTATGGTGAACATTAAAGCCTTAAACTCATACCTTTAGCCTTGCCAGGTCTTGGTATCAGCTGACCGGTCCTGCTGTGGTGTCTGAAGAGACAGATCGCTGCACCCATCAGAACACACCACAAGACGGCGCCGATGCTGCCGAGCAACACAGGGTCCTGAAGAAAGGCCAGGACCGGGGACAAACGCCGCCTCTGGCTATCTGCCTCGGGTAGTCCACCTAACTGTGAGTCTGAGCAGCAGAATGGAAGCACATTATGAATGAATACAACCCAGTCTGAGAACACACGCTGGTCTTTATCTGTCCTGATACAGAAATAAAAAGTTGACAGCTGTATTGCTCACTGATGACAAATCCATGAGGGTCACTCAGCATTCCTACTCCAGCCCCATTGACTGCTGCTATGGTGACCCAGTACTGCTTCCCTTGTTTGAGGCTAGAGATATGAAGGCTCAGTTGGCTACTATCCACAGTCCAGTTTTGGTACTGCTGCTCTTCGGGCTCCACACACCACACCTGAAGAAAGTTTGCATCTTTAAGAGTGAGATTGAAGCTTGTATCCACCCCAAACATGATCAAAATCATTTGTGTGGATAAAGCTTTAATCACTAAACAATTCATCAGCTGCTCCACATGGACATACCAGTAACTGAGACTCCAGTTATAACAGAATAAAACATTCCTACTAAGAACCATGTGCTCTTCTTTATTAAATATTTAATATGTCTACAATACAACACATTTCTTCCATCACAAAGTTTGCCTCAGAATCTTAGTGCACAGTGATTGGTTAATCTGTTTCTTGTTCCACTTGCTGATTAATTCTTCCATATATTTGTATGCAGGACTGTTTGTATCCCATGTTTCCCTCTTAAAATGACTCCAGCATGATTCATTACAATCTGTAAGGATTTATGTTTCCCTGAGGGTTTCAACAGTCTGCTGAGCAGATAACTGTGTCGTGCAGTCCTACTGTAATTACCTGGTATCCCTGTAAGATCCCATTGTGGGTTACAGGAGGAGGAGGCTCCCAGCTCAGATGGATGGTGTTATTCTGCTCATGATTGACTGTTACTGACACAGCCCGAGGAGAGGCACTGGGCACTGTAAACAGAGCACTTATTATTACCAGCAAAACACAATGAATATTCTCACATCACAAAGATAAAGTAAAAACCTTTGTCACCTGTCTCAGAAACTCTCAGGTGCCGGGTGTTGCTCTCCCTCCCATATAAGCCGCTGCCATAAGGCCGAACTTTGAAATCATACTTGTAGCCTCTCTTTAGGGGGCCCACCTGAGCCTGGAAGCTGGGGAATGTCACCTTCTCTGCTGCCCAGTCTGAGCTGGCAGTGAGCAGAGAGCGATACAGAACCTCAAAGCCATCAAGGTAATGCGGCTGCGCTGGGAGTGACTGGAGCTGGTCAGGGAGAAAATACAATGTGGATCGTGTACGTGTCATACTCCTGCATTCTTTCTGACACGTGGTGCAACAGCTTTCCCTTACCTTCCACTGTAAGAAGGACATGTTAGAATCAGGGGCCATGACGGTGACGTTCTCCAGAATCACACGCAGGGATGACAGCTCTTTGTGGAGGTCTTTCTGCTCAGTGTTGGCAGCCTCTGGAAACACAAGTGGTTTATTCAAACCCATTGCATTAACCACAGATGATTGCAGCAGTGTGTGAGGACCTCTCTGTTGCTGGCCAGATTGTGCAGTGAAAATTCACTAGCCAACGTTAACCTAGAGCATACTTGTTTCATGAATTCATTCACACAGCAAGAATCTACCGCTGACATAGAACTGCAAGGTTTCTTTGAACACAAACATGTTCCTAAAGACTCTAAACTTACATTACAGATTCATAAAGTCTTTCCACTGATACTTCAAATCCCTCAATTGCTAACCAAAGGATAAACATCATTCTTCACCCTCATTTGGTGCAATGATGATGGTAGGGAGATTGCTAAACCCTCACAGCTGTTCAGATGGACGGAGATTTTGCAGTTATGAAGACCATAACATATGATTCACATGGTTCCCTCTCTGTTATTTTTCATTAACTGCTCAAATCTATGAGTAAACATTTTAACATCATGTGCATTGGACAGTGCAAAGATAAGGATTTTTTTATGGAGAGGTGTTTAAGAAAGGTGTATGAGATGAATAAATATCTTCAACTGTGGCATGCATAAGCACTTTAGTATCTGCAAGTGAGCATATTATAATGTCTGAAGCTGAACTAAGGTATTTTTTGCATCATATTTTTGCATATACAATTGTGGTAAGTTATTTTTCAGTTAGACAACAGATACTCGATGACAGAAAACACAGTTGATTGTCATGGACAACTCCAACACGAGTTTCAAAAACTGCTTCAACTCATTCAAATGCAAATGCATGCAGCAAAGCACGCCCACAGCTTATAAGATCTTACTCCAGAATGAGCAGCTGTGCTTAACATTTCTGCTATTCTTCAGCTTTTTACTGACCAAATCAGCTAATTTATGAAAAACACCTCTGCCTTTGCATCCTGTATATAATGTCACTTTGTTTTAATAAAAAACCTACAGCACGTTCTGGGAAATTACTGTTCTCTCCTTCATGTGCAGACCTTTGCACAAAGACGAACAATAATCTAATCACAAACCTACTTCCCAAGTGTGGACTTACTACAATCGCGTCTAAATTACAGAATTCAGAAGACTACAACTAAAGTCGTAGACACCACATGATGAAATGAATTAGTTTCAGCATATCAAATCATAACAATCATTTCTAAACTGTGGCTCTGACTGCTGTAAAACAGAAATGTCACTGTGTGAAGGAAGCACTCATTTCCTACACTTAGAGTAATCGTAGGAAAACATTCTGATGGCCCACACTGAAGCAGAGTGTTTTTAACATTCATCGAGTGATTGTAAAACACATGACACCAGATATATTTTAACAGCATTATCATGTAACCTCACCTTCAACTAGTAGCTGTGCACTGGCAGTGACCACACCCACATCATTGAGAGCAGTGCAGGTGTACTTCCCGGCATCCAGGGCTGTCACATAATGGATCTGGAGAGTCTGGTCTGGGTTTACGATGTACCTGTGTAAAGTAAAGTAAAGTGTAAAGTGTGCATGTTAGTCCCCGTAGGGAAATAGTTCCTCTGCATTTAACCCATTCACCCAGTGAAGCAGTGGGCAGCCACCAATGCAGCGCCCGGGGAGCAGTGTGTAGGAACGGTACCTTGCTCAGGGGTACCTCAGGGTAGCCGTTCAGTGGAGTCGAACCACCGACCTTCCGATCATGGGGCCACCACTCTACCTACTGAGCTATCCCTGCCAAATCCATGTGCACACATGGATTTGAAATTTCACATCCCCCTCATCTCGTCTAAAAGAATCAACATTTAGACATAGCATAGATTCAACTGATTTCATTTACAAGCCTCCATATAACTTAAAAGCTTGATGTAGACAAAGATTAAGAATAATTTGGACTTTTGAATTTGAAAAACAAAGACTGCTCTGAAGCGCAGTGCTTTTTGGTGTTTTGTGTCTGTTTTACATAAAATGTTAACACTTAAAATCGCCACAGTCTGCAATATTTCCACACCCATAAAGCATAAATGAATATTAGCCAGTGACCATGTGAAAGGGTTCTATATTACCTGCCATTGGGCAGTGGTCCCTGCTCTCTGCTCCAGACCACAGCAGGTGGAGGGTCACCTTTAGCTTGGCAGTAAAACTGGGCAGACTCTCCCGCTCTTACTGATACGTTTTCTGGCTTCAGCACCAGTACGGGCTTGGCTGCAGTACAACAGAAGAGAAACTCAAAACTATGCTTTGCATGTATCAAAGTGTTTTGTTTGCAGAAGGAAAACTTGCATAGGGTAATATTGCTTTGGAATCCTGACATTGCATTGGAAACTAGCGATGCTAACACAGTGATGAGTTGTTTTCAGTTCCTGTCTCACCCAGCACAGAGAGCCGAGCTGCCCTGCTCTCCCTCTCCCCCACAGTGTTGATGGCCGCACACACGTAAGCACCAGAGTGACTTTTCTCTGCAGGACCGATGATAAGCTTCCCATTCAGCTTCTGCAGCGGAAGCACAATGCAGACAGGATGTGGAAATCGCACAGGATCTGTACATATATGTACACTTCAAACTGGTGACTTGAGACCATAAACTCATTAGTAGAGGTCACACAACAAAACAGCCAGAAGATTTTCCATCAGACTTCTTTGTGGAACCAGAAGTAACTCCCTGCTGGAAATGTAAAAGCATGCACTTTTTAGACCTCAAAGCTAAATTGATTTGTACTGACCTTCTTTCACAGGCAAACCTCTGCAAATGCATTTATCGAGAATTTATAATCTGACTTTTTTCCAGTTTTTTTAATACAATGGTGATTTTTAGTGAATGAATTCAATCCAGTACTATGCTCTTATCAATGCAAACAGTGTTACCTTAAGAACTATGCATTTACCTCCTGCTGCTGCTGTTATGTTAATCTGACAGCGATGTCTGCACCTGCATCTACAAGGCTGATTTCAGTGCCAGTATTCCTCATCTGATCCGTTTCTACCCTCTAGAGCGTTACTGTCAAACGAATGTAATATTGTTGTCAATTTGATGAGAATTCCTCCAAGAGCTGGCTGCTGTGTTGCTGTTTGTTGGTTTAGCCGACATGACAAATTTCACACTGATACTGGATTGTTTTGACATTCACCTATTTGGATCCAGCTTTTTCCTACCATAGAAACTGCCCTGAAAGAGGTCCTGCAGGGTCATTAAAAGGGTTGGAACATGCACAAAGGTGTGGATGCTAAAGGTCAGAGTGCAAGTTCTTAAGAGGAAACATCATGTGACGGTGCCCTTTGTTAATAGTTGAGAAGTTCCATTTCAAACAGTTGTAAGAATCTATTTTACACAGGTTATATAGCTGTAATAGATTTATTAGGGGCAGACAGCTCACAGTGTAATGATGATCAGCACTGCTGATGGGCAGCCCATCCTTCTTCCAGACAACATTAGGTTCCGGATGTCCCACTGGGGGGCTGCAGGTTAAAACAGCCATTTCCCCCTCTGCCACTTCCACATCAGTAGGCTGCATACTGAACTCCTCCTTCAACACTGCAAAATCAGAGAGTTCAGGTTAAGCTTACCTGAGACCTATATCTTTGAATACACTGAGAGATAAACTGTCTGCATGAGATAAAATGTCTATTTCTGCACTTGTCCAACCCTCAGCCCAGAGGGTTGGACAAGTGACATTTCCTCATATTCAACCACAGAACAGCCTTGACTCACTCGCATGTAAGAAAGATATGCAACAAGCATGCAGTGTATTTTCTCTCAGTTTGAGCTTGTGAATGTGTCGGAAACCTTTATGAGAGGCATTCCTCTCTGTACTGCAACTTTTCCAGCAAGACAAATTCATGTGTCTCACTGCTCCCATCAACTCCAATTCATATTTTCTGTGGGCTTTACTCATCATTACTGAACCTTTTTTCCCAAGTAAAATAACCAGACATCTACCATAAATGGCCATCCTCTGAATGGGGAAATATCCTCTTCATTCTTATTGCTTTTTACTTTTTAAGAAAATTTGTTTGATCTCAACATTTTTAACATTTTCTCATTAACACATTTTATTTTTTAATTTATTTTGAATAAATTTTTATTTAAACAGAAATCATATTAGTCTGTTTATTTAATCAGACAGTTGACCCACATGACATTTTGCAATTTTAGACGCCAGAATATGAAGGATATTATCTATTATATTAATCATATCATTATATATTATATCTATTCTATGAACATAGTGAAAAGCTATACAAACATAGAAGGTTTTATAAAATAAACTCCAAAAAGGAATACATTATTTTAACTACAAATAATGCATTAATGAACATTCATGAACAACCATCAATCTGACTGTGATATAAAGGCTGATGAGTCAGACCTACCATGTGAGACTGGAGTAAGATGAATAGGTAACAGGGTGGCTTAGGGAGTGATATTGAGCCAGGTGGTTTGAAATGTTGGGAGTTCTGGTCCTCATACTGTAGGGACTGTTGTTGTGAAGTAGTGCTGTATAAATCCAGCTGAGCTGAATTTACCTGAAGTGAACTGAATTAAATCAACAGCTCACTGGGACACTGTTTGACTCCAGCAAACACTGACACTGTCTCTCTGTGACTGTAACCACGCACGTCTTCATCACCTCTCTGTACGAGTGTCTGTGTGATGTCTTTATTGCCCCACCTCTGTTTTCTGATTAGGGTTTCATCTATTGTCTTTTTTAGAGAAAAACAAATTATAAGCGCATCTAGAAATTATTTTTAAGATGCATGCATCCAGCCAAACACTTGTCTGTACTCGGGCGAGACTTGAGAATGGATGCTTAAAAAGCATTCCGATGTTCAAAGACCCAGAATTCTCCTGTGGAAATAAGGCTGATGTGCTTGGAAGAAATTCTACTGTCAATTAAGTGCTTTAGCAACTGAGAATATAAAATGACTCAGCTGCTAAAGCACTTCATTACTGATTACTATTTTTGCTAAAACTGGAGTTGGAAATAAGTCTAGAGACAAACCAGAACAGGAGACAGGAAATGTGTTTTGATTGGTTCAGTAATGAAACTATGTGAAAAATATAGACATAAACCCCCTAGATCAAATTAATTTTACACATACTGCCCAAAAGTGGGCCAGACCTGTGAAAATCTCATTTCTTGCAGTGTGAAGCAGTTTGTCTGCACATTTAGTCCCTGACATATCTCAATATAAGAAGGAAACAAAAGTGCAATTTCAACAGCGTCTCTTACTATGCCGTTTTTCTACGTGATAAAGAAATGATGCTGTAGTAAATGAAGTAATGAAGTAAACTCTGTCAGCATGACTGTTGGGCTTGAATTGTATGAAATAAATGCGTAACATTAGAGAAGTTTAGTTAATTTCCTTAATTCAAAGAACATTTCCTATTTTATTTATTTATTTATGTCTTTAACTGGATACATTGTAAAAAACAGACACTGATAAAGTAGAGACTGAAACAAAAGGAACTAATTGCTTATCTGTTACTTCATTACTCTAATGTGAATGACTGTGTGCGAGGTGCTTATCAGTAGTAAAATCCTGAAATTACGAGTAAAGTAAGGGATTACTATTGCAAAAAAAGTAATTAGATTACAGTTACTTTCCCGTAAGCATGCTGTGTTAATGCGTTACTAAACCGTGATTTTGCTTGTGAGAGTGTCTCATAGCAATGATGTAGGCGCGTGCGACGTTCATGGTAACAGACATTTGCAGATCAACAATGGATAATATATAGAGTGGGGGAGAGTATGACCAGCACACAGCGTTTAAAGCGTGGAAGTACTGACCTTACTTTGAGTTTGATTTTGAAAAAAGTGACAAAAACATTAGCGTCTGCTGTACAGTGCGGGGGAAGAAAACTTATTTTTACAGCAAAAAAACCCTTAAACTTCTGAGCAAGTACCAAGCACGCTGCCACGGGAATGTGAAATAGAAAATAGAAGAGAAACCCCCGGATCCCCCCACTGACATGACCGCTGCGGCACTGGGCAAACCTCCACCTGCTCCACTCCTGCTAAACAGGTGAAAATAGATTTATGAACGACAGGACTCAGTGCCAAGTCTTTGATTTTATTTATTTTCTGCTGTGTTTTACTTGCATCTATTTGAAAGAGTGAGTGTAAACACAAAACATTTTTTTTAATATGCTGGACTGTGCAGAAAATAGGTTCAAATGTTAAATGAATTTCTTCAAGTCAAAGACTGTTGCATATAATTACATTTTTGCTTGATGCAATGTGCATAAAGTTAAAGGATTAAAACTAATAACACAAGTTTTAAAAACAGACTTTTTCATTTGATTACATTTTATATGATGGAAAATGAAAGGTGTATTGTTTTATTACCTATTGAAGTTGTGTATCATGTTTTTTAAAAGTAACTAAGTAACTAATTACTTTTGAAAATTAGTAATCAGTATCAACTGGATTACTTTTTTGGAGAAGTAATCAGTTTACTTTTTTCAAGTAACTTGACCAACACTGGTCATGAACATTTGAACTCTGTGCCTCTGGGAGGCCGATGTTCCCACAGAAGAAAACATGATTGGACCTTAAAACAGACTGCTTATAAAGAACAAGTTTGTTTCTGAGTGTGCAAAAAATTTGACACCAGTTTTTATACTTTGAGTGGTTATTTTTTATTATTACTCTCAGTTTTTTTGCAGTATTTGTATATTTGAACATTCAGTGTCATTTTGGTTTTCATTTAACTTTATGTTGCTTTTAATTCAGTGTTTCTATGTTGTGTGGTGTCTTGTAATGCACTTCATAGGTCTTGTATTTTAAATGTATTATATAAATTATTAAGGTTGTTACTACTCATGTTTAAGGCAAACAACTATTGATACGTTGTAAAAATATAAAATAAATACGAAATATGACTACAGTGTAGTTGCACTACGATATGATTATTTAAGGACTACATCTTTGCATGATTCATACATACACGCAGACACCAGATGTTCTTGCAGACCCTCATTTATCTATAAGGCCAACCACCCTTTAAGCCAACTTTCTTCTGATTGGTTACCTCGTGCACATCATGTTTCTGTGGAGCCTTGTATATGAAAAGACTAATCTAATCAAAGTGTTTTAGTTGTCAGTTAGACAGACAGTTCTTTTTATGCCTGTAGGGAAATATTTTCTGTGGTACAGCAGGTCCTATGAGTAGCCACACATGTCCCAGTCTCACCTGCGATAAACAGCGATGCATTACGGCTGGTGTCCTTCCCCGCACTGTTCCTAGCCACACAGGTATAGACACCCTCATGCGACTGCCCCTGTCTTCCCCCTTCCACGCTCAGAAAGAAGAGGCTCCCGTCTGAAAGGATCATCGGCTGCAGCTGGCCATCTCTCTTTGCAGTCTCTAGCAGCTGATTGTTGCGTAGCCACTCAATAGTTGGCTTCGGGCTTCCGTCAGCGCGACAGGAGAGGGTGGCAGGATTGCCAACTTTCACCACCACATCAGAGGGGTGGTGGACAATGCGGGGAGGTCTCTCTTCTGCTCGAACCTTGGAACCTGAGGAGGATAAAGAGAGAATTGGTTAAGCAATGCTGCTCATGTTAGCTTTGATTTCCTGAGTTTGTTTCTGTGTGTTTCACAACAGGAGATTTGGTGTAAATTACAGCACTTTTCTCTGTAAGAAGCAAACCTCAGCCCTACACATCGCCACCCCTGAGTTCCAGCCACTAGCAAAACCCACAACAAACAAACGTATGCTCTGCTACCAACAAACAATGTGTATTTGCAGCCAGTTGCAATGGAATGCCATTGTTTGAGCTTCCCATGGGACTGGATACCCAAAGACGGTGCACAGATGGTGATCAGCTTCCTGACAGGAGCGGAAGTCAGAGGTTCTCAGGAACATCCAGGCCAACAAAAGCTGACGGGAACTTCCTCATCAACGGGACATCCGCCACAGAACAAAAGACCATCTTCAAGAGACACTTAACACTCACTTTTGAAAACTTAAAATGTGGGAAGAAACAAAGTCCTACAAGTGTGTTAAATTACATCATTAAATCATCTTAGGTTAGCAAGGTTTGGGAAGGCAAGTTACAGCACAGACGCTGCTTCTTATTTAATTTATACTATGAAAAACACATGCTTTCAATGTAATTTATACCAGCTGTGTTTAAAGAAAATAATCAGGAAAACAGGAAACTGAATTCACATCTAAACTGAATATTATCTTAATCTGACCCAACATTTTGGGAGTCTGAAATGGGAAAGGACAATCAACAAAACAGCTCTTGTCCCTCTTGAGCTGTTCTCTTTCATTTACTATAGGCGGAAATGCCTTCCCATTACAGCTAACAATAAGCTGTCCAACCTCATTGTCACTGTGTCCTTTCACATTCAGAGCAAAGGCAGGATGCAGTCAAAATACCAGCATGTCGTGGTCAAAACACTCTCAGGACATTTCTAAAATGCTTTATTCTTGGGAGGTAGGTGGTAATCAGGACGCTCCTGAACGTCACCAACATTTCCATTCAAACAAGCTGCACAAGCTGGGTAACAAATTATGAATTCATAAACTGTTAGAGGTTTACCCAAAGATCAGCTGGCAACAGATTCATTATAATTGTAACTATATTTAAAAAAACAAATCCATTCAGCTCATGCAGCAGAAGCACAATGCAGACAGGATGTGGAAATTACACAACATCCATGCATATATGTACACTTCAAACTGGTGAGTAACTTGAGACCATAAACTCATCAGGAGAGGTCACACAACAAATCGGCCGAAAGATCATTTTACACTTCTTTGTGGAACTGGTCTGTGAGGTCTCGTTAGTGACTTTGACACATTAATTGTCTTACAGTTTTTTACAGTTTATCTGTGCATTGGTGAAGCTGCTAGAATTAAAGCAAGTGGAACCCTGAACACAGACCCTGCAGCAGTATTACAAACATCCCCCTCAAAACTCTACGTTAGGTCTTTTTAGATTTTTCATTTCATGTCAAGGATTCAAAGTAACACATTACAGTTAAAAGGCATGCTCATCTTTTCTAACACAGGTTGTTTAGTTGACAGGAAGAGTTCCAACAGTACTTACCGAGGAGGAGAACTCCAAACACGGGTAGAAATATGTTCTCCAAATAACTTCTGCTCATCATTCTGAGCAGCCAAGTCAACAACCAGGATACTTTCCTCTGATATTAAATTTAAAGCTAACCTGTTACGTAGCATTTACGCCTCATTTTCACAAAATTGCCATTTGAGGGTTTTTTTTGTTTTTTTTGTTGTTTGTTTTAAAGTTACCGCAACTATATATATATATATATATCTTAAACTTAATTACTGCTCTATAACGATTACTCCCTCGCAGTCCCAACTCCACACAGCTGGGAGGTGCAGTGAAATTTAGCTTCCTGATGGAATGGTTTTCAAAATAAAACCACGAAAGGTCTCGAGGCACAAGGCTCAATCGTCCCTGAAAGTTGATTCTGTTCACCGGGACATTCCGTTTTCGGTGAACAGAATCAACTTCCTGGGAAGACCACGAAAAAAACCCGCAATGTTAGTATAGAAATTATTATTAGTGTAGAAATAAATATTATTATTGTTATTATTATTATTTGGAAATAAATAATAAATTTATTTGCTTTAGTCCATAAAACTGCATTCTGTGATTTTAATTGATGTGATTTTAATTTGTATTCAAAATGGCAAGGTTTGTTTCCGCTTTTCTGACCACAGAAAGTTAACCGCTACATTATATGAAGCAAACTACTATCTAGATTAATGAATCTGTGTCCCCTGTGTTTATGTTTTAGTAAGTTCTTTTCTCTCGTTGTATCTATTGCAGATACTTTGCAAGAAATTCAGGGTAAAAAGAAGTCACATGTCATCGTGGAAGAAACGTTTAATTACTACATTACTACTGAAGACTCACCTGTTCTCAGCTGCATTTGAATAAAGCACCAAATCCGCACTTAAGCTTAAATTTCAAAACTTACATTTTAACTACTGATTTTATCTACTGTTCTGATTTTATCTGTTTTGATTTTATATACTGTTTTGTTTGTTTGTTAATTAGTTAGTTTGTTTGCTTGTTTTAATCAATTTTAAATCATGCTTTTTATTTGTTTTTGTTTCTAATGTCTCTGTAAAGCACTTTGAATCACCTTGTTGTTGAATTGTGCTATACAAATAAACTTGCCTTGCCTTACAACCAAATGTAAATCGCATAACACTATCAGAAATACCTGAGACCAGCAACGCTCTTTGGATTTTTACATGCCACAATATTACAGAATATAACCAGCTATTGAACAAAGAAAAGTAATGAATAAATGAAAACCTTGTCGAATTAAAATATATTTGCCAGTGATTCTCACAGCACTAATATATATTCTGTGGAGTCAGTTATAAAATAAATAGAATAAAAGAAAATACATTTCTGATGACCACTGTAAACACTGCTATAAACAAACAAGCAAAACTTCACACTAATATTAATATCAATTTCAACAGTAGAGTTTGGTTTTGCCTTTAAATATTGTATTTTAGGTTTAATCAAAGGAACGGAGGAGGAAGTATTACATTTTCCATTTAATCATGAGCTGTTGTCCATTTTCAGCTTTTGTGCTAGCACTCCTATGTGGCAGGAAGTTTTGAATCTCTCCATGTTTTTATTTAACAATAGAAGGAAACTGTACATCTGCTCCTCATTCATTGTGTCCAGCAATTCAGCTTGAAGGCTTTGTCACAGTAGGTTTTACTATAGCTTTTTGTAGATATCTTAAATTACTGAACTAAAAACAGGTTAGAGATTTTGTACAAATATACAATAAATTGAGTTTTTGATTATAAAAAAAACCATGCCATATAAGAATAAGTTCTACTACATCTCCTAAAGACAGAAAACAGTCCTGATGCTGAGTTACTTCCAAGTTTCCACAGTGAGGACAACTCCCAAATAAATGGACTACCACTAGTTCATTCTTTCTAATGGCGCACATAAATAAAGCATTGTGTAGTGAACTGTGCATTGTGAAGGTCAGAAAGGCCCGGGGCTAAGTGATGGATGTTTATATTGATCCAACAACTTAGGCTGGATGGCCTCGGCATCGGCAAGCTTTCAGCCTACAACAAAGGCTTTAGAGAGGATGAAGGATGAGTCGCCCCTGCAAAAACACAGCCCATGGGAATGGTGCTGGGACCAAGATGTGCGGAGGGAAGGGACCTCTTTCAGGCTGTAGACCAAAAGGTCAGCAAAGGTGTTGGAAATGAGGAAAAGAGGGTGGGAAGGCATTAGAAAAAAGAAAGAATGTGTCAGCTGTAGTGAGGAATGTGACAAAATGTGACTTCAGAGTAAATTCGCTTGTAAAGGAATTAACAATCACTGTCAACACAAAAGGCTGAATTAACTTAATTTAACCCAAAATAGGTTGTCTTTTTTGGCGGCTTAAGATAATAATTAAAGACTGAAGACAACAACGAAATGCCGATCTTAATACACTTAATAAATCTGAGCTGATGTAACTACTATGAAGAAAAAATATAGATGAGACTTTATTACATACAGCCAATGTGTTTTCTCTTTGATGAGACTTACTTTGAAACATAATTGTGAACTGACTTTTTTGCTGTGACATATATAGTACACATCACAAATTTTAAATATGTTTTGTTTAGTAAAACAGTTAGATTTAAATAAACATTGGATTACATTTACAGTTACATTACTTTATCTGGTCATTAACTTAATGCATTTATAGATCTAGAGTTTGAAATGTAAAAAAGAGTAAAAAAAGTAAACATTTTGAAGAAAAGTTATGATGGCTTTTGATTTTCAATACTTACACTTTATGTAACAAGGATGCAAAAGGCAATGTTAGTAACATAGAAGATATTTATCTGTTTTAAAATCACAAATTTAGTTGCAGCTCTAAGCCTGTCAGATGCGCTACATGCCAGCCTATAAGGTGCTGTCATCTACCTTCTCACTTAAAGGTCTTGCACGAAAAGTTTCAGCTCTTCTGCAGCAGAGTGCTGTCTGTCAGCTCTGTGAGTTTAGCACTCACCTTTTCTCCGGTGTGCCCTGTTCCTGTGAGGTGTGTGCTGGTGTCCCCCACTGTGATGAGCACGCTCCTTGAACAGGGTCTTTGACCTCTTGTCTAAACCTGGCTCTGCCGGCACGATGCCATGACACTTGCACCACTTGGAGTACTCTGCACAGGTGCAGAACCAGGACACCCAGAGGAGCCACACACAGACACGCATCTTCATGCTACGGGTCCAGGATGCAATTCCCCAACTCCTTACTGTGGTTCGGCTGTATCAACCATCCCCTCAGTCTACTCTCTACCGTGGCACTCCACAGACATTCAACATGTGACCTATCTTACGCCCCACTTCTTATTTGGAGATTTATGTTTCTCCATATTCCTCAGCTCCTCTTCCCTCCCTTCTTACTCTGGTTGCTCTCACTCTCTCCCTCCTCTTTGGTCTCCACCCCCCCTCTGAGTAGTAAGAAATTGGGAGATGTGGGGTTGGGTTGGGGGCAAACAATGATAAAAAAAAAAAAAACAAGTTTCAGACCTCATGCTGAGCACATAGTGAGGAGAAGGGGACCAGGGGGTACTGTCTTGGGATAAAGAGGGAACAGAAAACAGGGCTCAGTGTAGGGCAGGAAGGAGGGGAGAGAAAGATGAAATAAGTGGGAGGTAAGAGAGTGAGGCCTGTGTTCACTAAGTCAGGTCACTTTCATCAATCAAATGTCTACCTACTGACTGATGAAATGCAGCGTAACAGTGTCTAAATATGGAGATCATCTCATAAACAGAATAACTGGACCTATTTTGATCATTCTGAAGCTGAGGCTTATAACTTTCAGAAAATGCACAAGAACAGACAGAAAGTTATTTCATTTCGTCAGATTTCAGAGGAACCTTTATTTGGACTGCTCAAAGGCACATCTGAAATATTATTTTAAGTTCACATGCTCAATTGTGAATTATAACACCAGAGGAATGCTGCGTCGCTTGACAAACAATAGCTTAAAAAAGGACAAAATGGGTACAAAGGCTCCTTTTTCTCTCACTGCTTTGCTTTAAAGTGACACTCCCCCCCTCCCAAACACACACACACACACACATCCCATACCACCATCAACACCACCGTACACTCCCTACCCAACCTCCCACCAGCCAAGTAGCCAAGCAAATTTGTAGTTGCCTGTCTGCACAGTATGAGTCTCATACATCATCTTGGCTCGCCCACAAGAGGCAAACAAAAGTACCAAGTCAACCTTGTCAGAATGTTCTGCTTGCAATTCAAACGCAGTCAGTTCGCCTGCTTTGAGTGGCCTCCCAGAGTGCACAAAGAATACACTCCTGATTTGATTTGCATTACATCAACCTATCAACAAAAACAAATGGGCTTCCAAACAGAGAAGCACAGATAGGTAGCAGTTTGGGCCATTTTTTTCTGCTCTGTACCAGTTCCTTTCAGTATGTCTGTAATTTGTGACAAACAAATCTCAAATTGTGACCAATCTCAGACATATTCAGTGCATTTATCTAATGCCTGTGATGGGCCTTTCATTGCCTATGCACAAGTCTAAAAATACTGCGTGAATAAAAATAAAGAGCTTTGCCAGAAGGCTGGTTATAAATATTTTCAAGTTGACTGGAAACTCTGCTCTCCGTCAGACCCGGACTGCACTGTACAAGTGCACCTGTCACTTGTGTTTCCTACAGAAAAAAGTTATCTTTATACTTTCTGTTACGACCAATCATACATTGTATAGAAACACCAGAATTACTGGGAATTGCAACATCTTTCTGATGTGCGTTTTGTTGGCCTTCACATCAATCACCACCTCTATCCTGACAAATGTGTTCATTTCTGGCTTTAAAAAACATCCCAAAAAGTCAACATGAAGGATCAAAGGTTGTTTTGTGACTAAAAATTGTTCCTATATTACAAAAATACATTTTTTAAAATCCCACAAACCCTGGAATATCAGAATATGTGTGCCACAAGGCAGTTAAAAACTTAAAGCTGGCTATATATAGCCAACAGAATGGAGACTGAAGAAGTCACTCAGATGAGTGATGAAACATTTCTCCCACTGAAAACACCAAGTCCAGATGAACACAATCAACTTTTTGGAATAGCTTCTAAAGATCTAGATAAATTCAAACATAGGTGACTTTGGTAACAACTAAGCATGTTCTGTGCAATACCAAGGCCACCCGTGTGGCCTTTGATCTCTGCAGCCATTGCCTTTCTACACCCAGCTAATATTCAATAAGGTCTTCAGCACTGTCAGAATGGAAAATAGGCCAAGCTTTGGCCCTCAAGGAGATGTCATGTCCAAACAGCAAAGGGCTGTTCGTGGGCAACCTGACCCCCAATTTGGGCCACCATCCTCTTACCAAAGGAAAGAGCTATGCATTAATTCATTCCTGAGCAAGAGGTAAAAGGCTAAGTCCACACTAGGATCTCAGTTTGAGGATTTTGCCCCCCTAGTGTGTATTGCAATTATAGCATCCCCTAGCGATATACAAAAGTGCACAATAGAGCACAACCAGGCAGTGCTGAGAAAAAAAAGCCCTCTTCTTGGCCCCAAAACGGCATAGTTTGTTGCTTGGGCGACAAGGCTTTGGTTCATTTTCACATTCTATCACAAACTCTCTCATACCTCAGTGAAAGCCGCAGACAGTGAACTCTAGTGTCTTCAACAGACACTGCCAGACACCCATGTTGGCAAATCAGTCCTTATCTAATTCAAGACTTTATAAGGACTTAAAATGACCCTGCTTGTGTTTCCCTTCGAAAGTCTCATCAGGTTTTATTTACCAAACTTGCTGAAAGGATAGCAAACATTGCCATCTGCTTGATTTAACACGAACTGAATGTCATTCTTTTGGGATAAGTGCATCAACTTTGCCTGAAATCTTTAATGGATTGTGAATGTTGTGGGAGCTAGGTGGGGTGGTGACAGTGTCCATATCACAAACAAAGATGGCTAAGGATGTGAAGGGCAAGCCAGAAGTTCTGCTTGAGTGCATCTAAATGCAGGATCTACCCCAAGGAGAGCAACCAGCCCCTCTGCAGTTTCAAAACCATGCTCACACCTCTTTGCCCTTGCATAGCTTTCTCTTTCTGTATCTCTCCCACCCCCCATCTCTTTATATGTCCAGCTGGCTGCGCCACAAAGACTGCATCTCCCAGCTCCAAATGATCCTTAAACCCCCACATCCTTTGTTCTGCTCATTTTCCCACTCCCCAGAGATGGAGTTTAACAGCAAAAATTAAAATGAGGAAAGGATAGAGGATAGAGAAAGATTAAAAAGGTGAGGTAGAGTGAGAGGGTGTGTGAAAATGAGAGCCAGGGAATACTGGCTTCTTCAAGGCCCAGACTTCAGGGAATGTAAAACCTTGAGCGTGGAGGCTGCAAAGGCAGTGAGGAGTTGGTGTAAATACCTTTTGCATTATGACCTTGAAACAGAAACTGCAGCGGAATATTCTCAAAAAGACCATTCTGTTGATAAGTAAAAGGAACAGATCCAAAAAGTTTTCAATCAAGTTAAAGTCAGCCAGCTAAGCCTCTTCTTCAATTTCACTGCTTTTAAAGACACTCGGTGGCACTTTCTACTGGGGCTAAGATCATGTTTTGCGGTATTCATGCGGTCAATTACAGCCAACAAGTCCCTCCAGGTTGAAAAGATTTCGGATCCCTTACCCCACCGTGATGAAATCCCCCCAGTTCCCCAGGTTGTGCGAAATCATGCAGTGGATTGTTATGCAGAAAAAGGACCATAGTATGGAGATGTGGGCTGGAACTAATAGGATTGGTTTTGATTCATTAGATTCTCTTTCATCGGCCTGGTTGGAATTCCACTCCATGTCTCCTCAGGCTTCACACTTTTAAAATGGAGGCGGGAGGGGGGTAAGTGTTTATAATTGAGCCTCTGGACTGCAAAAGCTCATTACTCTATGGAATCATCCGCTTATTGCGACCCTGTGGAATTGTGTGAATGCATCCCCCTGTTCTTCAATGTACTGACAACACTTTACACGATATGACATGATTGACTTATCCAACACTTACATTTAAATGTGTATTTAGAAAATCTTAGTTTAGAAGAGTATCATTGCTATCCTCAACAGCTAATCTCCAAGAGCGTGTCTGGAGTCTTTTTTTCCTAACCCAACTTTCTTTAATGTCTGTTCAACATCAGAGCACTCAGTCCACGTCTGTGGTCACTAGACACTGCAGCAGCAAAATCCTCCAACAACCAGCCTGCATCACGATCAGTTCTTGGTGTTCCCTGATAGCTGGGCATGCTTATGTTCAGCAACTGGTGCTAGGTTAAAGTAAACCCAACTGGCCTGTTTTACAGGCAAAAAAAGCTCTGCCTAATATAGTTACAAGGTTATGTTTTGCATTGCGAAGTCTAATTATAGTTTGCCTTGTCCTATTTAAGCTTTTTCAACTGTCCAATTTAGGAACGCTTCTCTGGAAAACACAAGTCATATTACGCCAGCATACATTTGAGCTTTAAAGCAAAAGAACAAAAGGCAAAAATAATCCACACAGTACTTTTTTGATTGCCAAATATATAATCCATGACTTCTTTTCTGGTTATCAGTCAAATTATAGACTTTTTTTTACTGGCACCACATGAATCAGATCCTGTAAAAACAAGCTAAATAATGTGGTATATCAACAGTCGGTCTGTTTGAAGAACTTCCAGCTTCAGGCAGCTGTAAATGGCAGATCGTGGAAAATTGAGCAATTTTCACTCTGGGCTAAATGTGCATCATGTACCATCACAATTATCAGTTACCGTACTTTGAGAGTACTGCAGAAATTAATCAGAAGCAAAAACTTGAGAGTCATAATCACATACTTAATTATTTATTTATTGTTGGATGAAAAAGTTGAATGACAAAGAATTACTGGCTTGTTCCATACATGCATCAAAATTTAAAGGATGTGGTCATTACTTGTGCTAAGTGATACAAAATATGAAAACTTGACCCAAATATATCAATTTATATTGTTGTATACAAAATCATGAAGACACAAACAGCAGTGCTAAGACAAAACTGGATCTTCCATTCACATGTGTTCCACAATCTATTGTGAAGGCAGGCTGGGGTCTTCAGGACTTGTCAGACTGGGTAAATCAGCCTGTGATTCAGGCGCCAACTCTAGTGTGTTTTTAAGGGCTTGGCATACACGGGTTCCAGGAAATGAAAGGGAAGCAGCACAAAGAATGCCACCAGAAAGATGGTGCTCACCACAGCCAGAAGCACGTAGCGGCCGATGAACAAGGTGTCCACTATCTACAGAGCAAAATAAAGTAAATCCATTAGAAGTTTGTAGTTTCTAGTGTATGGAAAACACAGGGTTATACATAAAGTTCCTCTATTAGCCACTAGATGTCATGGCAGGGCTTTCATAAAGGCTCAAGTGCAAATTTCTCAGTGAGAAATCAACTTTAGAAGGTCACTCATTTAACATTTCTTAAATTGTTCTATGGATAGTAAAACATTATCTGGATTTCTTTTTGTCGAGTTAAGCTTAACCTGGCTTTCTTTACCAACAACCTCATGACTGCTGTCAACTATGGAGGCAGAGCAAAATTGAGCATTTGACAGGAAACACAGTTTGATTTGGCTTCAGGTGGCCGGAAATCGCTGAATTCCCCAAATCGGTGCTGGATTTATTTATTTTTTGCAATTTTCACATTTTTCCCCCCAAATTCAGATTGCATTGCATATTCTGGCACAATCTGTGCTTTCACCTACTTCAGACAAGTTTGATGAGTGTTGTAAGCAGTGACATGAAGAACGATGAGCAATAATCAAGAGCACCTGTATCAAAGGAGTGGGATGGACTAGCATTTGTATGGTGCTTTCTAGTCTTACTAAGCACAAACCACTGCTCCATATGCTATACATTTTCCCTTCATATACAGAGCAAATATGGCTCCACAATAGCTTTTAGTCTCTCTTTATGAAGAAGTGCTGAAAAAATGACTTGAAGTTTATTAGTATCTGTCAAGCCCTATTTGTTAAAAGCATCCATGGAAACAACAATGAGATCCTTGAACAGTAAAGCCTTTTCTGACAACTACATCACTCCATAACTCAGACAAGCCTGAAACATTTGGTTAACTGTGATGCTATAAATACATATAGTATTCAAAGATCTCTTTCTAGTTAATTTGGTGTTGGTGAACATTCAGTTTAGTTCGTTATATGGCAGATGGGAGAAAACCATGATGCAGGCTGTGACTCGCAGGCATAGAGACAGATCTATTTCTTGCTGGCTCTGGCCTACGCTCACTCACAGTGGTGAACACTTTGTGTGTTCACAGTGTTCACCACTGGCTGGCTATTAAAGGCAGCAGGTAGTACAGTATTCAGTATAAAGTGTGATATAGTGTGACCTTCTATGGGTTCAGCCACTTTTGGGTTCAAACAGTAGACAAAAAATCCCTGCTGTACTCTTGTTTCTCTTTGCATTTGGAAACGATCATTTCCCCCATACTAATAGTTCACTATCTGACACTTTTAGTGCAATAATTAATTTGATGTAATGCACGGGTGTCTGTGGTAAATTGACCTCCTTTAACAGACTGCACAACAACCAGCTGCACTTTTTCATATTAAATGCTGTCTCTGAGTCCCTGCTGTTACAAAGCTGCCATTATATAAGCTTAGAGACTCTCATTAAAAGAAGTCCTGTGCACATTTAGAACTTATCCAGCCACACAGCCCGTTATTATCTTACACATAGAAAAATGATCCCAGATAGCATAACAAGAAAATCAGTTCAATAGGTGGAATAGGTTGAACATGCTGGAAGGGTCATGTCACTTTAAACCACTGGCCGAGAATTGGTCATCAAACCTCTGATGCTATGTTTGTTCACGGAATAAGCTGTGATTGAAAACATGTTTGTTGTTTCGCTCTCACACAACTTAATGCTGATTCGGGCTTCTCTTTATTTTGGAATCCTGCTGTTCCCTATCTAGACAGATGATCAGCAGGGACACCAACAACACAGCACTGCAGCTCACCCAAGCAACATGTCAATTAAGAGATGTGAAGCGAGCAAGATGCAGGGCTCAGAAAAACAACACATCTGCCACACTGATGATGCTGTTTCGTGGATAAGGGGAAGTTTGGATTTTTAAAATTTGCCATCAAAAAGATTCATCAGCACGTCATTAATGGCTGCATGTTATAATTTGGATCATGAATACAAGAAGACAAACGGAGAAAACGCCCTTAAGCTAAATAATGGGAGGAGAGCTGCAATTCTACTGCAGTCTTAAACAGGATTTCACAGAGTCTGCTGTGAAATGAGAGAAAGTGTGTGCGTGTGTGTGTGTGCACGCGTGTAAACCCACTGGTGTGCATGAGGTGGGGTTGATGTATGCTGTTTCTTATAGGTGCATTTAACACATCTCACTTTTTAATTTGCCAATTACGCAGCAAGCAGGAGCCCAAAAAGCGGCCCATGTTTTATTAATGTGCCACAGGACGCACAGTGTGAGCATGCAGGCGGTGGGGGAGGTGGGAGAACTATGGGGTGTGGTACAAACCACCCCCACTCCTGCTCTAAGACTGGCCTAATTGGCACTATGATATTTTACTTTTCTTTAACAGGAGGCTAGACATTCTTTTCTCTCACTTATCTTTCTGCTTGCAGATAGGTTACAAAGTTTTGTGTGTCTTTGTGTGTATTAGCTAAAAATGAGTGTACATCACAACATGATACAAACACAAAAAGTCACTAACTGTGCCCAGTAGATCAATTTATTACCTTAACATGCATATCTGCCTTCATTTAAATACCGTTTTGGATCCTACGGGGGAGGGTAGATGATCTGTTTTCTACAGGTGTTACTACATACTCCAAAGAACGGAGATGAAGACGTTCTTCACGCCTCTTTTTCTTCTTTTCTTTTCTTTAAGCAATTTGCGTCTTGCTATTATAATATTTGAATTCTGGTGGCATCTTTCTGTTTTGAGGTTTTTGTAAAAATGATGATGAGAGAACCCTTTTTAGGACTTGATTTTTTAAAAATCTTTATCTCAAATCATGGGAAATAATGTGCGTCTCAATAATGACTTGAGAAGTAAGAAAACCTGTGTGTGATAATTAGTCAGCATAGGTTCATTTTATTTGGAAACCTTGTACAGAAATCCAGGAAGTCTGATTTTGCTGCCTCCCCCTCTCTCTGTTGTTGGTCTGGTATCTGCCTTTGCACAAAGGATATAAAACATGAGCTGGCCAGAATGCTGCTCCGCTCTGCTATTTCTATGGGGTGGCAGCTTGCTTGGCAGATCTAGCCGGCTTATTGGCACGACCCCGAGGCAGCATGGGGGAGTGTTTGTTCTGTGTTGCTGCTGGTCTAAGATAAAGCAGACCAGGCCTTTTACGACAAGCACATGCACAGAAGTGCACACACTGACACTATTTACAGGCATACAGTGTTGTGCAGATACTGCCTTACATTACAGTAAAATTAAGCTTTCATTCTGCATCGGCTGTTTATATACACTCACTGCATCTTAAGCTAAGTAGAACGTAGATCTTTAATTAGTACAAATGAATGTAGCGAATGCTTTACTTTACAACCCTGCATGATCAGAGTTTTGCCATTTAGAACTAAATATAACTCACCTTTCTACATAATAACACCGTCTATGATAAAATTGTCTTTGAGAATTAGGATTGCAGGCACTATAATTAACTGAATAAATAACATAATGTATTGAACATGAGATAAACATTCAGCTAAAGCTTGCTGTTAATTTGTGGGCTCTAAATCCTCATTTTTCCCTCTGCACCCAATATATTGGCTGGAAATGAATGCCACATGGCCTTACATCAAGACTGATGACATCGCAGACCCCCATCATTTCTAAATGAACTACATTATGTTGTCATTAAGCAGGAAACACAAGTAGGGACACACCAACTGTAAAGTTCTGGGACCTTATTTATTTAAAAAAAAAAGTACATCTGATTTCTACAACACATGTACACATACCTGCATGCATTGTTCTCTTAATAAATCTGACTCCGACTGAACCAGGTGTGGATGAACCTACTGATCAGGGGCTCTTTTAGTCACGTTGCCTTCTGTCTGTGACAGTGCAGGCATTATGCAGTATTACGTATGAGTGTCACCTCACTACTTCCATGCTTACAGCAATCAGACTCTCTGAGCCACAACTTTCTATTATGATTAACTAAAACTAAAATAAAACTAAAACTAGATGTTGAAACAAAGGATTTTAAATAACTAAAATAAAAAACTAGATTCTTAAAAAAATTAAAACAAAAAATTCTGTGAACTTGGAAAAGGAAGTAAAATAAAATTTAAAATTAAAAAAGGAATTGATGGATGTGTTTATTGCGACTGCTGATGTCTATAAGACTGTGAGTCAACTGCTCGAAAAAAGCCATTATACAGAGTTTTTTGTAATAACTGTACTGATTTTCTGAACTGAATTGTACTGAACTATTAAAACCAAACCAGAAGCAAACATTTTTTAATAACAAAAACTAAACAAAAACAAGCAAACCATACTCTGGCAGGCTAACTGAAACTGAGCAGCCTCCTAGTAGATCTACCTCTGTTATTAGTTTGAAAATCCTACGTCACTTTGTTCTCAAGTTATCACATTTACAAATTTGCTTGTCCACACTGCCCACCTAGCAGGGTGACAGCAGTATCAGCCTTTTACAGTTGAGGGATACTAAAATAAATTTAAAAAATACAGAACTATTGAATGTCTAGCCTAGCCCACAATATCATAAGCACTCAAATATATATGGTGTAGTGTAAAGAGTGCTGTCAGTGGCTTTATTGCCAAACTATAAATTTATAGTGCATAAGTGTGGGTTATAACAACATAAGCTGTTCATTTAAACCATTTGTCATGGCCACCAATGACTGGCTCTTTCTTATTTGCTCTAGGGCAATGTGATTCACCTCTTCACCATCTTTGTTACCAGTTTACTTGTCTGCAAAATATTCTTACATGTGTGTCACTCTTTCCATACCATGTGTTTTCAAAAACTGCAATCTCTGTGTGAGAAGACATGCAAGTTTTTATACGACATTACACTGGCCAGCTGAAATACATCAATGTGAAAACATTTGGATACCTCAGTGAACATTCAGCGCTTTATTTAAAAAGGTTTACATGTTAATATCTAATCTTGTTTTTATTTATCTCTGGGGGAAAAGTGCTTTAATCACAGCTAAACAACAAAAATGAACCTTGTTTTATGTTCTAACTGAGGAAAGGGTTACCCCACCACTTAATAACCAGTTTTCCCCCTTTGACTTGGGCTAAAATAACTTCAGAGACGCTTTTTGTAGTCATCCAGCAGTCTCTGACATCAGTCTGCAATATAGCAGAATACCATCAGTGGTGGCAGACTCTCAATAGTCATCTCAACAATTAATAGGTCTTTACAATGCCACCCCAGGACTCTCAATTTCTTAGTTTTCAACCAGTTCTTGGTGGATTTACTGGTATGTTTTAGGTCAGTGTCATGTTGCAGGATTCAATTCTGCTTAAACTCTTTAAAGATGCCCTCAACTCATAGCCTCAAATTCAGCTACTGGTGAAATATTATTAGTGAAAATCAGCAATATTTACGTCACCGGAAGCCACTGAGATGAATATTGTTCAGTATGGTGGATAACTGCAGTACTGATCTGTGACTGATCAATCAATGCATCCCTAGCTAGGTTTTATAATAATAGCAAATGTGTTTTTGTTTTAATGAATACATTTTCAATAAATGGTATCGTGTTCTGTGTTTTCCTGACATCGATTTTGCAGCAGATTTACAGTAAAAACTAGTGAACAAAATGATGAGCAAAATCATACTAATTATTATTCCAGGTGGCACATGAGACTTGGAGTCGAGTTGAGTTACCCAATAAACAAAGATACAGACACTGACACACTCTTTAATATTATGTTAATGTGTCTGTGATTAGTGAATTAAGCTCACCTCTATATCTTTGAAAGGCAGAGGTGTCTCTGGGCTGCGGGGGAAAAACACCAACACCAAAGTGATCGTGAGAGCCAAGAGGAAAACAGGAAGAACTCCTAACCTGAGAAGACACATGGGATTCAAAGACAGAGGATTGAGGATGAGGTCTCCACTACTGAGTTAATGATCTGTAAGGCATGCAGGGTTACCTGGGGCTAATGTCATCATAGCCAATAGCAATCTAAACAATGGCAGCCTTTATTGTGGTTTTCAAAAGTTGTTAACTTTCCAATCAAGTAAATAGCACCATGTTTCACACATTTAAACTTTACTGTAATTGCACAGTGTTTGGTGTTACAGGAGTTCAAATTTTACTGACTTTAGTGGTATAATGGTCCAATGTTGAGTAATTTCACAAATGTTAATCAGCAGGGAGTGCAAGGTGTATCGCTGCAGCACTCAACCAGTGACGCAGCGTGTGTTTTGATGGAAAAGTTGATTTTTGCTGGTCTCACTGAGTAGCCTATAAAGCAAAACAATGTCTCAGCATGTCTCATGGTGACTGTGCAAAAATCCCTTCCCTTGGTGTTAATTAGATTGTTTTTGAGCACTTAACACCTCCTCTGTCCCTCGCCTCCTCTCAAACACCCAGCTCCAGCCCTTAATGATATTTGAGACATTATAATTTTTGTAATTTTAACCCAGCTGACGGGGGTGGGACGTGGCCGCAAGTCAGTGAACTAATAATGGCATTAAAGCATTAAGTCAACATTATCATACGGTGCTTTTCTCCAGGGACCAAAAAGCAGGTATAATAGGGCACTTAGGAGGCAGAAAAAGGAAAGACTGAAATCTGGAAATGACTCTACGAACTATAAATTTGGGGACAATGACTGGTAAAGTGGCTAACAGAATAGAGAGACATAAGGTAGATATATTGTGTGTGCAAGAGACCAGGTGAAAGGAATGCAAGGCCGAGAGTATATTGAAGTAGGAGTAGTCATGAAGGATGAGCTGCTTCATTGAAGGGGGGGGGGGAGTAAATGTATAGAGACAATCAGGAGTTGCACCGTGTTTTTTTTTTTTTTTTAGATCTATAGAAATGATATAATAGGGTTCCAAGAGAGGAACTGTGGTACTGCATGAGGACGTCAAGAGTGACAGAGAGGTATGTGAGGGTGGTGCAGGACATGTATTACAGGTATTATAGGGATTACAGATGGGTCTGAGCCCCTTCTTGTCTGCATTGGTGTACGACAAGCCGACAGACGAGGTCAGGCAGGGGTTTCTATGGACTATGATGTTTACAGAAGACATTGTAATCTAAAGTGAGAGTAGAGAACAGGTGGAAAAGAGCCTGGAGGGGTGTAGGTGTAGACCTGCTATACATCACATACATCTGGCTGTAGAGACGCCAGTGCTAACAAAATGACAGGAGGCAGAACAGATGGTGAAAGAGTTGAAGATGCTGAGGGTTTTTTTTTTAGGAGTGACCAGGACGGACAAAGTTAGAAAGGCACGCCTGACAATGTTGGGACATGTACAGTGGAGGGACAGTGGATAAACTGGACGAAGGATGTTTCAGATGGAGCTGTCAGGCAGGACAAAAAAAAAGATCTTCGGCTTCATGCATGTAGTGAAAGAGGACTGAAAGACAGAGGAGGATGGTAGGGAAAGGCTGAAATGGAGCCAGATAACCCGCTGCAGGTCCCTAAAGGGAGCAGCGGAAAGCAGAAGACATTTTTTGGGATTACACTGTGGTTACTGTGTGATGCAAAAGTATGCCGAATTTACAAGGAAGCCTCATTAGTGGTTACAACGTGTTATCTCCTAGGTGCACTGGAGCCCAGCTATGAGACAAGTGGCGCGCATTTCAAGGAAATGCGGCGCCCATTGAGATAAATGTTATCCCGGCTTTTCGTTATAAATATTCCTATATTCCATCAGAGTTAAGCCTGTGTGTGTGCTGTTATGCCACTCACTTTGCGGACCCTGGCGCTCTCAGCAGCAAAATCCCAAACACAAGAGCAACAATCCAGACCGCCACAATAACGAAAACGCCGGTACCGACTTCAAGGACAGTATTTGCCATTTTAAAGCAACGTTTTTAAGGGAGCTAACTCATCACACCGAACGCCCAATCCTTTGTATTTATGAAAAATGCTAATTGTACACTTAACAACGCTGTGCGGTATCGAACTACCGACAGCTGCAGCAGCTAAAGGTAGTCGAGACACTGCCTTACAAGTAAGTTCGCTGTCTCTACTAGCGCTGAGACAGAAGGCTTTAAAATATCAGGCCGACACAGTTGCGAACTAATGTTGCCAGCTAACTCGCCATTTCTCACATAAAAACGAGCCGAGCATCGGTTAAGCCTTTTATTTTTTTTCTTAGCATCGGTTAAGCCTTCTCTATGGCTTCATCTGCTTCCTGGTAACAACAAACTGTAAGGTAATTGGGTAAATGAGCCAGACGACTAACCAATCAAATGCGTCGTTACTTAAGCGTTAAGCCCCACTGTGAAGCTGCCACACAACACCAGAGAAGAAGTAGAGCCTTCTTATGCGAATGTCGAACTTTACCCCATTTATTCCGAGGAAGGGTCCCATTTTACAGCCAGGTCCTTGCATTATAGCCAGGCCACGTTTCAGCGCCTTATGTTAGGTTCGGCTCACTGAGGTAGATTTCCTTAAAGTTTATGAACCGGCGGTGTTTGAAACACTCATAAAGTCTTGTATGAATACTTATCTGAAGGTATCCCCAGAGTAAGCCCAAAGGAGTATTAGTATTATTCAGTCTTGCACAAAACACATTTAATTCAAGGGATTATCACACGTGTCCATAAAGTATCCCGCCGTATTTTAAACTCCTGTTTTTATTCGTAACAATATTCTGCTCCTTGATCTACAAAGTGTATTAATAGTAGTGACTGAATGTCTCACGTGCACTCCGAGCTAAGATTTATCATGGGTAATATTCATGGTGACCAACAGGGGGCTAGCCAGGTCCGCAATTCAAAGGCATGTGCATTCTAGCGCGCGTGTGTGAGAGAAATTATGAATATGTCGCCTTATTAGATATTTACATTTTTTTTAGAGCAGTTTAAACCGCTCTTTGTGTTTTGCCTGTGCCTGCCTGACTTTCCATCGGGCGATTTGATCTTTTCTACACTTTCACTGCAATCAAACAGATTAAAGCAACTCCTGATTGTATCAAAGTGTCCAGGAAGGGGCGATTCTGGGATTAGACCTTGAAGGGGGCTCAGCCCCCTATCATAATGACATGCACAGACTTCCTTGCAATTAATATTAGCGGAATATTCTGTTTGTAAACATGCGCTGCTGTCCTTTTCCCCTTTACAACCCTCAGTTCAAAGGAATGCACATTACAATATTACCTTCAAAGCAACCCAATTAGTTGGAATGAATAATCACAGTTTTCCATATGAAACACCAGTCTTATAGCGGGCAAACTGAAGGCAAAGACTCAATTGTGTTCAATTGTTGACCAGAAATGACCACGGTACATTAAAGAACTATACAAAGCAGATATGAGAAGAAACATGCACAGCCTTTTGTCACTCTCTTTTTTTAGTCTCTTAACCACGTACAGGCAGTTCAGTTTACTTCAATTAAATTGCAATTAAAATTAAAACATTTAAAAAAAAAACATCACTCTGCCACCCCATACACCTGGAGTTGGTAGAGTTTATTTTACACTAAAGTTTCCAAATTCATGCAAACCCTTCATTTATTCTGCAGGAAACATGATATCAGGTCCCCTGATCCAAGAGTGGAGAATAGATTTGTAATGGCATCCATCCTGTTCAAGCCATGTTTAGCGATGGGAACCCTATTCAGTTCGTATCAATTAATATGTTCTATTTAGAATGTGAAATCATTATTAATGAGTGTGAGCAAAGCAGAAGCTACCATGGCTTTGTAACTTTTGTTGGCTTTCACTACATATTCACTCTTAGCTGTTTTCTCTCTGTCTAGAGGTCTGCTTTGCTGTAAACAAACACTGCACCCCGATTTCACCAGAACAGAAATAGGAAATTGATAAAGCACATGCATATATACCAGCAGACCTAAGGCTCAGAAAGCTAAAATTAGCTAATAGACTCTAACAATCTAGCCTACATTAACATTTTTGATGGTAATGACCCTGTTTTATCAGGACAATTTACACTTTTCCTTGCATGTTTACATATTTAGGTAATGTGTGTTTTCAATCTTCACAAGTGAGTGGTGTCGTGGAATGACCTCTTCATCTTCTTTCTGTCAAAATAACACAAATCTATTAATAAAAATCCACACTGTTGATGTTGAAGCATGTATGAGTGCACTGTAACATCATGACATTAAGAACACTGGATATCTAAATCTGTGCTTGTTATAACCTGCACTGTCTCCAGCAGACCAGGTGGGAATATAAATGCAAAATTAGACAATGATAACAGAACATTTTTTAGGGGTTCTATGTCCAAATTCAGGGGTGCTTGAACATTCCCGATAAAGAAGGTCTAAACTCAGGTCTTTTCTGTTTGAACGAAGAACTGTAATCAGTGGTAAACCTGAACAAGTGAGGATATAACAAAAAGAACGAGGATAAGTGGAGCTGTGGTGACTACAACTGAGACATTTAACATTGAAGCAGCTACCCACAGCTGTAGCATAGCATAGCATCTTTATTTATAACGCACTTTACATCCAACAATGTTGGCCAAAGTGCTACAAATATAAAACAAAGAGAAAACAGTTTAAATTACATATAGAATATCTTAAAATTAAAAATAATATAATTAATTAGAAACATATTAAGAGACATCAACAAGTCCTGCTGTGCTGAAAGCCGAGGTAAATAGATAAGTTTTAAGACGTGATTTAAAAACAGATAATGAAGGTGCCTGTCTAACATGTAAAGGCAACTCATTCCACAATTTTGGTGCTGCCACAGCAAACGCCCGATCCCCTCTGAGCTTACGATTTGTCCTGGGCACGCTCAGGAGGAGCTGGTCTGCCGACCTGAGGGACCGGGAAGTTATGTATGGATGAAGACGCTCAGAGAGATACAGAGGGGCAGCATTTGACAAACACTTAAAGACAAATAAAAGCAGCTTAAAATGGATCCTAAAATGTACGGGCAGCCAATGAAGTGAATATAAAACTGGGGATTCCTGTAGGGATTAGAACAGCAGGAAATCAACACGCAGTGAATTAGGTTTCTTATACTAAAAAGGTTCAAGCTTGCCTGTAACTGGACACACTTTCCTGACAAAGGCTGTCATATTATGTTTGTATAAAGACCGAAAGCACAGAGGATGACCGAACAGATGTAAGTCACTTTACTTTTCAGGTTTATAACAGAGTCCGCCCGAGCTCAATGAATGTGGTCATATATTAAATCATTTGAAAATGTCATTTAAATGTTCACATTTTTGCGTTTTAAGCTGGTCCAGACTGATTCTCTTGATTCAAAATCAACTAAATTCTTTAGATTTTTTTATTGAAATGAACTGTTGTTTGCTGTTGTGGTTACTGTGATTGTTCTAAACGAGTTGCACCACCGTAACTCGACCGCAAATGTCAATGCGCTCTTCTTGGAGGTTTCGTGTGTTTGGAGCCCTACACCTGATTGCGGTATTTCCCATGGACACTGGAAGGCATCAGCAGCCCGGTGTTGGGAAAACGGGGAGCGGAGATGAAGATGGAGGTGGGAGGGGCCTGACATGACTGACGTCAGCGACTGTGTGGAGGAGTATAGGCTGTGCTGTCAGCCCAGTGTCAGTCTGATGAAGATTGGCATGCAGGTAAGCTGTCATTCATTTTCAATGTCAGTGCATGGGAGCAGGGCTTCAGCACTCCAGCGTCCTTTTTCCCCCTTTCCCCCCCTTCATTACAAAAGGCAGGACATTATTCATACAGTCAGACAGCCAGCCAGGCCAGAGTGAGGGAGAGAGAGATAGGGAGGGAAAGAGAGACAGAGAGAGAGTGAGGGAGGGAGAAAGAAAAAAAAAGAGAGAGCGAGAGACTGAGGGAAGGGAGGGGGCCTAGAGGAGGGGGTGAAAAAAGAGAGAGGGAAAGGAGAGGAGAAGCATTTTTGTGCTGGACTCAAAGACCAGTGGATTTTTTTTTCCTTTGCTTGATGCGGCATTTGGATTTTTGAAATTGTCGCGGTAATGTTTGTGATGCGGTTATCTCAGATTTTTTTTAAATGTATAAAGCGGATGTTTTAGTGCAAATGTAATAGTTTAAAGAGAATAAAAGCAGTAAAGCGTGCAGGAAGCTGGCGTTCTGTTTGCTTTGATTTCTTTGTCAAAAAGCTTCGGAACGCCTCATCCCATTCTAATTAATCGCAAATTAACACTTCATTTTACGGCGTGTCTGTAACGTGCAAAAGGCGTGTTGTGTTGTAATGTAATGCAATTTTCTTGATGTTGAAGTTTCGTTGTTGCGCTGTTAAAAAGGCTTTTATTTTGACTGACCGAGTTAGGTGAGGTGTAAATGGGGGGTGTCATGTAGCACACTTGCAATTTGATGTAATTCACTGAATTTTATTATTATTTTTATTAATGCTTGTGAGTTTTGCGTGTGTAATTATTTTGGTTTGCAGGAAAAATAGATGGTTGCATGTTTTTCAATCTCAAACTGAAAAAAGTGAACTATAGTTACCTTTAAAATTACATTTTTTTGCTGATGACTTACAAAAGTACCCAAGCTTTTCAGTGAAATTAGTGTAGCAGCAGTATTTTAAAGTAAAACAAACAATATATAAAGCTAAAATATTACATGTAGTAATTTAAGTTGTCCTCATATAGGGGCATGTTTGACTTCTTATTTTCTCAATCAATGTTTGACTGAAGTGAGCTCTAAAGTTTACACTCAGCCTACCCAGCCCTGCACAAACCTCCCTAGTCTGAACACTGGCCCTCTTTGTGTGCCGCTCACCACTTTCTATTTCAGATGACTTGTTTATTCCACAATTGCTTGAATGACGGTTTTGCTCACCGTAGAGCTTGTTTGACTGGCACAAAACACTGTCTGCGAGACAGCTAGTTTTCAGCACTGCTAGCCTGTATGATTTGACTTACATCCTTGAGTTAGAGAGGCCCAGATTTGCTGGTCTTTTGCTCTGTCTTAGTAGTTTTTTTGAGTCAAATTCAGCCAACTCCTGTGTTCCTTTGGGCAGTATTTCATATAGGCAGGCGCAGATTTGATAAACACATGTGACTTAAAAACAGAAACGCTTTTCTTGATATAAAATTTAAACTGACAACTGACACAGTTGTTTTCTCTCAGTGGTAAAATGCTCTGGCTATACAAAGCTAACTGAGGGCCTAATAACTAAGGCCATAGTGTGAACATCAAGAGTACATTAGCTTAATTAAATATGCCTGAACCATTTGTTTACTAATCATCTGCTTCCCTGAGAAATCACGATGGCGATTTGGACCACTTTAGGTCCCTTTGTCAGACACATTCACCAGGTGCAAAATGCTGAGCATGAAATCCCACGAGGGGCTAAATTTGCACCCACTGTGAAAGTAAACACTTTGTAAGATACTGCTGTTGTTCTGTGAATTGCTGTTAAAAGAGCAAGAGAAGCCCTTTTACCTTTTACACCGTTCAAATCACCCTTTGTCAGTAGATGATTTACCTGCGAATGGATCGAGACGGCGTACACAAATACGCAAGCACACGAGTTGATACGCATCACTAGTCACCCTCAGAGATGTTTGTTCTTTGTTGTTATGTACCCCACGCAGCTCTACATATTGTCAAAAGGCGATAATGCCAATTTAGTTTATCCACCAAACCCTGCTGAGATCTTAATTGATGATTTGTGTCATTGGACAAGCAGCCCAGGGGCACATTTAGGGCTGCACAATACTCCGGCACCATTTGCATATTCCCATTCTTACTATATGGGTAAATTACATGATGAGATGTGATGCTGTGCATTCCTACAGCTTTTTGGGGGATAATCACTAATAAAGTGAGTCAGTCACACTAAATGAAGGAAGTAAACAGAGCGAGGAGAGCATATGTTACAAACCAATTTAAGCATTTATGTATGGCCATAAAGCAATTGAGGAAATTAAACCATGAGCGAATGTCTTGTCATTTTCTTCGCCTTTGCTGCTAATTCCTCCCTGCATGGTGCCAGTGGAATCATTTTTGGAGACAGTCTTTTTCCTTTCTTTCTCTTTTTTTCACAGGGTTTCTTGTAAGACTAATAGGGCTTACTTTGCAGGAGTCTTTTTTCTAGCAATCAAATTGTGAAATATCTAATTTGTTGTTTTTTTTGAGGGCCCGGCTTTTTAAAATCAGGCTGGAAAAACAGCGGCTGTTTTGAATTATTCATAGGGTTTTAGTCTGCTGGGTATCCTCAGCGAAGTGAATATAGCTCCTGTTCTGGCCCATGAGCAAAGTGATGTAGTCTAGTTTTCTCATGTTCGATAGCGCGGCAGTTCTTTAGACAATTGTGTTGCGCTGCATGTTTTGGTCCTGTCTGGGCCCTCGTAGGTCATGCCCACTAAGCCTGCTTGATCCCTATTGCTCTCAGGAGGAGGCAGAGACCTTTTTATATCGTCAGATAGCACAGGTTAAGGACAGCCCTTGCATGCTTACCCATGCTCATTCCGCAGCCAGTGCTGTGCTGGCACGGCTCTAAGTAAGCCACCGGGGAGTGGGCTTCGGAGAGAGATGGATTGGCTTGATTTATGCTTCAAGAGGAACAGCAGGCAAATTTAGCGATTCTCCATATAGTGTCAACATTACAGACTTTGTTTCTGGAAAGACATAAACAAACTATAATGAATAGGCATGTTGATTAGAACTGTAATTTAATTTAAAAAGGGAATCAGGCAGTAACGGCATACAGTACTGCTGAAATGTATTTTAATCTAAACGCTCAACAATGAAAAGAGTGTGAGGCAGAAAAAGCGATTAAAACATTTTACTTTAATAACAATAAATAAATGATGTAGTCTGAATAGTGGTATATAACCCCATAGTAATCAATAACATTTTGACATTTATATGTAATTTAACATTTTTGCCCCATAATTGCATCTGAGCACAATTGTAGTTATTTTCATTTTTATTAAAATAGCAAACAGCAGTACATTTAGCTGGTTCCTCCCCAGTGCCAGTTGGTGATCGGTATAACAACAGACATCCTCTTAGTGCCTTAGCAATGAGTGTTTCCAGATGTATGTCTTGTAGAATTTACAAATAACTGCAATGCAAAAGCAAACATTAAGGAAGCATTTTTAAGATAAAGTTAGTGAGAAAATGTGAATTAATATATATTTGATACCATTTACACTTCATAGTCACTTTTTTAAGGCAGTCATTACATTACTTACAAGTCTTGATGTAAAACAGTATTCCTAATGACTATTTAAATGCATAGATTGTTTTGCTTCGTTTATTTTTTTTAAAATATGAACTAAAAGTGATTCCATTGCACATGAGCATGTGGAGGATTACATACTTGTCTACACGACACAGGCTACTCTTTTTTTTCTTGTGTTGTTTTACTCCACAAAATGTTATTACAATGTTCTCTCAGTATAGCACTGCTCATCTCCAGCTGGAAAAAAGTAAGAAAAATCCATGTCTGCCTCCAGACTGCTATTCACTGAATGATAGTGTGTAGCACATTCAGTTTACCCTGCAGATCGTTCTTAAACTTTTAGAAATACTCTTCTTCACATAACAATCACAGATGTGTGCTTGAACAGTGAACACGACGGCATGGAAGGAGTCAAATAAGGGCTTTAGTCATTAGATAATGATTTTAGCATCAGTTCTCTGATTGCATTCCTTTTTTCAGACAGAGGAAATGAAAGCCCAGCAGGGACACATTCCCTAAAATGAGTCAAAGTTGTGGCTTAGAATGGAAAGTCCAATACAGCTTAGTTTTTCCACCAGCAGCAGGATGCATGTGCATTGTTTACTGGGGGTGAAAAGTATTTCAAAGATTCTTCAGAAACAGGCTGCGGCCTCTCTCTCACGTCGTCAGTATTCAGTAGTGTTAATATCAGCTGCTTTTGATGTCATTATTTTTGCAGTGAAAACAATTAAAACATAATATTTTTAGACATTGGTGCTTACTATTCAAAGATCAAGCGTGCAATCAAATTAGCTACAGCACATTATATATTCTGCATTTGAAGACCTTTAGCAAGACTCTGAACCTCATTGTGCCTTTGCTTCTTATCTCTGGTGGAATGTAGATAATCCGAATAAATGAGTAGAGCTTCTCACAGAGAAATATGAATCCTGCCAGCAAATCCTGAATTTATTATATTTCAGAGTCCTGGTAACAGCTGAGCTGGGTGAGGTTCAAAATATTTGATTTGAATTCAACAGTAGATCACAGCAGAGTAAATCCGACCAAGTACTATGTGGCTGCATATTGAGAATGAATACATGAATAAATGCATTGGCCAAAATGCTGTTGCCACTTTTGGGAATTTCACACACTGCAATATTCTATAAAACATATTTAAGTTTCCTCAGAACTGTTACTTATTTTGATGAAGCCATCTTCACACCATGCACTGATACAGAGGCAGGAGCTTCAATTAGCCTAATGCAACTATATTGATGTCGCTTCAAAAATTGCTGTTTTTATTGAAACTCCAGCGTCTTTTTACTGCAGGTACAGCTCCAGCTGGTTTTCGGCACTGCAGTGCAGTTGCCATTAAGAAAAGCGTTGTCTCCTCTATGTGATGCAGATCTGCTTTTATTAGTTTTACAACCAGGTACACAAGAATTCAGGCTGTTTCTGTGAGCACTAAGCTATCTCAGATCACTGTTGTTGTTTGTTTGTTTGTTTTACAGCTAAATTAATATACAGATGAAAAAAAACCCAACACATTGAGATACAAGGCAATAGGCAAGAAGATGAGGAAATTAGCCTTTTTGAAATGGTGGTTGATGATCTTTAGATATCAGCTTCCTTTGATTGTTGGCACAGCAGCTCATTGAAGTCTGCTGCGCTGTGAATAGAAATACACCAACGCTAAAGCTGTGACCTCCAAATGGCTATTTACTGGAGTACACTTCCATTTTCCACAGTCCTCTCCAAAGATATTATTCAAGTGTGTTGCTCTTTCTGCCACTCATCTGAATGTTTCAGCCTACTGCACTCTAGGACACCATTGATCTGAAGGACAATATTTTCACTCAGTCTATAGCTGTTCCTTTATTCTTGGCATTAGAGTTGAACAAAAGCAGTCGTCTCTTCAAATCCATTTGTATACTTTGCTGTTAATCTCTAAGAGGTCTTTGAAGGCACCCGGGGAAATTCTTGTTAATGCACAAGTCGTTAGTTAAAACTGTGACTTATCAGCAGACTAGTAAGACTAGTAAAGACATTATGCAGTGGCAAGGACACAATGATTTGTCCCAGTGCTTTTTAGTAATCGTTCTTATTAGCTGCAAATGACTTCCTTTACATAGTCCAGTACCCTGCTATAAAAGTGCCATGATTTTATGACAGTACAGGCTTGAGTCGAGGCGCATTTCATTTTCCACAGGAAGGCTATATCTGTCACAGTGTTTCACAAGACTTGTCACTCCTAAAATGTGAAAGGAGCACTACACTCTTTCATTCCTGTATTATATTTCACTAAACATCAGCCATCTTGGATGTCGAACTGCTGCTAAATTTCAGCAGCTTTTTCATCCAAAGGGATGCTAATGGTAAAGTAGAAATAACATTTTATATATATAACTACACGGTAACCTAACAAAATGGCCAGTCCCCTAGCAACTACATTCATAAAATGCATTATGTTAAATTATTAACTATTAACTATATACATATGAGTGAAATACTGCATTCTGTCATCAACACTATACATGCTAATATTGACTGGTTTTGTAGACAGACATGTCTGATATAGGTGTTCTGTCATTCATATTTTTTTTTCTATTCCAGGATTGCAGTGATTCATCCAGTAACTTGAATAATTCGACTATTAAAAAAAATCCTCTATGAAAATTCTTTGCTTCATGCTTTGTTTAATCCAAGGCTCTGTAGCATTTAGTTGTCACCACGGAAATAGTTGTTTCTTATTAAAAACTTTACTAGAAACAGTCAGCAGGAGTCCGTGATCAAACCACATCTTTAGCAAGCTCCAATATCTATACGATATTTAAATGAGCTTGCTGAAGGCCGACTACAGGCGTCATGCTTTCTATTGTAGTGATACCAGCAGCAAGCAGGGGTGTACTAAACCATATTTAAGGCTTTTACATCATTTTTTCATATTTAAAGTAAACAAAAATATCTTAAAATATAGAATTAAAAGTGGTTCTTCACAGGCTGATAAAAATGTACCTGTGCCAGTAATACTCTGAGCCTGTGACCTATTATTGTTAGGGTGGACACAGAATTGTTATTAAGATTAATCATCAGAGCCTCTGTTTTCAGTAACACACACACACACACACACACACACACACACACACACACACACACACACACACACACGAACGAACATCAAAAAGATGCAACATAGAACTCTGTTTGCCTCGTACTAATGTAAGAAAGCTCTCCAAGGAGAAAGAGCAAAGGCAGTTTTATTTTATGCCTTAGTTTAGATTTCATGTAGACCTTATTTTCTTTGACATTACCGCACTTACGATCATTTATTTATTTTTGCATTTAAGAAAGTTAACAGCTTACATAAAGACAATGAAAGGCTTTAGTTTTTTGACAGATGTTGTATGCAGATAAACTATTAAAAACCTTAAAATTTTTAAAATGGAAACCACTGAGAACATATCCGATTACTCGATTCATCTATGGAATAATCAACAGAATATCCAGTTGTTAAAATAATAATAATAAGATAATAATAAGCTGCAGCCCAACTGTTATCCGTCTTCAACAAGCAAAAAACAAAAAAACAAAAACCCCACAAAACCAAGTGTCCATCTCATCGGTCAATTCACCATTTCCCCCCACCAGCATCAGACCATATTTCAAATAAAACTTGTTTCCATCCTCTGCTCTTGTGCTTCTTTTTTCCAAGTCTAACAATAGCCGGCTGTAACGTCCTGTAATTGGTGAAAGGCTGAAACATCAAAAGAAAAATAATAAATCATGGATGAGTTTGATTTGGGAGCCACCAACATTTGACCATGATCCACTTCTCAGTCCACTGAGGTCTCACACTTCATTTTTGGTTGATATCAACGTGGAAATTCTCAAAGTCGGGACTAAACAAGTTGGGTGTGGAAATAATTAACCGAGTCTTATTAGTCAGAGTGTTAGATATGGGGGAAATGTGTAGATGTAAAAACCTGTCTCACTTTAAAAAAAGACCAAGTATTTGTTTTTTAACTCACCCTCACTTAGCCTCAATTCTGATGCATTGGGACAACTCTTTAGCGTTCAGCTTTCAACATGGAAAACAATAAAAACCTACAAAAATCTGTGTTAGGTGGGGCGATGGATGACATAATTACACACCCTCTAAAGAGAAGAAAACAGCCAGACAGGAGTTCTCCTGGGAAACTCTTCTGTTCTCCTGGTTTTGCACTTTTGTTTTTAACTCCACATTCTTTCTTTTTCTGTTTGGTTGGGTTTAGGCACCAAAATAGCTTTTTCGGTTATAGAAGGAAAAACCACAGTTTGAATAAAAGTACATAGTTTTACAATGCTAAACACACATTACTGCATTAAGCACTTCCTTGATTACCACTGTCCAGTGACAATGACAAAACATGAGTTTTCAGCTCATAAGAGTAATCTCCTTTCCATGATAAAATATTCATTTTGGTGGTTATGTTTTGGAGAAAAACATGCAGATTAGAAAGATCGGGTTTTTGCGAACTTATCAAAGAGTCCAAGAATAACTTGGAAAGGACAAGTCTATTTATTAATGTGGAAACCTGCATCTTTCCTAATCTGAACCAGAGCTTTTGGGACCTAAACCCCACCACACTTGGGAACCAATATGATAGATCTAGAGTCAAATTGTCCTTTACACACCCCAAGCATTTACAACAGCCTTATTCTAAAATTACATATTGAAAACATGTTGGTGAACTTATTCCTGGCAGTATATTGAAAATGATGTCTAAGAGATGATCAATGATTTAGTGAAGTCAACCAAGAACAGTCTATTCATACTCCTGTTGAACTTTAACTTAAGGCAGCAGTTAAAACTGGCTTTATGGTCCATACGTCTTTCTTGTTTTATTTGGACCAGAGAATGACCTGTTTTTAGAGAGCTGAAGTAATCTTCTTTTTCACTGCAAGCTTGTAATAACATGGATTAATGCCCCTAAAAAATATCCATCAAAAAATCCATGAAAATGTTTTCCAAACATCAGCTGTTCATATGAAATGCATGATATGCAGTAGCTTCCGTCTTAGCCGTATCCATCGTCCTTGCTCTCTCCTTTCCTCACTTCATTGCATTTAGAACATTATGACTTTGCTGAGTGTGTAAGGAAACATGAGCACCACTGACATTAACCTCCAGTTTAAAGTGACAGAGCACACAGAGAGCCAGTCCCTTTGTTCAGACCTGTGTGTAGTTGAAACAGGGCGGGATCGACACTGATGGAAATGGAAATTGAGCTGATTTGAAAAACCTGTCGAAATTGATGCAGTATTGTTTTTAAAAGCTGTCTTCTGGATGGTTCTGGACTCGTGTTTGGCCTGAAGCTTGGACTCTGCAAATAATTATGAGTCAGCTACAGGAGTCCACAGGAGACTTGGTCCGGGACACGGTTGACGGTTGATGAGTGTGACCATGACGTGTGCACTTCTGAGTCACTTTCAGTTGGGTTTTAGTTTGAGGTCAGAGACAATAGTCCTCCTTTACATAGCACAAATTTTGCAATTAGCACCTGTTTTAAAATTTCTCTTTTTCCCCCATTTAATTATCGTTCCCGTATCTCATTATTTTGGCCTGCAGCAGTGACTCAGTCAAGTTTGGTTCTCATTTAAAGACATTACGAGCAACCGTAAAACATTTCTTTCTCTGTGTGAGCATGCCGACACATTAATCCACATTCAGCACCGTTTCCAGGCTGCCACATTCCGTTACATAAAAGTTTAATTCATAAGAAGATTTGAGCCAAAACAGTCACAGAGAAACAAAATTACTGCTGAGTCTCTGTTTCCTGTGATTTGTGGTGGCAGGCACATAATTTGTCAAAGAAAGCTGTGCTGTGTTAAGTGTGTTTGTACAGTGGTGCGGGCTAACCGCATGCCAGCTCTGATTTTAGAAGTGGTAATATTTAATGACTCTACAACACCCGTCTGATTTGTGAGTACTTGACTCTGAGCACCACTCCTTCCTTTTGGTGTCCTTTCTGATTTGCTACTGCCGATGAAAACCAAGACATTTAGTTGCATTGCCTTTCAAGTCTTAATGTAAACATGGAGTTTGCTGGGGGGGGTGAGCGTGTGCAATTATAACAGAAACATCACTGTAAGTGGATATATCAGCAGCTGAAGCAAATTCTGGTCTACTGCAGTTTTACTTTTTCATTTTGGTCAATGAAATGCCTGCTAAAAAATAAGACTTTAAATCACGAAAATATCCCTTAAACATTATCTGGGAGTGTAGACATGATTTCACATGTTAAATCCAGTACTAAGTAGAAAAAAAGAAAAACAGACCGAACCCCCTTTTTCTCTACCGAGACTTCTTTCCACTACAAAGAATAATTACTTTTCCCAACTCCCGTGCCATAATTGGTTACTACTCTTTTATCTTATCTATGTGCGCATAATTATCACAGTCATCATATTAGATTATTTCATGCATAATAAATGAACTCAAACTGTGTGGGTAATTAGCATGTTAGGATATGTGCCACGATAAGAGGTTCGCTCTCTCAAAGAGGCTATTGTTCAAGACATTCCTGAAAAGTGAGAAATGCAGAAAGAACTGAACTATTGGATGATCACTCTATAAAGTGTCTATTTATTTTCTCTGTGTGTGTTTGCACTCACATCTCGGGTACATTTCTCATAAGAAGTAATGTTATCTTGGACTCCAGGTTTCACACAGAGTAGTTAATATGCGTAAGATGCAAAAAGACATGGCAGGAAAATGGAGACTACTGTAAATGCTTGACTTTGGCAGCAGTCTGCTGTATAGATCTTGTTCAGTCCAAAGGACAGATGTGCAGCACTTCAGTCAAGCTTTCAGTAAGTAGGTTATAGTGTGCTGTTAATATAATAGGCATTTAATATTTCTTAAACTTCTTGACATTTTCAGAATATTTGTAGGTTGTCTTCAAACAAGCTTCCATTATAATACAACATTACTTATCCTGCCTTTTACAAATAAATGAAAGTCAGTTAAAGGCTAACTAAAAAATAACATTGTGATACAGCTGTTAGTCATGAACAACAGCAACTCTTTCAATTGAAATAAGTAAACCTGCTGCTGGATGCATCCTAGTTTAATGCTGCCTGCTTGGAAACAGTTCAGCTATTATTTAATAAGGGGAGCCAATCAGGACGGCAGTTTGAATTGCCTATAAAGACACTGGGATTTGTGAAAATGCAATAGCTACAAATTTTACTACTCAATTAAAGTCCAATTTTCAAAAAGTGTTATTAAAATGCAGTGTCTGTCATGTAAATAAACAGAGAAAAAAACGTGAACTTAAAATACAGGTGATGTCACTACTCTGCAGAGAAACCATCATCGAGCCTAAATTTAGACTGTTTCGTTTACGGTATTAAAATAGTTTTATGTATTTAAATGCAGGAAACATGCAGCTACATTAATTAAAAAAGTTTAATGTGTCAGTATGTGCTCATAAATCAGTATTTCAAGGCTGAAAGTGACATTGTGGATACTTTCAGGTACATACTTTGTCCTGCAATATTTTTGGCACTAACACCTGTCACTGATAAGTGCCTAAAACCTGCAATACACCGTAATAAGGAGTTATATTTTGCCATAGCAAAAATAAAAAGCCATATCCATATTGTGCCCAGTGGCTTTATTTGACCCCTCCCCTCCCCCGATAACAAAAATCCCAAAAAAAAGAAGAAAGGCAAACAAACAAAATCCTGAAAGTTTCAGAGTTTGTACAATTAAAATCAGCGTGTCTTCTGCTATCAGATATAATTAACTCTGTAATAAAATGTTTTGTGTGCATGTGTCGGGCTGTGGGTGTGGGTGGTGCAACATGCAATGTTTCCAATACCTAGCTGAGAAAAAATTTCCCACCTATTTTCCACGTAGACATTCATAAAACCCACACTATTATACATTATTATATTTCTAAATGAAAATAACATTAGAATCTGACAAACTCCACTGAGATCAATCCAGACAGAGAAGTTTTCAGCCTAAGAGGTGAAAAAGCACCTCAGAGGAGTTCATAGGAAAGAGCACTTTAATTACCAGCGACTAAAAAAAAATTGAGTAAAAGAATGAAAAATGACACATAGTCACGCACCCACACAGCTCTCCCACGCACTATGTGACTTCATAAAGGTTCATCTCCAAAGAGTGATGATGGTTTTGTGCTAAAAGTGAGTTATAAACAGCTGTGGAACTGGCGTCGTCTGGAGACGGTACAGAGTCAAGTGTGTTTCTGTATGTCTGGGCTCGAGTCTGGGAGAAGAAAGACAGCTATCCAGATCCCCCTCCCCCTGGCTGCTCTCATCTGGTCAAGGTCTCCATACCGCTCTGCTGTATCTATGCCTGGATCCCTGCTGGCACTGCCTTGGCATTGCTGTAATGTTAGTGTGGTGTAAATGGGAATTTGAAATCTGATAGTGCTGATTGTGGATGAAATTTGTTTTTTTAGTTTAAAGAGCTTTTCAGAGGGGATAAGTAATTTCGACAGCCTCACTGAAATCATCAGTGTTTCATTAGTGCTCTGTGCTCACACCTAAAGATTGCTGTATGTGACATTGTTTTTAAATGTGATTAGTACCACACATCTGAACTTTAACACTAGTCTTGTACCAGGACTGTAAGGGGATTCTCCAAATGGTTCAAATGGAGACCGTGTCTCAGTCTTTATCTTTTTAGAACAAGTTCAGCAACAACAGTCTCATAGACTCATAAGGCTCCTGTTAAGTGATTTATCATTTGGATTTGGTGGCACAGAAGTTTTTAAAAATGTCTCTCTGGCCTGGTTGGGGAAGCATTAAGTAGCCAGAGCAAGTCCTGTAGTTTATCCAAGATGTATGAAAACCCAACCATTCTGGTTGGTAGCAATAACTGAGTTAATGCCTCCAATAATGAGCCTTTAGCTCTAATAACTGAAGCCTGCAGTATGCCTCTTTCAACTCGCCATTATGTCTAAAACAATAATTGCACAGATTCAGACCACACCACTGCTAATCCAATTGGCCTCATTATGGAAGACTTTTTTTCTAGATTGCAATGTTTCCTCTGAAAAAAACTTCTTGTTAGGAAAAAGCCTTTTAGATAGGTTTTTCTGCAATAGGTCAATCATTTCTGTTCCATGTTATTACCTGTTATATAGTAACAACAAAAACAGTCTTACCAAGATGTTCCTTATGTTGTAAGGGACAGACCCTACAGTGATACAGAGAAAACTACCAAAATTTAGACAAGCCCTTATGAGCAAGAACTTAGTGACAGTGGAAAGGAAAAAAAACTTCCCTTTTTTAAACAGGAAGAAACCTTCAACAGCACCAGGCTCAGAGAGGGGCAGCCATCTGCTGCAACTGGTTGGGAATTAGGACAGGGGACACGACAAAAGACATACTAGAGACAGAGATTACTAATAATGAATGATTAAATAAAGTATAAAAACGCAGTGAAAACAAACAAGTGAAGAAGAAACACTCATGGGAAGCCTCTGGCAGCCTAGGGTTACCTGATCCAGCCCTAGGCTTTTTCAACAAGAAAGGTTTTAAGGCTAATCTTAAAAGTAGCAAGGGTGTCTGTCTCCCAAATCCAAACTGGGAGCTGTTTTGACAGAATAGGGGCCTAAAAACTGAAAGCTCTGCCTCCTATTCTACCTTTGTAAATAAATATCCTAGGAGCTGTAGACAAGCCAGCAGTCTAAGCGTGAAGTGCTTTATTGGAGTGATATGGTACTGTAAGGTCCTTAAGATAAGACGGTGGCTGATTATCCAATACCTTGTATGGGAGGAGTAGGAGCTGAAATTTGATTCTGAAATGAACAGGGAAGAGAACCCAGTATTAGAGAAAAATGCTCCCTCTTAAAGCATTTGGATCAACTGAAGGTTTTCCGTCAGAGAACTCATGTTGGAAATGATATATTCACCAAAGGATAGAATTTGGAATATTTAAAATTCTTTCATGCTGCAAAATTCATCTTCAGGTTTACTCACTCCTCATTCCCATTTGGAAATTGACAGCTAAGGTTGCTTTGCAATATCATCTTGAAGTCTATTTATGCCCACTGTTAAGGCACAGGAAGCCTCTGCAGAACGATAGGTGTCGCCACTTAGACAATACTGCCATGTAAGTGATGTTATAGGAAGAGAAAAACTCAAAACTGTAAGCAAAGACTTTGCCAAGTGTTTTTTTGTTGTTGTTGTTGCAAAGTCTTGTGGCGCAACACGCCAGGTTACAAAAATCAAGAGCTACACAACTGGGCAAGGTGACATGATGTGACATCAAAACTGGCATGTGACACCTGGGACACTGGGCTTGCATACAAACAGAATAAAATCATGTGGGTCTCCTGGATCCTGGATCTCCTGCTAGCTGATGACGACAAGACTGCAGTCTTTGTTCACAAACAACACAAAAACTTGTTGTGAGTTGCTTTTTACAGATTTTGCCAAACTAAGTTCAGTGCCTGGCTGCCAGTCTCTTATAGATCTAGTGGTAACCTAGATAAGTCTTCTTATCTAGCTTGAATATGAAAAATATCAAACTTTTCTGTTAGAACATTTGTAACACGTCCATCCATCCATCCTTACCTATATTTGGCACTCCACCCTTTTTCTGCTGAGAACCATGGACTCAGACTTGAAGGTGCTAATTTTCATTTCTGTTACTTCACTCTCAGCTGTAAACCACTTCAGTGTGAGGCCACAGTCTAATAAATTCAGCAGAACCACATCATCCACAAAAAGCAAAGACGTGATCCTGCAGCCACCAAGGTGGAAGCCTTAAACCACTTGGCATTAATAAAAATTGTAAATAGAATCAGTGACAGAGGGCAGCCCTGGTGAAGTCCGGCATCTACTGGGAATGAATCTGACTTATTGCTGGAAATGTGGACGTGGAACACGTGATTTTACCTGTGGTTGCTTTCGTTCTTGTTTTTTTTCCCCATTTGTTCAGAGCAAAGTTGACCAATGGGCCACTCTCAAAAAGAGACGCGTGGTTAAGCTTCTCAGAAAGGATTGGCTGCAGCGTAGTGTCAGTTGGACTGTGAAGGTGAGACCCACCATGACAGGAGATGAGGGATGACTTACACCTGCCTTCTTGATGCCCTCTTCAAAACAGGCCTGCTTATCTTTCCAGGATATGAGAGTGTGTTTGTACAAGCTAGGGCTGGGAAATTGAGAAAGCGGTTTACTGTTTTGAGGTTTTCTTATAAGTCTTTTGTGTGAATCTCTCAATCTCAGTGAATGGCATGCTACTGTTCTTCTTCTCCCCCGTGGTCAGTGGTATTTATAAACCATCACCAGCCGACATTTACAGACAGAGAAGCACCTTCAAGACACTATTTTCTGTACTGGGAAAAGGACAGAAAGTACTTTGTATTTAACTACCTGGATATGGAGCTGGATTGTGGTGGTGGCGAAGGGGGGGGGGGGGGGTTAAGTGGTGCATCTCTAATGTGTGGAAAAACATTGTGGAGGCTAAAGAGAGAACCAGGGTGTCAGTAAATTCTGCAGCCTCAGTCCACAGGAATGTCATGAATTATTATTAGGAGCTGTGCACTCTGAACAAACAACTGAAGCAGACATTCAGTGTGCCAGTGAAAGAGTTAACTTTCTTCCTTTGGACTCTCACCAGGAGGGAAGAGTCAGAAAGAAAAAAGAAAGGTTAGTTTGCTTCAGACACTGATGGGGAATTCCTCTCTGTCTGTTCTGCCTTTGCCGCCTCTGCCAAGTCCATTGTGCTTCTGCCTTCCCGAGCTGTTTCATGCTCAGACAATGAAAGAGTGTTTAAATTTGCAGCAAAAAAAAGTGTTACCTTTATTCCTACTATGGCCTCATTATTTATATAATGGGCAGACACTGGCTGTTTAAATTCAGAGAGAATGAGTCTGCTGTAACCGAAGCTTTCTTTGTGCTTCCTTCATCCATCTTCTTTAATGTACATATGGGAAGCACTTTTTTCTGTCTGAGAGACATTGAAAGATTATGTGCAAAATTTACTACTGCTATACAGCACCAGGCTGAGGAGATTATCAACATTCTTCACTACATTTATGACTTTGTCATCAGCGTGTACTGTAGTGTATAAATTTCATTCTACCACATGACTCTGACATTTTATACAAGATGGACATTAAAATAACAGATCATGTCTTCATGCTTTATATCATTTATGTTCAAGATGTGAAAATCTGTAATCTGTAAGTCATTTTATGATGTATTATTAGCAACAAATTTAAAAGTACCTTTTAATATTTTAGTTCTATTTTGTGCCACCAAAACAGCCCTAAGGCATGGGCCTGGGACCTCTGTGCGTGCCCTGTAGTGTCTGGAACTGTGATGCTGGCAGTGGATCCTGTGAGCGCTGTGGATTGGGCATATTCCAGCAAACCTCTTGATCAAATGTGCTTGTTGAGAAGCTGGGTGAAAGTATTGAGCACTTGTATTGGTCCAATACACCCAATAACATGCATTTTGATGCTGTGTAAGGGCAACTGCCATTGGGCAGTATCCAAGTTGCCCCGGATGCATCCAATGGAGTGTGAATGTTAGAAAGTGCTTACGCGTAAATAAGTGTTGTATGAATGTGTGTGTCACTGGTTGAGATTATAGTAAGAAAGTGCTTTGAATGCTCAACTGACTAGAAAGGTACTACACGAGCACCTTTCTAGTCCCTAACATAGGTTTAAGCAGTAAAACCTACCTTTATATGTTTGGGAAAGGATATGAGTAACAGCAGCCAAAGGTTTTCAAGCAGAACACTGATTGTAGTTTCATAAAAAGATAATCAGAAATCAGTGATGTTCGTACTGCAGTTCATCACTTCATCTGACAATGAATGTACCCATATAAAATAATGTAAATTGTGGTCACTGGCTGTTTAATCCATTCAGTCTTCCCATTCAGTGCTTTGTACTTACCACAGAACACAGCAGTTCCATTGATTTATCACAGAGGCCACATCTTAAAGATGTGATTCATTTCACTGACTTACATGTACATCAGTTAGGAGTTTTCAAAATATATATTTTTCAAAATATATCTAAACTTGTGCAGTCACATTATAGAGATACCTCTGCAGGATATTGCATAATATGAGCCAAGACAACTTCTTTTAACTGGCCTGCTGTCTGTCTGGATTGTTTGATTCATTTTTGTGAGAATCAAGGCAGGATTCCACCTGGGAAATGCCTCTTGTGTCTCCTCTCTGTGTGTTAGATCTGACAGTCTGACAGCTGGAATGAAGTGAAAACACATCCTTTATGTTTTCAGTGTGTTTTTACCTGTGTGTTTGCCTCAAAAGATAATGCATGTAAATCTTGATATACATTTTGCATAACAGATGCACTTTGGTGCCTTGGGATATAAACTTTTTTGGGCAAGTTTTGAATCGGACATAAATGTATTCTCAAGTAAAAATATTTATCCCAGTACATGGAGGCAAGGCCAAGTAATATCATGGTATTAAAAAAAAAAAACATTTTTGCCTTCCTTTTGACGTCTCGTACATAAGCAAAGAGTAAAGATATAGTCAGTTTCATTATATTCTCAACTAGACAAGCAGATGTGTGACGTAGGTCGAGAGAACAGTGGTATTAACTTTTGATACCTATAATGACAGTTGATAAGAGGCATTTTACTAGTATCGTTTCTTAAAGGCAAGTTTCTCAAATTCAATACAGAAATTAATATTATGTTTTTCAGGGCAGTCACTTTTATCATATTCATCTTGTGATGAAGCAGTTTTATTCTGAAGTTGTCTGGTCTCTTCAGAGATGACTGGCACCAATCCATAGGGCACGACAGCTCAGTGAATAGTTTGGTGATAAGAAGAATTAAAAATGATGCCCCTTTTATAGAAACACCTTTAAATGAAGCACCAGCAGCACACCCTCGTGCTGCTGTGCAGTTTTTCAAATGTTTAATTACTTCTCAGCTTCCTTTAGCATCAGTGGTACTTTAATAAAACTTGTAGCTTTGGACTCCCAGATAGCTAACCCCAGTTAGCTGTACCCCTGCTACTCCACTAACCTGTTCATGTTTCAAATTGAATTTACCCTCTCATGAGACACCTGCCAAGCTAAAAACTCTAGTCTGTGAAACATAACACTAGAGACTTGAGCAGCCATAGTTGATTCTGTTCCTGGGGTCATAGTAGCCCCCCTTGAAGGAAATATAAAACTGCCAACTAAGAATAAATTAGATTTTGCAAGACTGGAATTCACTTTAGCAGTAAAGCACCTGTTTGCATTAATTTTGAAATTACTTAAGTCACTCAAATTATTACTGATTAATACTGAAACTGACAAAGTATGTAATTTTGATTTAAAAAATACCAGACTCATCCTCTCCATTCAGAACAGTAGTGACATGCTTAGCTGCATGTTTTTCTTAAACCACTGGCTGTGTCATGTTCAAAAAATTTATGTGGTCTTTTTTAGGAGAAATGGCATCAATTCCACTTTACATGGAGCAGCTCTCTTTTCTAGTAATCTCATCAAATTATTGAGCCCCCAAAGTGTGATTATTCAGAGTTGGGCACACAAAGCAGAGCTACACACATATATACTATGAGTCTTCTAAAAAAGAAAGCTCCAGATCAAAGTCCTTGGTATAACTCACAAATGGACACCTTAAAGCAGATAACCTTTAGCTGAAGAGGAGGAGATAGTGTTTCACTAATTTAGAAAACCTTTGTCTGGCTTGCAAAAATAGTTTTGTGCTCTATAAAAAAAGCCTTCTGTAAAGCTGGGACATCTTCCAATTCATCACTGATAGAAGAAAAAAGAATAATCCCAGGTTTCTTTTCAGTACTGTAGCCAGGTTAACAAATATGGAGGACCACAAGAGCCATGCGCATGGAAATAAAGAATTCTGTGCTTAAATAATGAGTTGTAGAATAAATTCTGCATTTGTAAATTCATTTTTGAATTCCAATTTAGTAAACTGATTTTTAAAATGCTTTTTAAAAACTTCATTTCAAAACCCTTTTTCGAATTGCACTTTAATAAAGTGATTTTCACAATGCTTTTTAAAATGGCGATTCCACTCCTCATTTCAAAATCCATTTCCCTTTCCTGTTCGCTCAGGGATTAACTTTTGGATTAGCTGTTGGATTAACAACTTCATTTTAAAAATCCTGCGGCTATTCAAATTAGCCACACCGTGGGATGTAATGAGTGAAAATGTGATGTCGACATATGTGGACGCCAGGTCCTAGGAGGTTAAAGCAGGAACTGCACACGCTAGTTTAAAGGCTGTAGGCTGCAGCCGTTGCTCTAACACTGTGTAAATGTAACAGGGCTCAGTGCTGGTTCTAATAGTCTGAGCTGCTTCCAGCTTTATTTGTGAAGAGCACAGCAGTTTACAAAACATGTAGCCAGCTCGTACAGATGTGACGTAAAATTTTCATAAGCTAAGATGACCTTAAAATAACGTGGCGACGTGCGGTGATGCTATCGTTAGCCATGTTAGCACGTTACCTTCAACAGGTGGTCAGACTGAATAAACAGGCACTCAGTCAGAGGTTGCGCTGTTTGTTTTGCTGCAGGGTCTTCACATATCCGTGTCAAGTCGAGTGTAAATCCTGAGGCTGAACGGCCTTTGTAAAAGCACACACGCTACTTAGCAGGGCGAAGCTATGAGCTAGAAAAATCCAGACAGACAGCCTGTGTCTGTCCAACCAATCAGAGAGCTCCTTACAGCCCACAGTGTGGCTAATTTGAATAGTCGCAGGATTTTTAAAATGAAGTTGTTAATCCAACTGCTAATCCAACAGCTAATCCAAAACTTTTAAAACAGCTGATATTTATTTAAACTCTCTCTGATTGTTCTGTTCAGTAATTACTTCCTTCAAACCATCAATGTGTCTATTACACTCAGTTCCTTCTAGACTGCTGAAAGAAGTCATACCATTAGTAGTCAATCTATCTCTGTTAACGGGTGGAATGGAAATTGCGATGGACCCAACCACATAGTTCACTTTACACACTTTTATTTCCCGGTTGTTGGCTCTTTTTCAGCTGCCATCCACACACAACACAACAACAACCCAGTCAGGACCCAGTTAATCATTCTAAGCCGGTGAGACGTGATCGCTGATGCCTCTCAGGTGAGTCCGCCTCCCCCGCAGCGGTGCCACAGCCCATGCCCTGCCACAACAGATTACATGCTTTTAAGATGGTGGTATTAAACTATTACTTAAAAAGCCTTTACTTTACCCTCCTGTCTTAGCGATTTATAGACTAATCTCCAACCTTCCTGTTATTTCAGAAATTCTTAAAAGACTAGTTGTAAAAGAGCTAACTGACCATCTGCAGAGGAATAGCTTATTTGAATAATTTCAGTCAAGTTTCAGAGCTCATTATCAAAACAGACAGCTGCTAATGACAGTCTTATGGTTTCTGACAGTGGATCTCTGTGCATTTCATGTTAAACCTCACCTAAGTGCAGTGATTTGATATTGTTAACCATAATATTTAATTACAAAGCAGAACACCATATTAAAGGAATTATGGTTTGAATCATATCTATGTAAAAGAATAACGGATTTGTTCGTGTAAATGTGAAGGCTTCTTCGCACACAGAAGTTCGTCACAGAGTTCCACAAGGTTCTGTGCTGGGACCACTGCTATTTACATTATACCTGATCACCTTTCATTGCTATGCAGATGATACCCTGCTTTACAGTGCTTCTGGAAAGTATTCACAGGTCAAATTGTTCCACATTTTTACTATGTTACAGCTTTATTCCAAAAATTAATTAAATTCATTTTCACCTGAAAATTCTAGATACAATATGATAACAAACTGGGTAATTATTTTTAAACTTTGACTTAAACTCTGCTTTTTTTTTTCTTTTTTTTTTTTCTTGTTATGAGATTTTCCTTTCCACTGTCGCCAACTGCATGGTCATAGGGGATTATTTCATTGTTGGAGTTTTCTCTCAAATATTTTAAGGTCTTTACCTTACAGTGTAAAGTGCTGTGAGGCAACAGTTGTTGCGATTTGGTGCTCGATAAATCAAATTGCATTGAATTGAACTGAAATTGGACAATCTCTTTTTATTCCACTAGTCTATAGATTATCTTTTCTCTCTTCTCGATGCTGCTCTCATTAACTAGAAAGGACTCTGGAAGTTTTTTCACTGAAAGGCCAGACTGTAGGAAATTAGACGGGTCTCTTTTTGTTTGCTCAGTCCATCCTGACTCATCACTGTGGGTATTTTTAGCTGTAAATTCCGGTTTGGCTTTCCCCACACCGTTCACAAGGCCTATCATATTCTTTGAGACAGAGAGGAATAATCAATGTCAAATATCAGCCGAATGACGATTAGTGGTGTACATACAAAGTTAAAAAACCTTGTGTTTCACAGTGTAGCAGCTGGATAACATGCTCACATCAGTGTGCGAATGGGCTGCCTGTGCTGTGTTTTGTCTGGCACAGCTGCCTGTATCTGCTGCATGCTCATTAAATGCTGGGCTTAAATCCGTGGTGACGCCATGCCAGCTCCGGTTACTCCCTCGGGAATACCTACTATTGTCATTCACTGGCCAGATTAAAGCTATAAAACTAAACTCTAACTAACTGTTGAATATATGTGAAGGAACAATGAGTGTATTTAAGTAATAAAGATGTCCTCCATTGGTAAACCTCAAGTAGAACTGGGGCTGGTTCTTGACTCTGCGCAATACTTTAATCTCCCCATACAATCAGATTCCTCACTGTTGAGGAGGCCAAGTGACCTGATATCCTGTTTGTCAGGAGAACAGAAATATTTCTGATTGTTGCACATCCTGCCGGTTAGCGATCTGTGGCAAATACAGCTGCCGGGCATGAAGACATATTTAGCCTCTATTGTATGAGTTTGGACACAGTCATGCTCTGTACTGAGCTTATCTTTAACGCAGAGGAATGTTTTTGAAATGAGATGTTGCTGGCTTGTCAATATGTGTGGGAGATTCTTGTAAGTTTTGTACATATGAGCTGCTAGAATTGTCGTGCAAAATTAATTATTTCCTTTTATCCTTTTATGTGCCCCTGAATCTCTGTGCACCAAAAATGCTGTCTGTGTTTTATTGAAATGAAATTATGCCATAATGTCACTTTTGCTATTAGCACCGAGAGTCTGTGCATGCCAATTGATCCTGCTGTTGTCATAGCAACATGAACCACTAAACCTCTGCGCAGCTGTTGTTATGAAAGCCCTCGAACAGCTGGGGGGCTATAGCTGTGGAGGGATTGTGGGAAACAGGTCTTTTGGTCCTCCCTTCACACCTTGACCCCAGAACCTACTAGCAAACGGAGGGGGATTTAGATATCTTAAAGATGCCCATCTGGAATTTTTTTGCTCCCTGTACAGAGATTCCATATGATTAGAGATAAAGTTTAGTCAAGAAGTTGTGAATATTCACTCATTCCTGTGGCTACCCAAAACCTGCTTTGCCATGAAAGCGAACAGTGAAAATTGAATGAACCAAATGAGGCTACATTCTCTCCCAGGGTTTGCCTGATGCATTGGAGCATATCCCATTATTGATATGAGCAAATGTTGTACACAGTGCAACAATAAAGCAATCATTTTACAAGGAGCACAACTTGTCCAGGGAGTAGCACTCTGTGAGCCCCACTCCTTCCGTCATAATAAACCCTGAAACGTGAACCAACAGCAAAGACTCATCCTCCCACTATTTGATTTAATGCAGAGCTGACTGGGGTGGTGTGAACCTATCACTACATCGAATACTACCTTTTTGTAACTCGTTCAGCATTACAATGCTTTTGCACATAGACTCTTTTGAAAGCAAGGCAGAATCTTTACATATTTACAGTAATTGTACTCCATATTTATCTTTTTGGACTCTGCTAGACTAGCTTTGCATGATTCCCAGTTCAAAATAATCCTTATTTCATCTGATTAAATTTGCGAAAAGGGCCCTTTAAGTTCTTTTTGGTTGCCCCTTACAAACAGAAATTGTAAACAGGTGCAATCTAAATTTCATTCTGGCTTTGAGTTGGTTATTGGGAATATCAGTTATAATGGATAAAGGGGAATGGTGAGAATTCTAGTGCTTTGGATATTTAATATTTTATACGTTCCTTTTAAATATACATTTAAAACACATCCTATTAAAAAATAGGATGTGTTGCTGCACTTTCCTTGCAAAATTGCGACAAGCCTGTTGGAAATTCTTAAAATGAGAGCTATCACTTCTCACTCATTGAAAAAAACATCAAAAAATGAACATAGCCAACATGATGTAACCAACTGGTTTCTGGACAAAACCTCAGCATTAACAATTTGTCCCCTACTATATGATTAATGACTAATCCACAGACACACATTATGGAGTAGCTAAGTAGTAGTAGTAGTATTAGTAGCTATCCTTAATCCTAAAAAAAACACCTTGAAACAAATGACCCCCCCCCCCAAAAAAAGAGACAACAACAAAAACAAAACAAAACTGCTGATTAGTACTAAAGGTACTAAAAGTACTAAAAGTGCTCCGAAAAGTATATACAGCGCAAACACATTCAGGTGAAATTCAGTAACATGAATTAGCAGAGGTGGGGCCTAGCTATTGGCTGCCGCTGCTCCACATGTCAAACCAACTTTAAGCTTCAGCTGTATATAATGATTTTTACTGGTGTAAATTTTGGAATTTTAACATAGGAGTCTGTTGGGATTAACTGGCCTTTGGACCCAAGCTTAAATTGCCCTGAGAGGAAGAGGAACAACAATTTTTGGCTGTTCGGTGTTGCTTCGTTTTCACTTTGCTGCTTGGTTTACATGCCTGGACAGCCAAGACTCCAAGACTGAGAGCAAACTTTTCTGTTTTATAATGTCTGGTTGCAAAAATAATTTTCTTGGGAAATATAAATCTATACTGAAGTAAAATGTTATTTTCCGTAGAGGAAAATGGAAGTAGAAAAGCGCAAGTACAGATCCAGCGATTGTACCTGATACTGGGCAGATTAAGGAATGCTAATGTTTCTCTTGTGGATTTCGTGAGGAACAGGGTGATTAGACCTCCACTCTCCTGGGTGGAGACCCTCACTGCTCTAGCTTCCACTCTGATTTTTCTTTGACGTCGACAGGAAGATCAGCTGGGTCTCAGAAGGGCCATGGAGCGAGAGGAGGGGAATGGTGTGCACGGTGGGTTTTGGTATAAAGAGATTCCCCTCTAGGATCACACACAGGGGCCAGAGGGATCACCTAGGGAGGAAGAGCCATTGAGCTTAGGGAGGGCTCTGGGAAGGATTACCGTAAGGCTAAAATGTTTTCTTTGTGGCTGAAGGAAATCTAAGAAATGCTCTTACCCAAATCTCTGGTCTGAAGTGGCTGCTTGACAGCGAAACTCAACCGATAGTACTGGGAATAAATATTTGCTCCTCCCTTGAGTTCTTCAAATTTTCAGTATTTGTCACATTTATATGTTTCAGCAAACAAATTTTAATATTAGTGAAAAATATCTGCCACCATGTAAATATAAAATGCAGTTTTAATATGGCAGCAATTACTTTTTAAAATATTTTGTCCTAATGAATGAGAGCGTCATTGAAAAACTACATTTTGTATTTACACAAGTTATTTTTGCAAAATAATAAAATTTGTTTGATGATACGACATATTTAAATGTTACAAATATGCAAAAACCAAAGAAATCAGGGGGAGGGGAAATTACTTTTTCTTGGCACTGTACATCCTCAACATATTTGTTTCCCCCCAGATTTAAGTTTTTCTTTACTATCTCTGTTTTCTGATACGCCCCCTTTCAGAAGCAAAAAACCCCAAAAACTTGATACTCAATTACACACAGTTTTGAAATTTATAAATGATCCAAGTTGACTTTTGTTGAAAATAACATTTGGCGCAGTAACAACAGTAACATTGTCAAAGGTGTAGAAGAAAATGCAGTGAAGCATCAGGAGTGTTATGTGACAAAAGGACAGCAGGAAGAGCAAAAGCAAAGGTTTATAAGATGGCAGCGAGACCTACAGGAGCATTAACCAAAAGAAAGGAGGCGGAGCTGGAAGTGGTAGTGTTGAAGATGTTAAAGTTTTCATTTGGAGTGACAAAACTGGACAAGACTAGAAATGAGTCTAACAGAGGGGCCGCTAAGGTTGAGTGTATATCAGAAAAAATGAGAGATGCAAGGCTAAAATGGTATGGCCGTGCAGAGGAGGGATAGTGACATGGCTGACAAAGGTTTTATGTAGCTTGAGGTGCCAAGCAGAAGGAAAAGAAAAACACCACAGAAAATATTCAAGGATGCAGTGAAGGAGGACAGGGAAAGAAGAGGATAGTAGAGAGATTGTGAGATGGAGGCACATGTTCCCCCAATGGGAGCAGCTGAAAAACGAAGGCCGCAGCATTATTAAAGTCTTGCTGCTTCATTTTCCTGTATAAAAAGTAAATGTGTTCAACTTATTTTGATGTATTTTATCACTGGAGTGGCCCTATGCCTATATCTATATCACAGCCCATCCCCACATTGTCCTTTTTACATTAACAGGCTTGACATTTTCAAGTTGAGAAAGAGCTAATAGAAATAACAAGTTCTATACAATTTAAAACAACAACAACAATAATAATCAGGATTTTCTTCCTTTTTGAATTGTCATAGGTAGCGATAAACTAGATGGATTATGGAAATGAAATGGGTTTTGGATGACATGGCAATTTGCCCAGTAAAATTAAATGTTAAATTAAATTAACCACTTTGTTTGCATCCTCAAAATAAATAAATAAATAAATAAAAAATCTCTTTCCATTTTCTTAGTGAGACTGATAAACTTTAAAGTGAGAAAAGTATCTGGGCTCAGACATCAGCAGATTTCATACCAGTCCTCCCTACTCATAGGGTGGTACCTGCATACCACACAGAGTACTCCCGACTGAGCTGTGTAGAACTGGATAAATACCATCCCTTAAGAAGCTCTGTGTTCACAGATTGCTGGAGGTAGGTGGCCTGCTGTGAGGCCGAACCACACTCCCACTGTTCTGGGGGAGCTTTAAGTGAAAGATCAGGTGTCCAGGCCTGAATGCCTGATTGAACTTAAATCTTTTACATGTGCACCAAAAATGCTCCGTGTGGATCAGTCACAGCCAGCCAGTCAACTATTCAATGGAATTTTAACCACAGCCATTTACTGACCTCCCTGTTTTCACCTCTTCAAAATTATAATCACATTTGTACAGGGTGGGCCATTTATATGGATACACCGTCATAAAATGGGAATGGTTGGTGATATTAAAGTCCTGTTTGTGGCACATTAGTATATGTGAGGGGGCAAACTCCTCAAGATGGGTGGTGACCATGGTGGCCATTTAGAAGTTGGCCATCTTGGATACAATATAGTTTCACTAGTTTTTAAAAGGACAACTTGTTTTAGACCAGTTTTCGTAGAAGTCGATCTAGAATCTGGAACAGTCTGGCTTTATTATTTTAATGTGACAGTTTATGATGCAGACTGGTTTTAAGAGGTTAAATCTGGTTTGAATGACAACTTTATATCCTTCTTAAACAAACGATTGACCAGTTGCATTCCTGCTCCTATTATTTAATAGTGTTTCAGTATTAATAATAACTTTTGCTAAATGTTTAATAATTCTATAATGTCTCAATAGGCTGGGAGTGGAGGACAGACAGACAGAAGATAATACAACAAGGTGCTGCGTTGTTGTGGGAAAGCTAATTGTAAGGTGCCATTTTCCTGTTGTGTGATGTTGGATATTATTATAAGTATCAGAAGCAAATCTATGTGCGGTTTTGTTTTGTAGAGAAATGTTGAGAAAGCGGCATCAAGATCAGTTCTTGTAATAATTTAGGAGCACAGAGTCACATGTAATTCATACTTTACACATGGTGGCATATTGTTGTTGGGTACACTGTGACTGATTACCCTGCTGAAGTTCAGTTTAACCAGTTGAATTTCAATCACCTGAGCAAACTTTATCCCTATTTCTTCAACCCCTGAATTGTTATGTTTACTCGCTTCTTGCTGTAGTTTGTCTGTGGTTCTGTTTTTTGAAGTTGTTGATTATTATGATTAACCCTTTAGTAAATGAACTGTTTGTGCACATGTTACAAGTAAACAATAGAGTCAGTTACCAATGACACATCCACACAAAAGAAGACCTGGGTTTTAGGTAACTCACTTATTCCATGTTCTTTCCTTTTTTGTTTATTACTGTTGTCTTTAGCTACTGTTTAGTTAGTGTTAGTCAACAAAACTAGGAAGTTTAGGAACAGATAGTTTTACTTAAATTACCCATTATGAGCCTCCTCTGTCAGGCTTTTGAGACATACCACCCTAGGTGCATGTGCACTAAGAAGACAGCAAGAGGTCACCTGAGGAGTAGCCATTTACCACAATTAGTTATTGCTCTTGTTATTTTACTGGTGAGGTCAGGCTTATATTAGCAATCTCATGTAAAAATGTGACTTCATTTTCTTTAAAGTTATACTAGTTAAATATAGAGTGTGTTAAAGTGTCCTAGTCATGAATGATAAACTAGAAAAATCAGGTGATGGGAAAAACATATATTTTCTGTATGTTGTTTATAATGTTGAGCAGAAATTATGTGGCGATGGAAACCACCATCTTTAAAAAGACCATTACTTTCTAATGATACCTGGACCTCCCGGAGACCAAGAATAGGGCACTTCATTGGTTTCTAAGAAACAATTGTCTGGCTTTTGAATGTTACTTTGGGCTGGATAGTGGTTCTATATTACATTTACATGACAAAACAACCCATTAATGCCCTCAAATTGTTTTTTAGATCCTCATGACTGGAACTTCTTCCCACAAAACACTTAGTTTGCTGCCGAGTCATTGAGACAGCAAAGTAAAATTGTAGCGTTCCACTTTTAGTAAATTATAGGCACTCATTAGTGTACAGTTCATTTATCTAGTTTTTCACTGGGGACATTGATATCAAAGGGGTTGTTGGGAGAAAAAAACAGGTTAGGTTATTTTCTAATTAGCTATTTTAGAATTATTTGAGGAAAATGGAAAAACTCAGTAGCATAACACCAAAGCCAGTATAGTACATTCTGTACTGGACAGCTTTTACTCTAAGGCAGGTAAAGACTATGTTTTGCCTATTTGTGCTGTGAAGGTACTTCCTATAACGAAGAAGTCGAACTTTCATGGTTTTAAAACAGAGCAGACATGTACTTCTTGGGAAAAAAAAAGCCAACAATCAACAATGTTGCCATAGTGGGTAACAACGCTTTAAGCTGTAACATTATTTCTTTGGCTAGTAGGCTACATTTACCAGTGGCTTAAGTTACTTTGCCCTTGGAATAATTTCAGATTCTATCTCTCTCTTTGATGTAAAAAATACACTAACTGGTGTTTTTGTTTGTCAGTTTCGTACGTTGGAAGAATGGAAATGATCACATAGCACCACAGCATGCTACAGCATTACATTACAGCTGTACTACTGCTACCCAGTACAGCAGTAGTTTAGTGCTATTTCACGCAGGATCAACTCTAAAATGTTTGTGAAGCAAATGGTGAAAGTCATAGTCCTATATAGTCATAGTCCATATAAGGATAGGATTGTAGTATCTGAGGGTTGCATGTTGTTATGGTGGGTAGAACTATATGCTCAAGTCAAGAAGAGATTGACCCAGGGGCCCTTCTCTATGGAGTCGGCATATTCTCTGTCACATGTACTGGGAATTGGCTACAGCTGTGAATGTGAATGTGAATGAATGCCTGTCTCTAAGTGTTAGTTGTATGTCAGATTGGCAGGCTGTCCAGATGATATCCTCTCCAGCCACCTGTATTCCACCAAAGGAAGGTTTCAGAGTCACTCTTGATATCGTTCATCAAGCCTCCAGTTTGAAATGTCTGATTCTATATTGTAGCTACTCTATGTATCAATTTCTATAAATGTACCTTCCCTAGGAAGAGCTTAGTTAAGAAGTTAAGAGTTAAGAACTAAAACAATGGAGGAGCTGTACACACATGGCAATCTAGTTTTTTGCCAAGCGGTGTCTGGTTATACTAAGCCATTTGTCTCCTCGTACACACAGGCAAGACTAATCGCACAGCCAGTCTTCATGTCCTCTCAGCCCCTAAGTGTCCCCCACCTCCTACCCTCTACACCCAGAACCTCCACCACGATTCCCCACCAAGGATTGTTTTACGCTTAATTTTGTTAGACTTAATGAGATTTCACTAATTAAATCTCCTCCTGGTTGGAGGAGACCCCCTACCTCCCTTTACATTACCCCCCTTCCACTTACTACCACTGCTGCCCATGGAGATTGTGCTCGTTTTAGACAAATAAACTTTTTTTATGAGAAACAGGACAGTGGGAGTTTTTCAAATTTGATTGGGTTTGTAAGGGCAGGAAAAGATGAGCTGCAATACAATAGAAGTGGCAGTTTATGTGTATTAACTTCAGTACTGCTGTTCTTCAGCCATATTTTGAAGCACAGTAGCCAAAGCTTTAAAGCAACTCCAAGTGACAGGTCATCACAACCATGCACACATGTTCCAAATACATGTCCCTAATAATAATCCCTGCTTAGCTGCATTGGAGTGCTAAAAGGGAAGTGCTGAAGGGTGGGACTCTCTCAGTTCAAGCAGTGAGGCCTTGGAGGTCATTGTTGACAGCAGCCGGTTGCCCTGCTATTGTGGATGACCCAATGGGACTCTTGCAATGACTATAGTGGGAGCCAACCTCCTGTTTCCCGTTTGAGTCCCGGACACCTAGTGCCAGCTTCGCCGCTTGGCTCCCTGGCCAAGAAGTCCATTATACCCCTAACACTCCCCCATCTTCTCCCTCTGAAGCCTCTGTGTCCATTGTAGCCCTGCTCCCCCATCCTCTGTCTGATTTATGCACATGCACATACACACCAAACAGCCTCACATGTGTGCTGTGGCCCTCGGGTGGGCGAGTGGGCAATGTGCCCGTTTCAGATGTGAGTGCTTCCTTGATGAAGGCCCATGCTGATCGGATTTCTGCCACCTGTCATTCAGTTTAGGAGGCAGGAAAGGGGGCAAGATTGCTAGTGGGTGGTGTGGAGTGAGAGGGTTGGGGATGGACTTGGGGGGTGGCAGCACAGGAGAGATGCCATGGCAATCTGGCTCAGGTCCTGCAGCCCACTGCTGTTTCAGTAGTCTCAGAGCCTCTCAGACTCAAGCGGTCCTTTTTGGTCAGTTTATTTTTTTCTTAAAGTTCCTGCACAATAAGGTACATATCTTCTCTATGATTGAAAGAACACAATCAGTGCAGTTCAGTGGACTCAAAGAAAAATCCATGTTGGTTATTGCCAACGTTGTATTTGCTATGATGGCCAGAGGCTTTTTATTGCAGCCTAGCAAATCTAGATGGGGTTTTTCTTTTGGCCATCCTTTTCCAAAAAAATATTATACTATTAATAATTATCCCTTGGTGTAAGTCATTCTCAGTAGCCCAACATATTTATTATGAATTAGGTCCTTATAGATTGTTGCTGGTTTAGTTAAACTAGCATGGAGATGCTAATAGACAGTGCATATTATACATATCTACTTTATAACTACAGTTACTGTAACTGGGGAAAAAAAGGACAAAAATGTTAACACTGTATCTATTACAGGTATACCTCATGTCGTTTAGCTGGTTGCTTTTGACAGATCTGAAGCTGTATATGTGCACTATAGCTTTCACAACAGACTACAAATAATAATGCTGATATTTTAAGAAGTAATGAAATGATTTTAGGTACTAGTTGGGCAACAAAATACAAAATTCACCTTCAGATAGATATTTTCTTCCAAACTTCTGTGACTTGAATGTGTTTGACACTTAAGTTCTTCATTAATATCCTCACTATGCTTTCCCCTCCATCACATTTGCTACCTCTGTGCTTAACCAACATCCTCCAATCCATCCATATCCATTTCTCTCTCACCCGGGCTCTTTACCCTACCAACCCTAATTGTAATTACGTTGATTTAACTTAGACACATGCGGCTCCCTCCCTGCCATCTGAATGGAAGCTTATTAGTTTGAATATTTTTTTTTATATTTATTTATTCCAATTTCTCAGGGTCCCTGTCGGCATTTCCAATTACTCTTGTCGTGCGGCTGTAATTGCCTCCATGCTAATGGCCGCCAGACAATCGTGCTAAATGAGGTGAGGCCGAGAGGCTAGGAGCCTGACTTCATTAAGATCTAATGGGATTTTATAAGGGGGACTGAAGACCCAGCTCATCAAAAAGAGGGAGATGGAAGGAAAACAAAACAGATGGAGGGGGAGAACCAAATCACCACCACACTAACTTAGCTTGCTCCTTTCCATGGCACTCCGATGACAAAAAAGAACAGGTTACTCTTCTTGCACACGAATACTACCTAATTATAGAGAAATACAGTGCTACTGAAAACTGCACAGTGCCTTACAATGAAAAAACAGACGCTGCTAAAGAGATAAGTGCGCATCATTTCTCTGGTTGTCCAGTTGATCATAAAAAGCAGCAATTTTATGTATCTCAGGCTGTTGGAAACAGTCTCAAGGCAACTGTTTCTTTATTGGCAAAGTAACATCGTATATATAAATGATATATTTGTGGATAGACTAGAACGTCGAGGTCAAGTCCTCCCACATTTTTCACACGTTATTCTCACAGAGAAAGATGCGAATGCATAGCATGCACACAAAACCATGTTATGAGACCAAAGCAATACTGTAAAACTGCATACAAGTTAAATCCCGAAACCAGAAACTAGAGAGGGCACGCGTAATATTTCAGAGCTGGTATTGTGATTATCTTATGATGTATTGTTGTAAACATATGTACTTGGGTGCAGGTTTCACTTCATCATTGGGGAATGTACATTAAGTTGGTCTTAGAAGTCCTTTTCCAAGAAACGTTAAAGATCAAACACTATTTCCTACATTCTGAGGATTTTTACTGCAACTCCTTTTTCTGCATCAATGTAGTGGTTAAAATCTCTACATTTGGGAGAAGGAAACAGGTAACAGTTCAACATATAATAAAATACAGTAAGGCTCTCAGTCATTCTTTATCATTTTCACATATAGAAGTGCATAGATACGCTTTCTAAATATCAGAATAGATGTGTCTCCTGCATCTTCCTCCTGAAGAATGCACCTATGTATGGAAGAAGATGATACTGGTCATGCTGTTTCTTTCCTTCACATGTTTGCTTTGGTAAAAAGGACCTCAATTACAAATGACTAATCGTAGATATGATCCTTGATATGTTGTCTTGGAAAGTGCAGAAACAAATTCAAATGTGCCTCCACGGCACGTGATCGCCTACAAGTTCTCTTCTCTGCCTTTAACGTAATACATATTTGAACCATCACCTACATAGAACCTGATTAGGTAGAATTGCAATATCCATCTGAGTCACTGTATTCAAGATGGTCGAGCAACATGGCAGCTTTCAAAAACCAGTGCCCCCCTCCTATGTATTTTTAGTTGATAAATTCCAGGTTTATGAGAATTAACCAATAATTCACCTCTCCTCTGGTTGGAAAAAAGTCCAGTTGTGTGGAAATCCATATAAAAACATCTCTTCAGCTAATGTTATCTGTAACCTTGTTAAACATTATCCTGATTAATTTATTGGTTCAATTGATTACTTAGTTTTACACAATAGAAACATTTTTTATTTTTATTTTCTGAGGTTCTTTTGTGTGTGTGTGTTTGTGTGTGTGGGTCAGGCAGGGGTAATTATTATGAATTTCTGAAAAACGACAATTACAAAACAAATCAAACATTATGCAGCATAAACTTTATAGTGGGGTTGTGAGTGCTGCACTGAGACATACAAGCAATTCTTGAAAGATCTGCTGCCAACTGGTCGACTGTTTCTTTTTTTAAATTAATTTTAGTCATCTTGTTTTAGATCAGAGACAATGCAAATGTATCTGTTCTTTCGACAACATGCAAATATGAATCCCAGAACCGCTATCCAGGGAAATTCAGTGATATAAATAGTGGTGAAGAATTGCAAAGTGTATGTGGACACAGTGGAAATAAGGCCAATTATCCAGAAGCTAGATCTGCTGTGGATTCCAGAAAGGTAAAACTGAGTTTTTATTTCATTTTTTAACAATACAATGTTGACTTTATTTCATTTTAAGAACATAATGTTTAGTTTAAAACTGACATATTAAATAATGAATCATGCGTTTTTAAGTTCTACAGGTGTACTGCCTATATATACATACAGGTGTGACATATACCCAAGGTGTTTTTAAGTCAGAGCAAGCATAATCAAGTAATGATGAACTAAACCTGTGTTAATACACTGCAAAGAAGTCTGCTCATAGTAAACTGAATTGGTTGGTTTTATTATTGTGCCATGGACAAAAAAATCACCAAAATAACAGAAAATAACTGTCCCATAAAAATACGGTCATTTTCAGTAATGAAAATACAGTTTGTTGCGCTAATTTTACATGGGATTCTGCCTTTTCCAAGTGCTTTTAGACATTAAATTAGGAACATTTTTATGCGATCAAACAATGAAATTACCTATAAACAAGGTCACTGAATGTGGAAATATGAATCATAATACGTAAATGTACAGAAATATACAGTTAACATTTGGTTTAAATAATAATTGATTGCATGCCCTGGGACAGACTGACAGAGGCGAGGCTGCCATATTGCACCATCGGCCCCTCTGGCCATCACTAGTAGGCGGTAGGTGAAGAGTCTTGACCACGGACACAACGACGGAGAGTGTCCGAGCCGGGGTGCGAACCAGCAATCTTCTGATCACAAGGCGAACTGCCAACTCTTGAGCCACGATCGCCCTAACTAGCAACGATAATAATACTTATGTGATGTAACACACGCTTATAGGGATCATGTTATATACTTTTCCATAGCATTACATTTGAATTCAACAGTTCAATCTTTCAAATAACGGACAGATATTTGTGAAATCATGATACATTTGTGAATGTATTTTAACAATCTAAATATGCATATGCACAGACAGATACATTTAATAATCATGACAATTATGTTGTAAATTAACGTTATGTTACTGTAATGTAATACAATCAGAATCAGAATCAGAATCAATAAAGTATTCTGATTCTGATTCTGATTCTGATTGTATTACATTACAGTGATTTAACGTTAATTTACATTCAAAATGTGAAGTCAAAGTCTATTTACGTAACTTTAATGATATTCTAGAAGAACAGAACATTACTGTAAAATGCACAGTAAAATACCTTCATATTAGGGTTTTTTTTCCTACGGTCGCAGCCATACCCGCGACCTTGTTGTTAGTTCACATTCATTGGCCGATGCTTAGCGTCATGTTATTTATATTATTGCAATTCCTACCTCTACATTTCTTTTTCAAAATATATAATTAGCACAGCGTGTCCGTGCAATGTTTTACATTGTGGCATGCAGAGAAATCTTAACAAAGAAGCTCACAGAGAGAGATTGAGCTTGTTATTTAACCCCAAGCTGGTAGGGGGAGCTCCTTATTAAAACATTTGCGGTGCTACAATGTGCCTCAAGGTTCAACAACAGCACAACAGAAGTCACTCATGGTACAGCACTCTCTCTACAAAACAACAACTATCAGTGACGCTGCACCACGGCGTAAACACAACATTCAAGATAACAGTTTAAAGTAACGTAACCATAAACAATAAAACAAGAACATCTAAACAGCAGCACATGTCCCAAGGCATGATGGGAGACATTCCTGGATGTATTTTTACGATCTAAATATGCATATGTACAACAAAATATATTTAACAAACAAGTAAATTGTGTTTTATTACATTTACAGTGATGTTATGTTATTTTACATTTGACGTGTCAGATCAGTCTACTTATGTAAATGTAATGATGTTCTAGAAAAACAGTACACAACTGTAAAATACACAGTAAAATAATTTGACATTAGTATTTTTTGGAACAGTGTAGGAATCCATCCTGTATTAGTCTGAACAGCCACAATATAAGGAAAATCATGATCTGCCTCAGTCAAACTGCCTAAATTCTTCTTTTCTCACTCAGTTTTACCTAACAGCTGTCTCAAGGCACTTTTCTGTATATTGTAAGGTAAACAATAATTAACAACAATAATAATACTAAGAAAACAGTTGAGAACAGAACCTGCCAAAGGTGAAAATTATACTATTCTGTTATACTTTTTATTCTTATCTCTTTATTAACCAAGATTCACACAAGCTAATGGACTTACTTTACTTTTACTTTTGCTTTAAAATAAAAAAATTATCATCTTCCAGTAGCAAGTAGAAGTTTCTCTCTAGGTCAAAATGGTTCAGGAGTAAGGTAATGTGAAGCACAGATGGTAAACTCTGTCTGTGTTCAGACAGCAGTACCTCGTGAATGCCTTGTGTGACTATGATGCATTAAATATCCCCATGAAACTCATCTTCTTCTTGCAAAACCATGTGAATTTTGTCTCTACAACAAACACTAATGGAGTTACAGCCAGTTAAATAAAGCTTGTAAAATGGGCCCAGCAAAAGGCCCATGGTAAGGGTTAAAGTACTTACCGGTACCAAATCTAAAGCGACATGTGAACTGATGCCAGTTTAGGATAATGCAGTAATTGCAGAAATATAACTATGTCCTAAAGTTTCACAGTCAGCTGAGCTACCAGGTTACATTATTTATATAATAATATAGTGACTAACAATGTAAACAAAAGCTAAAAGGATCATTTTCCAGATAGAAAAAAGTCATACTGAGTCATACTGAAATATAGAATAAATTCAGTGTGAATCTTTTCCACAGACTTATCGTGAAACAAACAGATGTGTGTAATCGTTTGGGCCTTTTCAGTGTTTTTTGTCCCCTGATATGTTGTCCTGGCTGCGCTCATGGTGGGATGGTGGTTGTGGTTTCAGGCTCGATCCTGGTAGGAACAGCTGTCCTACAGCTGCCATCTCTTCTGCTTCAGAGGGGGAGGTGCCAGTGGGGAGGCTGAAAAACAGTCCCAAACCTCCTGGGTCAGAGCCCTGGTATGGCGGTCTCCCTGGCAACCAGAGCTGAGACTGACTGCGGTCTCGTGTGTGTGTCTGTGTGTTTGTGCATGCGGTACATGTGAGTTTTAGGGAGGTAAAGGTGCCGAGCTGTTCCTTACTTTTTTCAGTACCACCTTCAATATAACGATCATCAAATGTTTCCCTAAGATGATATGGAATGAGGTCAACAGAGTTCATGAAGTGTAAAATTTCCTTCCCTAAAAAAACAACAAACAAGCCCGCTGAAACCACACAGGGATGGTTAATATTCGGTCTCTCCCTCTGTTTCTCAACATAAGGGAATGTGAAGCTCTCTAAGACCAAGATACTGAGAACGGGAGGAATAGAGAAAATGGGGGAGGAGAAAAGCAGTGGAAAGAGGAAGATGTGAATTTAGAGAAGAATGAAGAGAGAATATTGACGAGAATGAGAAAGAAAACAAGGGGATGCAGAGGAGAGGAGACGAGAGGGCTCTGGAGATGGAAAAGCAGGGGGATGGACAATGATGGTACTTGGCTTTGGCCCCATCAAAATAGCAGTTGTCATGCTAACTCCACCCCCTTTCCTCCCTTTCTGTTTCACATAAACTGAGGTGCTCCTTCATCTCCGGGCCTCAGAGCTCTCAGACATTGTCTAATCACTTACTATACCTTTAAGAATGAATCTTTTACTATAAGTGGAAACAAGTATATTGCCTTAGATTAGTTTGTTGTCAAGAGTTCTTTCTTCTTTTTCTGTTTGCTAAAATGTCATGTTTTGCATTGACTTGAAAATGCACTAACTTTTACACAAATGCTCCAAGAGGTGATTTCAAAGTTTTAGTCACTGCTGTGTGTGTGTGTGTGTTTGTGTCTTTTTCCTCTAAGCTTTGATTTATATCCAAGCTGTCTGTGCCCACTCCAGTCAATGTATATTGATACAGTGGTTGCTGAGTCTTGGCAATTATCCTATACAGTGCATCCTGGCACTTTAACTTGAAATTATAGCGCCCACCAACCTTCTGTGCAAACACATTTGTTGAGACAGGTGCGAGTTTGTATTGTGTTCAGTGGAAGATTCTGTACAGTCCGTTACAATAAGCTCACAAGGCAAAAGCACAGTAACAGGTGTTAGCTGTGACACATGAGCAGTATTGTGTATTGGCTGATCAAGGTGTGAGAGGAGTGTGTGTGTGTGTGTCTGTGAATGTGTGTGTATTTGCGACAGAGAAGTGCTTTTTTTATTGACACTGGCAGCACATACTGTACTTTGGTGCAAAATGAATTTCAATTTACTTCACTTTTTCTTTCTTTGCTTCCTTTTTTTAAGCCAGCAACTTATGAAGAGAAGCACATTTTAGACTGAAATGGCACAATGCGCATGTTTAAATGGAAATTTCTGCAGTGGCTGTGACAAATGTGTTTAAAGCATTTGTCATTTGAACAAGACAACACTTAAAGAGAACATATTGTTCAAATCAGCGTTTACATTGTTTTTAACATTGCTACGTGTCCCCAGTGTACACTACACCACAAAACGACCTTCTTTCATCAGCCAGAGTGTGTCTGAATCTGCTGGCAAGCAAACTGAGCCTTAAATTCCAAAAGAGCAGCTGCCACAGCGCACTAGCTGTATTTTCTTGATAAAGATGCAAAGTCTAGAATGTCTATAGGATGGACAAAAGATACTTCATGAAATCTAAAAGAGCAAATCTTTTATTATTTGGCAATGCCCAAAGCTGATATGCTCATTAATCTCTTATAATAAACCGCGTTGACATGGAGAGCTGAGGCCTAGCAGACACCAACATTCCAGTGCACAGGCTATAAGGAGAAAAAAACACCCACTGTACTCTTAGCATTTTTTAAGCAATGGCCATTATGGAAAGTGCAGTTTTGCTATTAATTTTTGAAGCCTGCAGGTTGCTATTTAGAGTGTATATTAATGTATCATGGGCTGTGTTAATGTTCTGCCTAACCCTTTGATGTACAGTGTATTAGTTGAAGTACTCAGTGATATGCCAACAATTTTATAATGAATTATATTGTTTTGATTGCGTGTTCAAATCAATCAATGGATTGCTTCTTCTTCTAGAGAGCTGAGTGTAAAAGCAGAGCTCTCAATTTACCAGTCGACCTACCTTCACCTATTGTCACAAGCTGTCGGTAGTGACTGAAAGAATGAGACCGTGGATACAAGTGGCGGAAATTAGCTTCCTTCGAAGGGTGGCTGGCCTCTCCCTTATAGATATGGTGAGAAGTTCAGACATCTGGGAGGGGCTCAGAGCTCCTTTCGCTGCTCCTCCACAGCGAAAGGAGCCAGTTGAGGTGGTTCGGGCATCTGACAAGGATGCTTTCTGGGCGCCTCCTGGCTAATGTGTTCCGGGCATGTCCTATCAGGAGGAGGCCCCGGGGCAGACCCAGGACACACTGGAGAGATTATATCTCTCTGCTGGCCTGGGAACGCTTTGGTGTTCCCCTGGACAAGCTGGAGGAGGTGGCTGGGAAGAGGGAGGTCTGGGCTTCTCTGCTTAGGCTGCTGCCCTCGCGACCCGGCCACGGATAAAGGGAAGAAGATGGATGTATGCTTCTTCGTTTTCTTTTGACAAAATGGTAACAGAAGTTGAATTGTTGCCTTCTGACAGTTGAAAAGAGAATAGTTAGTCTTTGCAAACCAAAAGAGAAAGATGAGACCCATTTACACAGAGCTATCGAAAATGCTCGTGACTGCACTTCCTAAACAGACACAATAGATTTATCTACCAATTATCCATGGCACATGTTAATGCTAAGTGTGAACGTGTGTAAAAACGGACATTTAGTTAGTAAATGTCATAATAGTTTTAATAATACTGGAATAAGCTAAGTAGTATTTCTGCAGTGCACCTTGTTGGTGATACCTATATCAGATTTCAAATGGCTTCTTACAATGACGTCTTGTTCTTCTGTATGTTATATCTGTGGTAACAACTGCAAAACGTTGGCTTTATTTTAGATTTACACTGATAAGATGAACTGCCACTTCAAATAAATCACATATACATCCCCAGCTGGCTGCAAAAATAAAGACAAGAAAGGAAAAGTGGGTAACCCACAGTAAATCTTATTTGATGAAGACGTAGAGTTGAAATAATAAACTGAGGGATCTATTTGTAAAACTGCTAGAGTAACTATGTCACTATATCTTTGTCAACCTGGATATCTTTAGTATCCATTTTTTGGTAATTGTTGTTTTGGAAAATACTTTTATAATAACTCAAAATTTTTGCTGCAGTGTGATGCACAAAAAACAAACATGAAATCATCATAAAACATGAAATTTGTATGATTTCACATCCACAGGACTGCAATATTTTAGGCTTCAGACATCACACACGTGTGTTTACCATAGCAGATGCTCCATGCTGCTTCCCAGGCCTGTGGCTGCACACCAGTGGAAACAACAAACAGGAGACGGATCTTGAAATGTGCCACATTCTTCTTCTTAGTCACAAGTGGGCCAGTTCTGGCAGACCGGTGACAGGAAAACACCAAACGTAGATGGGCTGGACGTTGTTTCCATAGAAACAGACCTCATGCGAAAAGGTCACTGTCAGAGGATTTTCTGAGAAAGAAGGCACGGAGATTATAGGTGGTGAGGGTATGGGGCTGTTTCACTATCCATTTTTATACACTCAACCCCCCTCCCGACCAATATTCCAACAATGATAAAAAATGTAGGATTTAAATAGCGCAATTACATGGCTGCAAATGGTGAGAGCCCCTCTCTTTTTATTAGTATTTCTTTATTCACTTTTGAAGTCGAGAATTGAAAAGGGAGAGTGGTCGACAGCCTGCACGATGCCTGAGCTTTGTGTTTCAGTGCAGATATGTCGCCTGCCTGCCCCCTCAATCACTGGCAGATTCTTCTTCTCTCCCCTCCCTCTCAAGTCATTTTAATTAAGTCAGTCTCACTGGCATGGTAGGCAAAGATAATTGGAGAGGGTTTTTGGATGCCATTTACTCTAAATGACGCCTGTTTCTTCCCATTCTCTCGCCTTTTCCTCCACTCCCACAGTTTCTCTCACTACTCCCCTCCCCTCAGCTCCCCATCTCCTGGCAAAGAGTTACCTATCTTCCCTTTTTCTCTTTTTCCGTCTTATATTCAAACGCGAAATATGGATTAACCTCTTCTGTGTGGCTGAGGGGACGACTTCCAGTGAATTGCAAATTTTGGCCAACGCTGCAATTTATTTGAAATGGCAAATCAGGCAAAGCAATTTACTGGAAATGAGGAGCTTCTTTGAACTTTCCCTCTTTGAGAAAGTTTGTGTTTTCTAATCGTGTGTAGGAAAGACTCTTATAGAATTGTCCATCCTGTACTTTAATGAGAAAGTACAATTCTGGGTTTTGATTTGCTTCATTATGTCTGTGAATGAGGTGTCGAGGATTGCTGTAAAAAGCCTTAGTCACTGCATGTTGTCAGTGAGGATCAGAGTATCCGTGTTCCTATATTACTTCCACATGTCAGGAGCTTCCATTAAACCAAGCTGGTTTGTGTTTAGTGTCGACATGCTTGCTTCAAAGTCACTTCACTAATATATGGCCTAAATCTGCAGGAATGTACAGCACATAAAATGTATCAATGGATGATTGATAGGCCAAATTGCACACACTGAAAGGAGCAAAAACATGTGTTCAAATTAATCCACGTTAGCAGCACTACCGGTGTTTCAGTGGTCTATGGTGTATGTCAGCCATGTAGGATGTGTGTGAGTGTTAAGTGTGCATGTGGGGCTCCCTCTATCAATCAGGAAGGGTTGGGTCCTGCTGCTGAAAAGGGGCTACAGTGGGCCACCCATCCAGTTGAGCGCTCTGGGGAGATCCAATGTCCTCAACGCTTTAATGCACTCCAGATGTCCCTTCAGCTGAAAGAAAGAGAGACAGAGAGAGAGAAGTGAGAGGGGGGCAGAGAGAGAATTGGAGGCTATAATCCTCAAAGCAGACCTCTAGCTGTCTCAGCCTATAGCTCTGGTTTGGGGGATTCTTGCCGGTGCACCTGGGGCTTTGTGCTGTTGAGTTTCATTTCAAAATAATAGTGATTACATATATCATTTTTTGTCTTTAGCTTTGTTTCCTTCCCATGTCATCGGCAGACAAACAGCTAAGTATATAGTTGCTAAGGGGGTGGGGGTGGGGGGGGCGTTGTGGAACTGTGACAGTTATTTAACACAGTACTCATATGGTACTCTTGTTCTGGTTGCTAATTTTAATGAGTGCAGTTTTCGGAGAAGTTTCTGAGTTTTCCATCCATCCTTGTATTTGATATCTTATCTGGGGCAGGGTTGTGGGCGACACATTCTAAGCTCAGACTTTTCCCAACCACCTCCTCGTGCTCTTCTGTGGTGAAACTGAGGCATTGCCTGTCAGCCAAAAATCCCTTCAGAGTGTCCTGGGTCTGCTTTGGAGACTCCAGTCAATGTTGGAAACACCTCACCTAAGAGGTATCCAGCAGACATCCTAATTAGACGTCTGAACCACCTCAACTGGCTCTTTTCAGTGCAGAGGAGCGGCAGCTATACTCTGGGCCCTCTTGAATGACCAGGTTCCTCAGTCTACTCTATCACACTCTCTGCATCCAAAAGTCCCCCGGGGTCCACTGGACGAACTGTTCCATGGAAACCTTATTTTACAACTCACTAACTGTGAGAGTTAATCTGCTCTCATTTTTAAATATCACACCTGGAGAATTCAACTGTAACAAGTCTTTTCCAACATCTATGTATTAGGTTTCACTTTTATAATGCTGTGAAAAGTATTTTCTGATTTCTTTACATGTTAGTCACAGCTACATGTTTCAGATCCAGATATCAATTTTCTTCTGTCTATCCAATAAAGGCCACAGGCACGATACACCATGGACGTGTCAGCAAGTCTGGGACAGGGTTAACACATAGAGACAACCAGTCACATCAACAGTCAGTTTAGAATCACCAAACAAACCTAACCCCATGCATGCTTTGAGGGGACTATGAAGTACCTGCGATAACTGGCAATGCGAATTTCACAGTACTCTGAAGAAATTTTGTCCCACTTTTCTTTGCAGAATTGTTTTAATTTAACTACATTAAAGTTTTTTGTTTGTTTGTTTTTTTAAGTATGAACAAGATGTTTAAGGTCATGCCAAAGCATCCCAATCTGACTTAAGCCTCAGCTGTGGCCTGTCCATCCAAAACCTTCTTTTTTTTGAGCTGTTCAGAGGTGGATTTGCTGATGTGTTCCAATTATTATCCTGCTGCACAACCCTAGTTTTCTTGAGCTCCAGGGAACAAACTGATGGCCAGACATTCTCTCTCAGGATTTTCCAGTATAGAGCTGAATTCATGGTTTCATCAATTACAGCAAGTTGTCCCGGTCCTTAAGTAGCAAAGCAGCTCCAGATTGTCAGACATCCACACGTATCTTTAACTACTTTAGATGATGTTTTGGGTTCTTCACCTCCTGGATGTGTTATTGTTATATTGTTTCTCATCTGTTCTTGAGTGTCTTTAGATCGTGACGTGACTTGTTGCTTTTTAGTCTACTTTTATATCTTGATTCAGTGGGTCTGGCAGTAATTAGGACTGGGTGTGGCCGGTAAGACTGAACTAAGGTTTCTAGCAAATGTTGTTAATTGTAGTTAATTCAATTACTTTTTCACATAGGGCCAAGTAGATTGGCCCTATGTAATGTAATCATCATAACCTCAGATGATCTTTGTCTGATATTAAATCTAACATTTGTTCGATCATCTGAAACATGCACATGTGACAGCTATAACCCAGAAACAGGGCAATTGTTTTTTCACAGCACTGCACTTTGCCAAAACTGTGATGTGCGTAGACTTCACACCATCTGTTCTGCATGAATGAGATATTCACTTTTTGCAGCAGTGGCCACAAAAAGCTGTGTGATACTCAACTTCATTTCAGACCTGTGCACAGTAACGTTAACCATTACAAAAGCAGGGCTATGACTATGACTGGTAAATGCCCAGAGTGCCTCTCTTCTGGTAGGAATCCAGTTTGGGGCCTACATAGTGACTTTCATTTGTTCGGCGTGTCTTTCTACTATGACCGTTCTTATTCTTTTCTTTTTCACCTTTTTCACAGCTTCTCCTCTACATCCTTTGCGACCTTGCGCTCTCCATTTCCCTCTGGACCTTTTCCCTATCCTCCCTTCACAGCCTGCAAACATCTTTCTCAGTCTCTTCTCACCTTCCCATCTCTATATTTTGAGCTCTTTACCTACCTACTTTGCAGTGTACCTTCGCCTCTACACAATGAGCTCCTGCTGTCCTCCTTTCTGTCCGTCCTCCCTGTCATATTCAGCCCTCTCCCTAAAGCATTGCAGAGGAAATTTAATATGGGTTTATTTGGTGTTTCGAAGAATTCCATTCAGCTGCCAGCTCTCTTTGCCCCCCGACACTAAGACAAACAGAGCCTGTCCAGCCAAGAGCAGCAAACACTGCTGGTGTTGGCTTCATTATTTGGTCTTCACATTTCAGATGAATCCAACAGCACTTCATTTTCTGTTTGTTCCCTTCTTATGAGCATAGCTTCAGTTTTAGATCTACTTGCACCTGCATGTCTTATGTGAGCTGGTCTGTGAAAGGAATTAGATGACATCCATATGGTATTTACAGTTTATAAAGTGCATGTAAGACAGTTTTGCTGCACATTAAAAACAGCTTCATATGTTACCGTCTTAGGATGTAAACAGGATGTTCATCCTCTGCTTTCCATTAGTTTTTATCAGAGTTGTTGCGCAGTGAGTAGTAATGCTTCACTGATGATGTGCAGCTGTTATTTTTACTTGAAGCTCTGATACGCTTGTGGTACCCTGATACCCTGTTATTCAGTTGGAAATGTACAAACTTAAATACAAAATGACTGCCCCAAAAGTGCAAAACATGAGCGCCTTGCAGTTTTCTTTTAAATGTTCTCACTATATTCTTAATCCAGTGTTTAAGAAAAATAAAACTATGAAGTTTTGATCACCCCACTGTTCCCTTCTTCACTTTGCACTTAAAAGCTCCCAATTGGAAGTAATGAAACCTGATGAAAAGTTTGAAACGCAAAATGTATGTTTCTTTCTTTTGCTTTTTACTCACGTCCAATGGAAATACACTTAAATGATCTAAGATAAATGTGTGATGCACTGAAGCTTGCACTCTGGAGAGAGAGAAATGTTAAAAAGACAATGAAAAAATTAGATTTGTGAAGTGTTGAGCAAAGTAACCTTCCTCACATCAAAGCATGGAAGTCTGATTGAAATTATTTCAGTGATATTATCTCTACCTTCTCTTGTTTATTTTGACATTTAACAGTGGGGTGTTGTGGGGCGGCTGTAGCTCAGGAGCTAGAGCAGGTCATCTACTAATTGGAAGGTTGGTGGTTTGATCCCTGTCTGCTCCAGTCTGCATGCCAAATATCCTTGGGCAAGATGCTAAACCCAAGTCGCTCCCCGATGCATCCATCAGAGTATGAATGTGGACGAATGTTTGGCTGGACAGACTGTTTGTGCTGGTATGACATTAGACAACTTACCTCATTCACCCATTCATACATCCACTGTGTGGGAAAGTGCTTTGGGTGCTCAGCTAGAGAAAAACAGTGGTTTACTTACCACTAAGTATTAATGAGCATTTTCTTCTGTGACTTTTGTTGGAAATGAATTAAAATCAATTAAAATTAATTCAGCTGAATTTCTTGGAATCCACATTTGTTTAGAATTTAGTGGATTTAGGTTTCGATTTAAGTATCGAGTTTAAAAATGATTTCCCATAACTAAGCTTTATTCTCACTTCTGCTTCAGTTAAAATATATTCTGTGTCATCAGACCTTCACATAGGAGATAATTAACTCTTCCAATTCTTGTTGTATTGTTTTTTTGTACTTTAAAAGTTTTTTTCCCCAATGTTTTCATTTTCAAACAAAAATCCAATGTTAAATACTGGAAGTGAAGAAGTGATAAATACTTTTTATCACTTCTCCAAAAGTTGATTCTGTTCATCTGGACGTAGCGTTTTCTGGGAGAAACGTTTCGTCACTCATCTAAGTGACTTCTTCAGTCTCAGCTGACTGCAGGTTTCCAGCTGACTGAAACCTGCAGTCAGTTTATAAACTGTTTATAAGGTTGGGGAAACCTGCAGTCAGCTGAGACTGAAGAAGTCACTTAGATGAGTGACGAAACGTTTCTCCCAGAAAATGCTACGTCCAGATGAACAGAATCAACTTTTGGAGATTTATTTTCCTGGATGATTGAGAATGCATCAAGACTTTTTATCACTTCCTTTTTGTCTACATGAGTCAAAGTAAATTCACATTGAAATCAAAGCTCTTATCTGCTACAATCTACTACTACATGAAATACAGAACTGGCTTACTGTTGAAAAAAATAAAATAGAAACAGGTTTACCAAACCAAGATCCCAGTTGCCTTCGCTTCACTCTCTGCTTTGCATGCTCAGAGAGTATGACCTGTCATTACTCTGGCCAGGCTTCTCAGTGCAGAGCTGTCACACATACCAGTCTGCTCACTCATCTCAGTCTCTAGTTCAGTCTGGCCACCAACAGCTCTCTTTAAACCTACTCCTGTCTCTGACTGCTTGCTAGCCTTGTCCCGCTAAGACAAACTCAAAACAATCCTGTCCCTAACCAGAGCTATGCTGACACTCAAGTGGCTAACACTACAGACACACACACACAAATACATAGAGAGAGAGCCACCCACCTTCTAATCCCCTTCTCATTAATCCCCCACTAGTCTCCTCAAATATTCCCTTCTGTTGATCTCATTGTTAGGGCGTTTGTGTGTGTATATTGTGGGGGTGGTTGTGCAACAGGGCCTTCTGCAGGTGGCTCCATTCATTAAATTTCACTTTCAAACATTAGCTAGCCTCTCAGAAGACTCTGACCAGTAATAGTCAGCTACCTATTTTATTTTCCATTGTTTTCTGTATGGTTGAGTCCACACATTTCCTTAACAAAATAAAGATATCAGTGCTAGTTCATGGAAACTTGAACTTTTTTTTTTGAAGGTTTTACAGCATCTATGGAGGTGGAAGCTAGAAAAAAATGATTAACCTCAACTAAATTTTTTAAATCTTCAAGTAAAATTGACTTCACAGTTTTCATAGTAACGTCAGTTTTTGTAGATTACAAACACATTACATTATAATTAGTCAAACGTGCTCATTGCTCATTTGCCCACAGCTGGTATCACAAGTATTCGATTGCAGAACTCAAAATTAAATGATGACATGTGGGAGAAAATAACTAAATAATCTTTGCACTATTGCACAAAAAGAGCATTGTGCAAAAGCTGTGAGATATCCCTCATTTCCTTATATTTTACTAGGAACAGTGGAATAATTTATTAAAACGTGTAAATATACATGATTTTAAATACTGCTTTTGTCATAAACCATTATTCTTCAACACCGCCTGAACTGTCGTAAGCTCTGTACACACTGCAAACAGTTTGCAGCAATGTAGTGACCACCAAGCAACCAGAGCCTGGAATGTCTACAAGCAACCAGCTGGCAGCTTCATAGCAATGTGTGACAAGCGAATGTGTATGTGTGTGTACGCAAATTTAGACAACCGTTCTTGTAATTTCTTTGAGTAGTCCAGGTTTCTAGAAGCAAAACATTCTTTTTACAGTGTTGACTGCCTTTTATTTTGGTGTCTGTTAAAATGATCCTACTCTGCACAGTTTTGTATGGCTTGTCTTCAAACTTCACAACAATATACTAGGCCTTGGGGGACATGAGTATTTGATGTTGACCTTCACTGTTAGATCCCAAGTTCAAAATTAACTTTGAAAAAAAAAAAAAATAAAGTAATGTATCATAAGGGGAATGAGAGAGCTGTACTTGACATCACAATGACATCACAATGAGGCCACCAAGTATACACTGCATGAATATATCATTTACAGTTTATAGACGCCAAAGATTTCATCCAGTGCTGCTCCAATCATATGGATACGGATGATAAAATTCACCATCTTAGTATGTAATGCTTCAAGGTCATACGTCAAAGGTCAGGCTCACATGACTTAGGAAACAATTTAGTTTCCATTGAATCGTACTTTAATCCAATATATCCCTTTAAAATATTCTTTTTTCAATACAAGAAATAATTGACCTCACAATGAAACAAAAACATTAATATGCTACACTACCTTTTCATATTAAAAATGCTGACATCAACACAAGTGATCTACAAAAACAATGCAGATATCATTATTGAGGTTTCCATATTACCAATGCTGATAAAATAAAGAAAAAAAAATACCGAATACAGAATCGAATATCATAGTTTTAGTACAGCCCTTGCCCTTTTGACAGGGAGTTGCACTCTCTGAGTGCTTTTGTTTCTAATGAGGCTTCGGTAAACACTCAAATGAAGAGCCAGATCCATCTCTCAGGTCCCGTGTCAAGTCTTTGTTCATTTTGTTTTTTATGATTTCTTAGGTCAGATACAGGTTATCTGAGATGTCACTTCCTCTTTGGTCCTCTAGTTGTCCACACACTGCACACCATTCTGATTGGTTTTGAGCTTATAGCGCTTTAGGAATCACCTTATTGGTGCAAAAATACTACTTTATACCTAACTACAGAAATAAGAACAAATCATTAGTGTTTTTGTGACCAGCTGTTAGAAACAAAGTGTTAAAAATCTTTGGTAAGTTGTTATTATTTGTGGGCACAACCGTAGCTCATCCGTCGATTAATAGTTCGGTGTTAGGGTGCATAACAAAGAAAAAAACTGTCTCCTGAAAATGTTTAAAAAAAAAGTACAGGGACTGAAAATGAGTGAAGAAGCAGCCTGTGTCCCAAAGACAACTTTGAATGGCCTTCATTAAGCCTCGAAAACTGTACTAATAATAAAAATTTACATTTGTGTAGTGCCATCCATCCATCTTCTTCCGCTTTATCCGGGACCTGGTCGCGGGGGCAGCAGCCTAAGCAGAGAAGCCCAGACCTCCCTCTCCCCAGCTACCTCCTCCAGCTTATCCGGGGGAACACCAAGACGTTCCCAGGCCAGCCAAGAGATATAATCTCTCCAGTGTGTCCTGGGTCTGCCCCGGGGCCTCCTCCTGGTGGGACATGCCCGAAACACCAACCCCAGGAGGCATCCTTGTCAGATGCCCGAACCACCTCAGCTGGCTCCTTTCAATGTGGAGGAGCAGCGGCTCTACTCTGAGCCCCTCCCGGATGGCTGAACTTCTCACCCTATCTCTAAGGGAGAGACCAGTCACCCTTCGGAGGAAGCTCATTTCTGCCGCTTGTATCTGCGATCTCGTTCTTTCGGTCACTACCCACAGCTCGTGGCCATAGGTGAGGGTAGGGACGTAGATCGAACGGTAAATTGAGAGCTTCGCTTTTACACTCAGCTCCCTCTTCACCACAACAGACCGGTGCAGCGTCTGCATCACTGCGGCCGCAGCACCAATCCGTCTGTCGATCTCCGGCTCCCTTCTCCCATCACTCGTGAACAAGACCCCGAGATACTTGAACTCCTCCACTTGGGGCAGGAAGTCATCCCCGACCCGGAGTGGGCGCTCCACCCTTTTCCGGCTGAGAACCATGGCCTCAGATTTGGAGGTGCTGATCCTCATTCTCGCTGCTTCACACTCGGCTGCGAACTGTTCCAGTGCGAGCTGGAGGCCTTCACCCGATGAAGCCAATATAAAAATTAAAAGAAAGTCTGGCTGCTTGGAAAAATATTGAGAAATGCTACAAGTCACATTTAAACATACATATCCATGTGTTTTCACAGGAGAAACTTTTATACTGATAGAACATATATTAGTAATTAGTAAATAATTTTCAGAAGGAGGCTGATTTTCAACAAAGGAGGAGAAAAAATAACGTGAGGATATTAATCTGGAGAGATTATATCTCTCGGCTGGCCTGGGAACGCCTTGGTATTCCCCCGGATAAGCTGGAGGAGGTGGCTGGGGAGAGGGAGGTCTGGGCCTCTTTGCTTAGGCTGCTGCCCCCGCGACCCGGACCCGGACAAAGCGGATGAAGATGGATGGATGGATGGATAGTAAATAATAGGACAGCAAGTCCTTGACTTTAAAAATGATAAAGGCTGCCTCTACATTCCGACATGACCTTTAGGAGCTTAGTTATACATGTGATTGGAGTTGTTAATGACCATGGCTAAAAGAAACCATGTTTACTATCAGTTTGAATTTATGACCCTAAAGTCTTGCTGACATACACTTCATTATCACCTGTAGACACAGAATAAATATGCAAATACTTGCACAAGGCCATCTTCTCTGTCATCACACTAGCTGACCTAAACATGCTCAATGACACAAACAGAGAGCTGGTAATCTAGTAGCTGACTAATTTTTATTAGTGCTGTCAGCGTTAATCTCGTTAAAATTACGTTAACGGCATAACCGTATTAACGCGGCAAATCTCCGTTAGCGAGTAATAGTGAATTGCCCCGTCCGTGGGGCTGGATGGCACTAACACGTTAACGATCTAACTGCGCTAACGCGTTGATGCCGTGTCTAACATGCAATGAAAGCATCTTGTCCAGGGATACTTTGGCTTTGGCATGTAGACTGAAGAAATCAACAACTTCTTTTTCGCTGGCTTCCAATTAATAGATGACCTGCTCTACCTCATGAACCAAAGACACCCTGTTTACAAAGTGTTTTCAAAGAAGACAGTCAGGTCATCAGACCATGCCTGATCAATAAATAATGACATATATAAATTACTGATGAACTAAATCTCTCATTTTGATAACATATTCCATCGTGGCCCTTTTTAGAGGTATCCAGGCTGACTTTGTACTTGTCCATGATTTTCAAGATGGGCCTTTGGAATATGATGTTCAATGTCAGTCTGTTCTACCAATTCTGCCAGAGGCTGGAAAACCAAAGCCATCTTTCTCATGTCACAGGCCTCATCTTGAGATGAGAGTTGGCAAACATGTGACCATGTCTGTAGCATTCCTTCAGCTTGTCAGCAGATTTTATCCCAATCTTTGTGGCAAAATTCCTGTCTGGATTTTCCACCATGCTGCACATGTTCAAGGATGCTCTTATATTTTCTTCAGTCAAAGACAAACTTGTCCTAACTAAACTAGTTACAGTGTTAAGGACAATGTCAGTGCCAATACTGAAGTTAGATCCAACAACATTGTTGGAGACAGTAGCAGAAACAATTACAAGTGCAAGCTCCTCGTAGTTCTCTCTAGCTAACAAGATATATAAGGTACAAGAGTCAGAGGGAGATCGAAACATTGTGAATGAGCCAATGAGTCAACATTCACAATGTGCGCAAGAACACCATAGCTATTTATTTGAAAAAGTAATGGTCTAAGCTACTTAATCCAGAGAATGCACGCACTATGCTGAGGGTATTGCAACCATGTATCGACGGCAAAAAGCTCCTTTTCGATCCCTTGCTAAAATGGTGGGTAAAGATATAAACATAACTAAGAACTGAATTTTTTCCGGCACTTCTGGACTGACTTTATTATTCAGTCCCAAAATTAGCTTGCTACTTAGTCTCAATGGATCTTTAGCAATGGATCTTTAGGAGAAATTTAGAGAAAATTGGCAAAATATTTTCTAGTGCCTGCTGTTAGTAATAATCAATATTGTCAAATAACCAACCGCTCTATCTGTTCAGTTTAGCAAGCTCTACTTATGATTAATACCAGAAAAAATAGTCATTGTAATAGAACTTTTATTCCACACATTCTTGTTTTTAGTGGTCAACTTACATTACATTGCATTACACATATACATAGTTTTTTCTGTAGCCAATTAAGTTTTCAAACAAATAAGTGGCCATGCATCTTGTACAATTTATTAATCAGCCGCGTTACACTGCCAGTACCTAAACTTGTTCTAGGATTACACAGATGGCCCCCCTCACTGTGATAGGGAGGTATCCATAAAAAAAAGAACTTGACAGACGCAATGGCAGATAATCTACACAATGTATGTGCCAGAAAACATGACAGTGGAGGATGAGGAGGAGTGAGTGAAAAGATGGTGGTGGTGGTGGAGGAGGAGAGAAGACAAGCATAGTGTTGGGGAAGGATTCAGTGGGGAAAGTCTTGTAGATTACATTTACACAAGCTTGGGCATTCCAATTTCAGCTTGAATTTTCTACCTTCAGTGTTCTGATGGTTATCAGCTAGCAGAGGAAATGTTGCTCCCATATGTGCATCTGCGTGTCAAGTGCAGACACTCGGCCACGCAACACCTTTCAACATCAGAATGTCTCAGATGCTCTTCTTGGAAAACAGCTCAATGGCACAAATGCATTTGTATATGTATGTTTCATACTAAAACCTCTATGAATAACTTTGTTAAGCTCAAAGTCAGGACTTGAGGGGAGTTGTTAACATAATTACTATTGGATGATTATTTAAATAACCCAAATGTATCAATAAGAAGGTAAAGGAACTCTGTTAGATGGCCTCATATTGCCTTCATCATTCCCTCTAAATTTAGGATATTGCCATCAGGGTTTTATACTTTCTAGTCATTCCATCTTAAGGGTTTCTGAATTTCCTTTTTTGATTATTTTGGAACTGTTTCACAGACGTGATTTGCATGCCCAGCGCGTTTCAGTTTAAACAAATGAATGTCACTCATGCATAAATCGTAAATACAATGTTTCTTTTGGTAAGTTAAAAGGAAGTGAGACGATGTTTTTGGTTTACCACCATGGTCCAAGCTGAAACCCTTGGAGAGTGTGACATAACATGTTCTGCATTCCTCAAAAATGTGATCCTGAGTTGAATGTCTCATGAATTCTGCCCTACACAGGCCCAGAACAGTAGCTAAAGAAGAAAAACTTGAGACGTAAAGACCAACACATTAATCAATGTTGTATACATTTAGTTTTCATTCCATCACTTTTATCTTAAGACCAAAAAAAGTAGAGACATTAATTGAGCAGTTTTTGAGTATTTTTAATCCCCATTTGCCTGATATGTACTACACGTACATAAATATATATTTTTTTTGTTTCATATATTTTCATTCTATGAACTACCTCTTTAGTTCTGAGTTCAATCTACCACATAGCTGACCCAAATTTCATACATTTAAGCAAGAAATGAAATTGTTTGATTTATATTTAAAGTGAGTTGGTTTAAAGAATAACTGCTTGACAGCTGTTTGACCTAATGGGACGCTATCAGTAGCTACTGAGAAACTGGGTACGCAATCAAGCAATTTTCATTTTGCAGTGACATACACTATATAAAGTAAAACACAATGTTCATTTTTTTTTATCACTCATCCACTTATGGAATTCACTAGAGTCATCAAATGAAATGACAGCTACTAAGATCTGTACATTTAGGTGGAGTTCTGTGCTTCTTCTTTATGTGCAGTGTTGGGTAGGTTACTTTTAAAATGTATTCCACTACAGATTACAGAATACATGCCCCAAAATGTATTTTGTAACGTATTCCATTACGTTACTCAATGAGAGTAACGTATTCTGAATACTTTGGATTACTTAATATATTATCATGCTTTTTTTTAAAACTACATGAATGTCCTATTGCTGTGTGATTTATTACTATTACTGAGGGTTACTTGCCATACCAATACCAGCTACATTTTTAAATCTTAATATAAAATGAGTAACAGTAGGTGGACATTAAGTAAGGCTGCACTTTTTGCAGCGATCTCGTATAGAAAACTATTCCGCGCGTATATAAAACTAGGAACCGTAGTAAAGGGACCTCTGGCTAATACGTCGGGTTCGTGTCGGGCTCGTAGCCGAAAACTTGCTTTACTTTGTTGTCTGGGTCAACTTTCCATGCAGGGACAGAGAGAGGCGTTGAAAGGCTGCTCCACTGGAACTTATTGTTTCGCAGGAAAACACGAACACAGTGAACAGTCAAATCTTAATAGCTTACTTACAACTGGGCTCGTCAGGCACTCTTTTTGGCTGCAGTGGTTATTATTATATTTACATGCTTCCAGCTCCCGTTTCTGCTCGGTGACAGCTTGTACTTTTCCACTCTCCTTTTTCTCCCTCCTCACGCTCACAGACACATAACGGGTATGGCAGTCCATTCTCCCTGCAGCACGGACTACACTGCCCATGAGGCTACATTCTTTAGGGTGATGCCTGTAACACTCTGCCCATCCGGTTGTTCAGTGATGACACGACGAATCCCAGAGGTGTGGACTCGAGTCACATGACTTGGACTCGAGTCAGACTCGAGTCATTAATTTTATGACTTTAGACTTGACTTGAAAAAATGTTCTAAGACTTGTGACTTGACTTGGACTTTTACACCAATGACCTGGGACTTGAATTGGACTTGAACCGGTTTACTTGAAAAGACTTGATATTTCACCCCAAATATAAAATTTAACATGCATATTATATAGAGATTGAAAATGTGACGTCATTCAGGGGTAAACCGCAAAGGATTCTGGGAACTCATGGCAAGAGGTACTAGCGCACGCAGGCTTTCAATTGAAATCAGTCACACAGCGATAAAAAGAAACACAAAAATGTCAAGAAGCCGTTGTATTATTAACTGCAATAGCCGGTCGCATGACAGCCACGGGAAGCCGACGGGTAAAGAGATCGGTTGTTATCGGATTACGTCGTTGAAGAGAAATTGTTCAAGCCATGTTTCCGAAGTAACAAAGACGCGATGGATGGCCTGGATTGCAGCCATTCAAAGATCAAATATAACGTCCCAGAACACTCCAGCTCACAGGTTAGTCTGCTCCAAGCATTTACACGAAGGTCAGTGTTTTTTAGTAGTTAATACGTCATTTTCATAACATAATTGGTGATATAGGTTACAAGCAAGTCTGGCGCTGAACAGAAATTGTCGCGCTATGCTCCTTTATTTATTGTGCATAAATAGTGAATTGTCCTGACACAATATTGCGTTTCGCCTCTGTTATTATGGTACATTGACAAAAACATATACTTTTATTCACAGGATAAAACAGGTTTTATGTATCACTAATTGCCCAGTACGATTACAGCATACAATATTGTTGTCACTGCTACATTTCTGTAACGCGTACCAGAAATTATTTCCACTACTAATTAATTACCGTTGAGCTCAAAGGTCCTATTAATAAACGGTTAAGGAATGTGTATTTATGAAGACAATTTGTGAGACTGGTAAACTTATGATAGGTACGATGGTCTTTCGTTCTACACTGTGCATTTCAAGGTCCTGTACCCATCCGTCGGTAAACTGTACCTGGGCTTGTTGCAGTGACCTGAAGTTACTAAACTTCATGAGTGTGTGCACTCACTCCAAGAACCGTATAATTATAAATATGCATATAAATATGCTACGATGAGATAGCTGACTTCATCTAACTAGCAAATGTTGTCCAGGCTACGTTGGTGATACAGTTTTTTTTAATGTGTATGATATTTTTGTCATGCGATTTTAAAGCCGGTCCTACAACCGCATCCAAGAATAACATGCAGCTTATCTCAGAACTGTCGGTGAAAATTATTCTTGGAGCTAGGTTTAATTGAGCTGCATTTTATAGAGGTGCAATTTCACAATTTGTGTATATTTTCTAAGTTCACTATTTTGTCATGTGTTGAGAAAAACACAGATTTTAAAATTACATGGTCTAATATTTACATTTAGCATAACTGCAACATTCTTTTTTCTTTTTTTTTTTTTTAAAGACTCGAAAGGACTTGAAATTCAAAGTTTCAGACTTGTGACTTGACTCGGACTTTTACACCAGTGACTTGAGACTCGACTCTGACTTGCCTGACATTACTTGAGACTTGACTTGAGACTTGAGGATAAAGACTTGAGACTTACTTGAGACTTGCAAAACAATGACTTGGTCCCACCTCTGACGAATCCTACTTCCGGGCCTAAAGTAGTCTGCGTTTAATATGGCTTTTGTGTTGTTAACATGTTTAATGTTTTGTATTTTCTTCTATTTGATCTCAAAAAGCTCCTAAAACAGTCAGTGATCACTGTTGACCTCCCTCGGCTTTTATTACCGCTAATCATTTATTTAAGCTCAGTTTTTAAAACCTTAGGATGTAACTACAGCCCAGCCCATGCAGCAGTATATGAATGACTAACCTCGTATTGTGGATGGATGATCTCAGTTGTTCTCCTGGCTGAAGTTTGGTCCTTTTACAGCATCCTGCCATGCGATTACATTTGTTCCTGACCACCGAGAACACTCACGTTAACTTTTATCGAGTGGAAAAAAAGTTAGCTTGTTTATATTATGCTAACATAGCTGTGTCGCTAGCGGTCACGTAGCACATCATTATATACCAGCTAGCCCAACTTCAGTAACCCTACAAACGTCACTGCTTTTTAGTTTTCTGTCTTCATTTATGCTGGAAGTGATAACAGAGCTGTACGTTTTAATTTGTTTCCAAAACCCCGCAGACAGGACATGCTATATTATATTTAGATAGAAGCTAGCGAGCTAACTCCCTGCTAACTTCTAACTCCGTTAAATGTCATAAATTCCGTTTTCATGGATGCCTGGATGTTAAACTCAATTGTTACACCTGGTAGAGCAGAACGCTGATCATTTTATTAAAGATGAAAGACTTTAGACAGTTTTTCAACTCTCAGTAATGCCATAGTGATCGTTTGTGGACCTGCAGCGGAGTTTAGGTCCAGACACGGCTAGTGACGTCAGACTGAACAACCGGATTGCCTTCATATTAAATCATTTTAAAAAATGTTTCTTCACGTCATTATGAGACTTGACATTGAGACACAGGCATTTGGGCCTCTTAATGCGTGTTTTGTTTGGGTTTCCACCGGTGTGGAATTACCAAAAATAGAGAGGGCATAACCTAACATATGAAACAGGAAAAGACCGCCGTGTAATCCCTTTATTTCAACAAAGTAACTGTATTCTAAATACCACCTTTTTAAATGGTAACTGTAATGGAATACAGTTACTCATATTTTGTATTTTAAATACATAACAGCGGTACATGTATTCCGTTACTCCCCTACACTGTTTATGTGAAGTTAAAAAGTTTCACTTCATCAAACTAGTTTCATTTAAATTTGCAGACAATAATGAATGATGAGGGTATTCATTCATATATTTGAGTGATTTTTAGTATTTTCTTGAATACCATGGTGCAAAACTATTGTTTCATTGAGCTCTATGCCACAGAAACATGTGATATCGATCCCACTTGGCGGAAGTGCACTTGGCTTTGGTCCTATATACAAACAAGAAGGTACAGAATATCACAGCTGAATTTGCTTTGAAATCCACCAACCATCATTTTATCTCTGGTTCTCTGAGTTTTTTCCACTAGAAAGACGCTGTTACACTGCTATTTCTGTTGATGGAGGGGAGTACATTGTTGGCACTCTCCACCCAACCCACCCACTCTTCCCAGGAGTGTGTGTGCCTGTGTATATGTTTGTTTTAGGAAATGATGCAGAGCCAGTTTGTGTAAATTTATCCACGACACAGCTGAAACAAAAATAAGTTTACTGAAGTCGGCCCGCCAACCATTTGGTGGCCTCATGCCATGTTTGCCGTGTGTGTTGTATATGTAGTAGAGAATATCCATGTTCGTCTTATAATTATTTTGATGGAAGATTGAGGTGTGCACTGGAGCCTAATGCGTCGAAACAAACCTTCACAGTAACACATTTGAGTTATAGCCAAATATGTTACTATGACATTTTAAAGCATCATGGAAATAATTAATTAACATTTTCTAATACTTAATCAGAAAAAAATACTTAATTTTGTCTATCACAAAACTTTCATTTATCCACCTTCCATTATCCAAACCACAGCAAAAGTTGAAACTTACAATAAATACTCTTCTAGACTAGTTTTCAGATTCTCCCCTCACCTTAAACTCACTGTGCTGGATGGCTGACCTTCCTTGAGTGGGTTGTGGGATTGTTGGAACTTCTTTCTAATATTGCAGGGTCTTTATTTTACAATGTACAGGTGACTGTACCTGTGAAATGGCACTATATGAATAAAATTGAATTGAATTTACGATGGTAGAATGACTTACCTGCTGCAAGAATATTCTTTGTCTTATGTGTTCAGTCTCTTTAGATTAAAAATTCACCTCATTACAAGAAGGGTTTTTAGCTATGTTAATAAGGCTATTTGCATGCAAACCACCTGCCTACGGGGGATTCCAAAAATGTTTCCACTGCACTGTAGTTTCACCACCATCCATTTTAGTCTGTGTTTTTTAATCTAATTTTAAAAGCAGGAAGCAATGGAATCAAACTGGAATCTTTAATATCCAAACAAACATTTGCATAAATTCAAAGAAAAGAATTGCAGTCAGCGTGGAGTGCTGGCGCCATTGTTCACCACATTCAAAGAAAGTGGCGAATCATGCAAACTGTCACACCCACAGGAAATCCCAAGTCTTCATTAAGACTGTGGGGTATATTTGAATTTGTGAAGGACATTCATCAAGTTCAGCATGAAAGAATAAACTAGAAAGGTTAGACATTTAAATTCAAGCACAAAATGTCGTTGGAAATTGAAAGTTGGAGGAACCTTTGGAGTGAAGTGAGTAAAGAGAGGGAGAAGACTTAATGGTAAGAAGCATCTTGTTGATAATTATGATGCAGCTTAGTGATTTAGTTAAAATGAAATGACTACATATCGTAGCCAATACCTATATAACCTATTTTTATTGCAAACATCTTCAGTCAGTGTCCACTGGACCATGTTCTCCTTCTTTTGCACGTTTTATTTCAGCAACAGAACATCCTTCTCTGTCCCTCTCCACACTGTCTGCGGTGAGGCAAGACTGAGCAACTTCCCCGACACTGCAGAAATGCAGAATTACATACCAATACTTCCCTGTTGACCCAAGAGTCCCACATCGTGGGCCCCTCTACGCCTTGTCATTTTGACATTTTGATCTTAGCTAAATCCTTCCACTGACCACAACACTGCTGTAACATCCTTCAGTAAACTACAAATCCATGCCTTATTTATCATGCAGGCGAGGATGAGTCCAATCAACAAGAGCAGATGAATAAATGATACTAGTATGAATGGTAAGTATGGACTGTTGAAGAGCAAAGTTGTGAGGTTGGCTGGGTGGAGGGAGCTGCTGCTGGATTGGGTTAATGAGGTGGTCTGGGAGCATGGACCGGGTCCTGACTGCAGTATGCATGGAGTTCACTTTAGCCTGGGGGGGATTTGTAGCCCTAAGACCACTGGTTAGACTCTTTTTGCCTCAGGCCATGTATCCACTCAAGCCTTTGAGTGTGAGTGTGTGTGTGTGTGTATACAGATGTATGCGTGCTTGTATGGTGGTATGCCGGGAGACAGTGATTGTAATATTGCCCTCAGGATGACTCTGGTTGAAGCTTTGAGATCTCTGTGTTTAGTGTTGGAATTTGTGCATTAATATACATGCCTGTGTTTGCATGCGTACCCATTCCTGCTTGCATGCGGTGTATTTGCACTTGGATCTGTGTGTTTTGTGATTTTGTGTATCGAGTCCAACTACAAATGTGTACATAGCATCCCCCATCCCTGGCCCCAAATCTCATTACCATTCCACCCTTCCCTCCATCGTTTTACTCAACGCCATCAAGGCCTTGCCTCCTGGTGTTTGCATTGTAAATCAGGCCTGACAATAAGGCAATGATTAGATCCTACTCGTATTCAAAAACATCTTATTTATTTATTCATCTCCCCCCCTTGCAGGGCATCAAGATGCATAATATCTGACCAAGGTGACATACCCACTTCCAAATGTTATTCATTGCTTTTGCAGGTCAACCTTTTCACCAACAAACCCAAGACAGATTAAATGAGATTTTTATGACAGGATATGCATGGAAGGACTGCCTCTTTGATGCATGTACATACAGTACCAGTTCAGATATCAGACTACGTTAAAGTGTTGCAATCTATGGGTAAGTGGCTTAGAAGCTATCCTCTGGTGTAAAACTGTGGCACACTGTCCCTATTTTCATCAATATGCACAAGATATTATGTCTGAAAAGTTGCTGGATACTAAAAGCAGGTCCAATTGTACTGGACTATTTAAGTCAGTCAAACTTTAGTGATGTTGTTATTTTGGGGTTTTAAGAAAATGGTATCATGGGGACTGGGCTAATTTCTCTTCCAATTGCATCCTGCCCTTGTGAGATTATTTCATTATTTCTGTTGATAATGAAAGCAAATAAGACTGTCGTATGTGTATTTGATAAGCCTCTACAAGTCTGTTGAAAATCACATAAGGATTTTTGTTTGGTTCATTGGTTAATCAGTGCTGATCATATAAGTGAACAAATATATGTGAAAAAGTGCTTGCCCGCTTCCTGATTTCCTATTTTTTGGATACACTTAAATGTTTCAGATCATCAAACAAATTTAAATATTAGACAACGATAAGACAAGTAAACACAAAATGTAGTTTCTGAAAGAAGGTGTTTATGAATAAGGGGAAAACAATCCAAGCCTACTGGCCCTGTGTGAAAAAGTAATTGCCTGCAATCAAGCGTTTGTGATAACTGGCAATGAGGCTTTCACAGGGCTGTGGAGGAATTTTGACCCACTGATCTTTGCAGAATTTTGTAATTCAGCCACATTGGAGGGTTTTTGAGCACAAACCACCTTTTTAAGGTCATGCTACAGCATCTCAATCAGATCCAGGTCAGGACTTGGACTAGACCACTTAAAAGTTTTCATTTTATTTTTCTTAAGCTATTCAGTGGTGGATTGGCTGGTGTGTTTTGGATCATTGTCCTGCTGCAGAACCCAAGTGTGCTTCAGCTTGAGGTGATTCTCCTTCAGGAGGTTTTAGTAGAGGGCAGAATTCATGGTTCCATTTACCACAGCAAGTCTTCAAGGTCATGAGGCAACCAAATAGCCCCAGATTAACATCAGATTAACACCACTGTATTTTACTATTTGTATAATGGTCCTTTCTCTGAAATGCTATGTTAGCCAGACGTAAATGGGCACACACCTTGCAAAAAGTTCAACCTTTGTCTTGTCAGTCCACAGAGTATTTTCCCAAAAGTCTTGGGGATCATCAAGATGTTTTCTGTCAAAACTGAGACAAGCCTTCGAGATGCATTGGCTTGCATCTTTGAACTCTGCTATGCAGGCCTTTTTTGCTCAGTCTCTTCCCTATGGTCGAATCATGAACACTGAACTTAGCTGAGGCAAGTGAGGCCTGCAGTTCTTTGGATGTTGTTCTGGGGTTTTGTGTGACCTCTTGGACAAGTTGTTACTGCACTCTTGGGGTAAATTTGGTTGGCTGGCCACTCCTGGGAAGGTTCACCACTGTTCCATGTTATTGTCATATGTAAAAAAAAAAAGGCTCTCGCTGTAGTTCACTGGAGTCCCACAGCTTTAGAGATGGCCTTTCCAGACTGACATGAGACACTTTTTCACACAGGGCCATATAGATTTTGATAGAGGAATTTCATAGCATTTCAAACAAACATTCACATCCTCAAGATTAACTGTAATGATTTTTACAGGTGAGTTGGCCACTTAACTCATCTTTCCTTAGTTTGGTAATTGGTTGCAACAGTCTTAGCTTTTGAAGGAAACACTAAACACATTGACTTCTATTGAAATCATGCTGTAGTGAAGAAGATATGAATTCAATAAAATTAAAGGTCTTCATTTTATTAAGACCATACATTTTTTGTACATTTGTTTACTGAGGTAGTATAAGGTGGAACTAGTGAAGTAAACTCCTAATGGGTATTACAAAGATTGCAGATTATTACATTTATTTTCTGATCTGAAGGTTATGTAAATGCCACTACATGTGCCATGTATATCTAGTATAAGAAGCTAATAAGCTAAATTATAGAGCTGATATGCTAAAGTAATATAATTAAATGGGTACTGGCTGTTCACTCTTGTTTATGAGAGAAGAGAGCGGAAGATCAACAGATGGATTGATGCTGTGGCTGTACTGATGCGGATGCACTACTAGTCTGTCATGGTGAAAAGAGAGCTGAGTGTAAAACTAAAGCTCTTGATTTACCGGTCAATGTTTGTTCCAGCCCCTTTTAGGTGGCTGGCCTCTTCCTTACACATGGGGTGAGGAGTTTGGCCATCTGGGAGGGGCTCAGAGTAGAGCCGCTACTCCTCCACATCGAAAGGAGCCAGTTGAGGTGGTCCGGCCATGACATGGATGCTTTCTCCTGGCTGGGGTATTCCAGGCATGTCCCACCGGGAGAAGCTCCTGCGGCTGACCCAGGATATGCTGGAGAGATTATATCTGGAAGAGTTCAAGTACCTCAGGGTCTTGTTCGCAAGTGATGGGAGAAGGGAGCCGGAGATCGACAGACGGATTGGTGCGGCGGCTGCAGTGATGCAGACGCTGCACCGGTCCGTCGTGGTGAAGAGGGAGCTGAGTGTAAAAGCGAAGCTCTCAATTTACCGGTCGATCTACGTCCCTACCCTCACCTATGGCCACGAGCTGTGGGTAGTGACCGAAAGAACGAGATCGCGGATACAAGCGGCGGAAATGAGCTTCCTCCGAAGGGTGGCTGGCCTCTCCCTTAGAGATAGGGTGAGAAGTTCGGCCATCCGGGAGGGGCTCAGAGTAGAGCCGCTGCTCCTCCACATTGAAAGGAGCCAGCTGAGGTGGTTCGGGCATCTGACAAGGATGCCTCCTGGGGTTGGTGTTTCGGGCATGTCCCACCAGGAGGAGGCCCCGGGGCAGACCCAGGACACACTGGAGAGATTATATCTCTTGGCTGGCCTGGGAACGCCTTGGTGTTCTCCCGGATAAGCTGGAGGAGGTGGCTGGGGAGAGGGAGGTCTGGGCTTTTCTGCTTAGGCTGCTGCCCCCGCGACCGGGTCCCAAATAAAGCGGAAGAAGATGGATGGATTATGTCTCTTGGCTGGTCTGGGAATACCTCAGTGTTCCCCCGGATAAGCTAGAGAAAGTGGCTTCAAATAAGTGGAAGAAAGTGGATTGATGGATGGTAATGGTTGATACTGTGGAGTCTACATGTGTACAGCGTCAAGTGATAGAAAGTGTCACGGTTAACTTGGTAATGTAAGATTATGCCGTGTTGTTGGCTTGTGGGGCTAACATGCTAAAGTAAAATAAATAAGATGATAATGGATAATATTATGGAGCAAACATGCTAACAAAACATATTTAACTTGGTCACTTTTTTACATTATATATATAGGTATGCATATACAGCACACTAATGCATGCTAATGTTAACATTCAGCTTTAATCTGTTTGGAGACTGAATTCAAGAGTGCTATAAAAATCTGAACATCACAGCCTCACATCAAACCACCAATTCAGCAACATGGTTATTTTCAGTTTTACATGTGAGGACTCACATTACCTGTACTCCACAGTTTGTGCGACTGTCAACACCATCACCTCTGTTCACTTCTTTGCTGTGAAGTGTTGATAAGTCAACCTGAGAGAATACTGCATCTCTGTCTACAACAGGCTTGTTTTTATTAATGAACCAGTGTAAGCCCCCTACCAGGTCACAGTTTGGCATGCAAGAAGTGTTCTCCAGGGTGCTGCTTTGTGTGTTTAAATCGCAAAGTTTCTTTTTATCACCGTAGTCAGTGGCACGAAACACTCTCATCCCATGTATAATAGAAGCTGGACACTTTGTAAGAAATTCACCTTTAAACCAAAGCAGAGAAAAAACACTTCAGACATAGCTGAACTGTGAAGTCCACAGGCAGTGATCACATCATGTGTGACTAGATATGAATATTTATTCAATGCCGGAGGTAAACGGGGTGAAACCGCAGCTACACTGCAGCCTAACCTTGCATCAATAGAGCACAGGCCCATTCTATGCCTGAGAATTGTTGGAAAATTGAATGCTGAATAGAAATGTTCCTTATTGCACACAATCCGATGAAAGAGAACGTCTGCCTCCAATCCAAATTCACAAAACCCTTTGATGTTTGTTGAAATAATTTTATGCCTACTTCTCATTTTTTATTTTATGCTTGCTCTTGAATTTTGATTGTGACTACAGGCACTTTTCAATTGATATGCATTACGAACTTTGCAATAATTGAAAGGGCCTTGTTGAGGAACAAACATGTCATTTATCCCCGAAATTAATTTCACAACTTATTGTGTAACCACACACCTTTGGTGACTTTGGAAAGGGTTGGTGACAGATGCTTATTGTCTTCAAAAATTGTACTTTCAAATTCATGAGAGAATTTTTTTTGCTGGGTTGAAATTAAATATCTTGTTGGTGTTTTTCTGGGTTTTTTTCCCCAGTGTTCTTGTCTGCTCTTGTATGTACATTCACGCCTCAGCAGCCTTGGTATAGCATGTGTTTGTGCACAAGTTATGTTTCAGTGTGTGTATATTTATGGATGCACCATTGCCTGCTCAAATTTACCATTTGGTGGCTTGTTCCTTTGAGGGATGGCAAAACTTGAGAGGCTGCGTAAAATACTGTGTGGTAATTGGAATTGCTTTATCTTCAGTCTCATCAATTAATGTGCAATTTTCCATTTAATCACTAACACGCTCGCTTCATTTGCAATTAAAATGAGGACTGATAACAGAGAAGATGCCTTTCAGCTGATACCAGTTGGAATGAGAACAGAAACCAGAAGACACAATCGGTACACAACACGACTCACTGAGACATGCGCATGGCACACAAACAAGTGTGAACGCACGCAGAGCAAACAGTCCTGCTTATATATGGGTGCACTGAATACATACACACTGAAACAGAATGACACAATAAAACATGCAGATTTACAGCTGAAACCCCAAATTAGAAACCAAATCACCATTTGAAATCAAAATGCTGGCAGCGGTGGTGGATAGGGGTGCCACTCAAACAGAGAAAGGTCTACTATGGTTGTCTTTTCTCTGACTTTCCCATTCAGAGACATTGTCAGGGTCTGAGTCTCAGTGGGTGATGAGCTGACTGGCAGTGAAATGTCTGTCATGTAATATCCCAGAGTAGAGAGGAGAAAAAAGTTGCTCTTGCTGCTTCCCGTCTTTCTCCTGAAGATACTGAAGTCTACCCAAAAGGAGCCTTTTTGTTCACTCAGCTCAACACACAGGAGGCCATAGGAGGAGATTTTATAGTGCTGGAAGGAGGAATGCCGCATAATACTCAAACATAATCTCATTAATGTTTCTGTAATAGTCCAACTTGTTGTGTCTTATATACTTATTCATTACATATTTTTGCAGTTTTTCTTTTGTAGTCTGTCCAAGATCCTCGTTTATACTATCATGTAAACAGTGTTATATGATTATTATAGTCTGTAACTTCACTGTCAAATACTGCAAATCCTTGGCTTTAACAGTCTGGTTGATTTGCTCCATTTTCCTGAGGCGGTATCTCCTGAGCGGATGTTGCAAGCGCTACAGAGATTTTGGTCAGATGTTCCAGTTTCATTTCACTAGCTGGTAATCAAGTGCTTTTCCTCCAGGTCAATACCATTCAGTCCAAGTGCACCAGTCCATTGTAACTGCTGCCTGTCTTTCACAACCACGCAAGGCTTTATGTGGCATTAGAGTGCATTTTTCCAATAACTCTCCCAGCTCAGGGTACCGAGCAAACGGATTGTTTAAAGTGACAGATTGAAACATCCCATGTGTCTGATCTCACATGATTTGTGAGATCAGAGTTTAAAGCCTGCCTTTTTTTAAAAGTTGAAATCTCACAAAAGGTTTAATAAAGTTTAACCACACCTTTATCTAAAACACATTTTCTGCCATCAGCTCACATTAACAAGGCGTTTTCATGCAGTATACACATAGGTTAAATGTAACTTAAGGAAAGAGATCCAGCTGTGCTGTGTGTGTGTATGTGTGTCTCTGCAAACCAATTAGCTTCCTTCAGTGGGGGTGGGGGCAATGGTTACAACAGAGTTCCACAGGGTACGGCCCTCAGCCCTGTGGGGTCTTGGCCAATAGCAATTAGCCTACCAACAAGAGCCCTAATTAGCCCTCTTGATTGGCTTAGTTACAGCACAGCAACAACATCAGCAGCCAAAACATAGAGACGACCAAGGTGACTCCGCCACAATGCATGTAAAGCCATCTGTAATTAGCAAACAAGCATAGCTCTCTGTAAATGGTAAACAAGTAGTGGGCTTTATTTGTGGTATCCTTATGAACCTGCTGCTATGTAAGGTATTTCATTAAAAGGGCTGCACACACTTAATCAGGTTGTTTTCTTTTTACTTGTCAGCATTGTTAGATCACTCAGTGTTAATACTGACTGTTCTGTGAGCTCTATGCAACACATGCAGAAGTAGACTGAAGAGAAATATAGCAAAGAAATAAATTAGTAAGTGCAGAAGGGATAGAAGTGTGAGATGATGTGTTTGAGAAACCCATCTCATATGATTTAATCATAGCAGCACCTGGTGGTGGCTGCTGTCATAGAATTTGCAATCACTGCTTGCTTGCACTGGATTTATGATTTTTTCTTTCTTGTCTGTTTCTTTACCAGTCTCAATGTGAAACTATCCCATGATGCAACATGTGTCCCCAGCATCTGCAGTGACAATGATGGCCACCCAGAGCGCTCCTCCGCCATCGTACCAGGAGAGCCAACAGGTTAGAGCGCCAACTTAAAGACTTGTCATATGGTACAAACCTCTGTACAGTAACCCCTGTGTCTAATGTGAACACACAGCTTGGCTTATGGAGGTTTTCTGTGTTATCTGAGCTCTTACTTAACTGGGGATGTGCCAACAAGCATAAATCCGGATGTGATGAGAAGGATTGAAGGTTAAAGATTTGAAAAATAATCATTTTGAATTTTTACCTAAACTGAAACTTTTACTGTTTTATAGTTGAATTTCTAAGATGATTTGTAGTACACATTTAAGAGCAGCCTCTCATGATTCATACATAGTGTCATTTTAAACAACTTCTGGAGTTAAAGAAAAAAAAATGAAAGTAACGTTTAACCTTTGGGGTTTTGTTGACAGGGGATTTATGCCCTTGTTTTTTATCTAGCTATCTTTTCTCAGTATGCATTAGGCTGTTCTTTTCAACAGGAGCTGAGGTTTTGAATTTGTTTTGATTTTTGTGAGAACACAGAAATTAACTAAATGAAAATGACATAAAATGTTTTGCTAAATTACAAATCATTTCATATTCTATGACATATAATCTAAACCGTATACTCAATGATATCATGACCTGCCTTTGGTCCTGTCTACTCACCCGTTAGCCCAATCAGTTCCAACCTACTAAGGCCACACTTGCTATCTGGCCTCCAGGTGTTAGCCACCTGGAGGCCAGGTGTTAGCCTAAAACATATAAAGTGGAACTAGTGTGGAGCTGGCTTGTTGTGTTGTGGGCTGATAGTTTGGTAAACTCACAAGCCATGCATCAGCAGATGTACTGATGTTCTTTACAAGGATATGTTCTAAACAGACTTGTATAGAATTTTGGATGGGTGATCCTTTGTGAGAACTACAGTACAGCACCATTCATAGATGTAAAACAAATGTGTAGCTATTTGTAGTGAACCAGCCTCTAAATCTACTATTCAAAATCATATCTGTTTGTAACTTTTCCTTAAGTTTATGAGAATTATTAAGGGTGAACATGAAAAAAGATGCTGTCATAAAAGATGATAAAGCACATAAAGAGAATCCCTGGCTGAACATTAGCTTTAAATAATAACTTACAGATACAGTGATACCTGTGTAAAAATACACAGCTTATACCGAGTGATCACCAGAAAGGATAATACATAATAGTACAGAAATATTAGAATAGAGAATATTTTGTTCAGCGCCACAGACATCCTGTGATGGTGGAATAGAGTAGGTTCATCTGACCATCTAACCCTGCTTGTTGTTCATAGCACCTCTGTCTGCTCTCGCCAGAGGATTAGTGCCAGGGGAGAGCTCCCGAGCTGCAGCCTGTGTGCTCGGTAAATGCAAATTAGAGCTAGTTAAGTGTGAAGAACCTAATTTATTTCCCATTTGGTGCTGGGATTAAGACTTGAAGCTTCCTTCCACCCCACCCTGCTGAAAAAAAACAGAAGGGGGGATGGGTTTTTTTTTACATTCATATCCTCACAAAAAACGAATGAGAGAGAAAAGTGGAATGAAGGAAGAAGATAATCAAGGAGATGAGTGGTCATGTTTGTAAAACATGTTAGCCCTCTTTCTCACCCACAATACAAATACCTTCAAAAGAAGCAAAAACATCCTATGAGACTTGTGCATCTTATAAGACATATATAAAATCTAAACATTTACTGACAGAGGCAGTCAAAATCTTTTGTACTCCTTTTCTATATTCTGATTAATTCACTGTTCAGTTTCTTGTTCCAAACTGGATATTTATCATTTAACAGCAGTCTATAAGATCTGTAAGTGTCTTGTTCAATTACTCAACCTGTCCTAACTCACTCATTCACTCACAATTCATTTGCTTAACAGCATCATCAGGCCATTGACCTGTCGAGCCATAATGATTCATGCCAGCGACATCCTCATTTGGCGTCTGACAGAATTCAGTGCATGTTGTGGCCTTACTTGCTTCGAAAAGCAATTACAAGAATTACTTTTAAAAAATGACTTTTATATATATCTGAGGGGCTGTCATCACCCTGCCAGGTGGGTGGGTTGGCAGTCAACATGGACACCCAAGTTTGTGAGTGTGATAACCTAGGATTTCCAAATTGATACCAAAGGGCCACATACTAAAAACAAACAAGTTCAAATCTCAGTGACCTAAACCTCAAGGTTAGAGGTCAGAGGTCAAGTTTTCTGAAAATCGTCGTCTCAAGTTATCGGAATGAAACTGCGATAACTTGAGATGATGTAGGATTTTGAAAGTACTTAATTAGTGGTAATTACTAAATATGAGCATGTCAGCATGCTTTAAATGAATGATAATCATTAAATCTTAGCACTGCCGTGTTAGGAGTATTACTGTGAGCGTATTAGCATCCTAAATCACCGTATATATGCAACATCACAGATGATACTAAAACAAAAGCAATATTCAAAGTCATAATTGCCAATGTAAGAAAAAAAGAACATAAATTTATCATTAAGTCATTTTGTGATTATTTTAAATATCACCAGATGACGGGCACGACTCAACAGAACACCAAGACCCCACAGGTCCACATCCCAGCAGCCTCCGCAGCACCAAATAGCTCTGTCAGTGTGACCCTTGACCCCCAGGCCCAGCTTGAATCTGACAAGAGGGCTGTTTACAGGTTGGTTACATTTTTCATGAGACATCTCTTACTGTAAGGGCTATAAGCCAGTCTGAAAACATAAATATGTAAAGATGACCAGGGACAAGAAGCAGAGAAAGACCATGTTGTTTATCAGTGGTTTTTTGTTTTGATTATTTAGCCATGTGTTTGTGTCATGAAGTTTGGCAGTGTGCACCCTTCTGCTTCTGAATTACATTTCAATTGTTCCCCTTTGAAGAAATGTTTCATTTCATGCTGACTTTAAGAGACTGTAGTAAATTAACTTGATGTGTTACTCACCGATGAAGGACACAGGCACTAGTGTTGTTTTTAATGCATTCTCTCAAACTAGCCATGACATAAAAGCTTTTGGAATTATACTTGAAGGGGCTTTCTTCAGATTTCATTTATAAACCAGAGAGCACCTTTGTTCCTTGACTCCTCATAGGCAGTTCAGTTTTCTCTGCTTTGAACTGTGTAAATGTTACAAGACTTTAAAAAAAAGTATCTCATAGTGCAGCAGTTGTCTGTATAATGAGGTGGGCTCTAAATTGTTATAATTATCACTCATTATAAACTCACTGTTTTGAATTACGAACAGCCAACAAAAATAAAGCAGACCAGAAGAGGACAAAAAAGAAATTTAAATCATTTGTTTATTTGCTGTTGAAAGTGATATTTGAAATTTTATTGGCCATTTGTTTTGTGTGAGGTTTTAGCTTGACTCCAGATCAACATTGTAAAACATAATTTATTTCTCTTTCACGCCAACAGCCATTTTCAAAGGTAAGCATCACTCTTCAGATGAAAGAGAGCTTCTTTTGGAATCACACTTGTGAATAGATGTTCATTTAAGTAGAAACACATGAACCATACTAATAGAGATAATAGAGATGTTTGTGAAAATGGATTTCATCATGTGTCACAATTACTCGTAATACTTATTTTACAGGCTTTTACTTTATGTTCTGGCCAATGTCTGTGTAAAGTGCAGCAATATTACAAAAGAAAAAGGTTATACTGTTTACAGGAAATAAAGAAAGTAGTTACCACAGTTACGCTGCTGCTTAGGTTATGTTTTTATATTAGCTGCCTGGCACTGGTAGATATATTAAGTTGACATTTATGCTGTGTAGTGAATTGCTTTTTTACATTTTCAGATTGTGTGGAAGTTCTGTATTCAAATTATTCAAAATTCAAATTAATCATATGATCAGCAAATAAATCTCAAGTCACACTTTCAGCACCATTTGACTAATCTTTTATTTAAAAGTCTACATCTCTCTCTCTCTCTCTCTCTCTCTCTATATATATATATATATATATATATATATATATATATATATATATATATATATATATATTGATTTGATTTGATTTTGAATAGAATATTGATATATATATATATATATGTTTGTAAGAAAATTACTGCTTGGGGAAAACCCAGAATGCCAGCAAAAAAAAAAAAATGCCAGCAAAAAAAAAGATACAAATTACACCTCCCTCTTCTCTCAGCTCATCACTAGAATATTGATAAACCCTTATAATGAGTTTATATTATCTATTTATGAAGTAAATTATTCAAAATATACAGGCATTTTTAATCAAGCTGGCTGATCTCCTGGTGTTGCCAGACTATCAGCAACTAACTTGATTTGTTGAGTGAAGGCTGCCCAGCACTGTATGGTATTAGGGTCCCACCTGAGTGTATCTGCCACTGCTGGAGATGTGAGTCCCCCCCCATGTGCAGACCTGAGGCAAGCCACTGTAAAGTCCTTGGTTGATCCACTGAGATACAAGGCTGTCTTTGATGTGAGGCACCATGTTTGGAGCAGCTCCGGGTGTATTTGTGGTGGTGGAATCAGCCCCTCTTTCATTTCCTCTGGGGAGTTTTGGATCTTGGTTTCCTCCTTTAACAGTTCTCAACCACATATACAATACGAATTACTAATTCTAGCTGTGACATATAGAACATTTGAAATTATTAAAATGCGATCTCAGTTATAAAACCTGTTTGTTGACTACTTGCTTTTATTATTAAGCTAAAAGCTACAGCTGACAAGAATAGACTTGCATTATATGAACTGACTGTCCTTAACTGGCACTTTAATCATATAAAGACAAAATATGTGCATCCCATTTGAATTGCACCCCTGCATTGACTATAATTTCCAGTCCATCAGGTTAGATTAGATTAGAATCAGGTATTCCAGAGTATAGGTACCAGTGATTAAAACCAAACAGACAGTGATGGGAAGAACCTGTATTGTTTAGCTCTGATATTTGCATCTGCTCTTCTCTCTGCAGTTTTGACTCTGCTTGCACAAAGGAAGTAATCTTTACAATCCTTATAAAGTAATCTTTTACACTTGTTTCTGGGCAAGAATATTCCAGATTTGATTTGATTTTTTCACAAACACAGTATAGCTAATAAGTTGCGAACAAAAACACTAGCAGTCTGTTAATACTTTACATGTATACTGAAATTAAACACTCTCATAAACTTTAGTGGCACTTATTAATAATAAATAGCTAGATGGTCTTGTAGTTCCCCAAATGAAAGTGAAAGTTCAGAGAGTGGAACTTCTTTAGTAGTGCTCAGTAAATATTTAGTCATTTTACTCTGTTAGGAGTCTTCCTAGGGGTGGGATGGGTCAGTAGGTTTGAGGGTTTGCTCCATGATCACAAGGTCGGGGGTTTGAATCCACCGAACAGTTATCCTGAGGTACCCTTAAGGAAGGAGGTACCCTTTTATACACACTGCTCCCCGGGTGCTGGATTAGTAGATCCCTATTGCTTCACTGAGTGAATGGGATACATGCAGAGGCCTATAAGGGGATTAAAATTTAAAAAATGATCATTAAATTGAGAAAAGTTTTCCATTTGAGATATCTCCTTTCCAACTATGAACCTTCACAGAATGGCAGGGTCTGTGAAACGTAGTGTTACAGACAAACATAGCTGTAGATGATCAGTGTCTTTATGTGATAAAAAAGCAGTGGGCTAAAGGGTAAATTGAGATGAGAGTAAATGGTGCTACGGAGAATATAATGTCGAATGAGTCAGTTAATATGTATAATGGCCCGTCATTAAAATGCAGTAATTAGCTTTTAGAGGCAGCCCTAAGAATTCACCAGCATGTGCTGTTTAAAATCTCCTATTGAAATAGTTGTGTTTAAGCACTCAAAGAAGTGCTGAGCAGATTAGAATTTTTGGCATGACTGTTGCCCTTGTGAGGAACTAATGACTAAACGCACCTTGTTATAAACACAATTAAATTTGACTTCACTTCCGTCTCCCACAGTGAGTGAAATTATGCAAAAAGACACAAATAGCACTTTGTTTTTATGCTTCTGTGCTGTGCTCATATGGGGGCTGTAGACTTTGAAAGGAGAAGAGCAGTGAGAATCAGCATCTCTGCCATTTTTCTTTAATTATTTTGCTCAGGAAGCCTGTGCAGGCTTTAATGTTTCTTTTCACTAATTGCTGGAATGCCAATTTTATGAGGAGATGTGTGCTTTTCTCTCTCCGTCTCTCTGTCTCTCTGCCTGCTTTGTTATTAGCAGCAGAGTAAATGTGTGATAGGGTAATTAGCCTAATGAGTTGTGGCATTTACTATAAAGATCCTTCTGGATTCTCTGCATCTTATTAAAAAGCGGGTGAGTCTTTTGTTTTTTAGGTTGCGAATGTAGAATTTGCGGCTGAGATGGAAACACGGGCTTAATTGAAAGAGACATCATAATAGTCGTTTCTGTTTTCAACAGAAATGTCCTTGTAATTCTCAGAACCAGCCCGGGTAGAAGAGATGTGTTTACCAATGCGCTCTTTTAAGGTGACACTTTTATGCTTGACTTAACAGCTCACTTACTTTACATGAAGAGAACTTGGAGTAGAGAATCAATGATAAACAACAGGGTGAATGTGCTTTTCAAAAGTTCTCACAGGCTGTATCATACATCTGCTGTATACATTAAATGGAAGCATATGCTACATTTAGTTACTTACACGTTATTTCATAAATCTCTAAAATCAAATAAACACATTTTTGTCTTACGAGAAGTAGTCATTGTCATTTTATACGTTTCAAAAAATCTGAGAAAAATAGAAATAAAATTCGATTCCTTCTTGTCTTTGACAGCCGTACAAATGCAGAACTGTATGTGGTGCACATTACCACTGACATGCCTCCATAGTGGATCTTTGCTGAAAGCCCTTCTCATGCTGGTCCTGGCCCCTGTATTTTGAATTGATGGGGTTTCTTTGTGTTTCTGGAAAGGTTAGCAGTTAGCCATGCTGCTAGTTCCTTAATTCACAAAGCTAAAGCGAGTTATTCAGCCTCTATTTGCAGTTGTTGTTGACAACATTACAACATGACAATATACACAGGAGGAGATTACTTTTAATTTGATACATCCTAGGATTGACACATTTTGTTATAGCCTCCATGTTTGTGTGAGTCTCTAATGCACCATAAAGTCTATTTATCCTCACTGCCACAATGCATCAATGCGTTCTCCACCACTGTGCTGCTATTCCAGCAACCCAAAGTCTCTCACCATTTGATGGGCTTAAAACAGGCCGTGCTTTTTTCCATTTACCGGGTCAGCATGTGTTGGTGTTCAGCTGCTTCTGAATGCAAGAAACTGTGTCAAAGCTCAAGTGGCTTTATTGGCTGTTTCTTTAAGATACTCATTTTTATGAGTATCCTTCCGCTTGACTTTAGTTGAGAATGAAAGTCCAAATTTTACCTTTTTTTAATTTCTTACTTGGACAACTTAGCGATCCATGTTATCTTTTGTTAGCACGAGTGGCCTACAGCAAACACAGAATAGGACATAATTTACACTTCACAGCTGCTAACCCACACTCTGTGCAAAGACAACATTCATTCAGTCAGCCTCAATTTTTATCTTTATTTCTTTATTGAAAATAACAGTAGCTTTTTACAGAATGTAGGCGAAGTCACGTATTTTGTCAGCTTTTTTAAAAAGCGCGCATATATATATGTATATATGTATGTGTGTGTGTGCGTGTGTGTGTGTATTGCCAAAAGCGCAAGTAAAGAACATCTGCCAATGCAGGATAATCAGAAAGGATGTACATACACACAGGGATACAAAGTGAAATGAAAGGTAGACTGTTTAAATACAGATGACATATTGGTTGAAGGGTTTCAAGACCAGACATAAGAATAAAAGGCAATATTGAGAAGTACAGAAAAGGAGACTGGATTTTTTCAGATAATGCCGCAGGTTCTTTGTGTGTATGTGTGTGAATGTGTGACACACTCCTTTCTCTAACACAGGGTGTGCTTCAGACATGTAGCCTGGGGAAATGGGGCCTTGTTGGGAGCACACACAGCAGGGCTCACCACAAACTGGCTTCTAATATACAGGGGTACAGCAGGCCTGATTAGACTGGCAAACAGTGGGGAGCAGAGAGAGAGAGGAGGACCTCTGTCTCTTCCTCTCTCTCTCCAACTCACACGCATCCCCACGCAAAAACACACAGCGGTACCTTCAAACCCCACCCCGTCGTCTTTCTGTACCCACTTGGTGGCCTAACAGATTATTGCAAATGCAGGTAAACATGACTCGTTCCTTAGATGACTACGCTGCTTTGATTTGTGCTTGTTTTCATGCGCTGCTCTTCATCTGCAGGTTTAATGTTTTTGATAGGCTGTAGACAACTTGGTAGATTTAAGTGCTAAAACTCAAATGTAAAGAATATTTTCAACTGGGATTGACATTTCTTTTATTTTCCTTGAAAGACAGTGAACCTCTCACCACATTTCCATTCAGTAGCTCTCCTGGAGCTTCCAGTTATATAACACAGTCTTCCTCGGCAGATGGATTTGTACTTAAACATGTGATGGAATAGTGGATGTTCAAAAGTCCTCTTCTGAGTACCTCACTTTCCCTGTTTCTGTTTACCAGTTTCAAATCTGGATAGAGTGTACATGTCCAGACATTTATGATCTTTTTGTATAAAATGACTTTTTGAACATACTGAAAATGCATCCTTTGGTCAGATGAGGTAAAAGTATATATCTTGGCAGTAGCGACACTGCTTATGTTTGGAGAAAGAAAGAGGTCTACAAGCCAAAGAACACTTTCTCCACCGTTAAACATGGTGGTGGAAGGATTATGCTGTGGAATGCTTCACTGCATCTAGAACTGGGAATTTTGACAATTCTTCCAGATGTTTGTAATGTCAGATGCTGATGTTGGACCAGAAGGCCTGGTTTGCAGTCTCTGCTATGAATCATCCCAAAGGTGTTCTATCGGGTTGCACTAGCCTGCACTCATGATGGAACAGAAAGGGACAACACCAAACTGTTCTCACAAAGTTGGAAGCATGAAATTATCCAGAATATGCTGAAGCAGTAAGAGTTCCTTTCATTGGAACTAAGAGGCCAAACCCAACATCTGAAAACAACCCCACACCATAATCCCCCCTCCACCAAACTTTACACTTTACACAGTACTTGTCACAATGCAGACAAGTACCGTTCTCCTGGCAACTGCCACACATCTCCACTTCTATTGAGTCCAATGGTGGCCAATGGTGATTACAGCACTGCATCTGCCGAATTATATCGCGCTTGCAGATGTAAGGCTTGAGCTGCTCAATCATGGAAACCCATTCCATGAAGTTCTCTACACACTGTTGTTGAGCTAATTTCTAGGGACCATGGAATTTGGATGTCTGTAGTGATTGACTCAGCAGAAAGTTGGTGACCTCTGAGTACTACCACTCTATTATTTTAGGAGGGCTATCACTTTGTGGCTGAGTTGCTGTCATTCCCATTGAAAGTTGTCCGTGGAATATTTAGTAGCAAGGAAATATCACAAAGTGGCTATCATGGTACCATGCTCCTGAAATTTACCCATTCTTTTACAAATACTTGAAGAAGCAGTCTACATACTTAGGTGCTTGATTTTATATTTATGTAGGCATGGAAGTGATTAAAACACCTGACTTCAATGATTTGAATAGGTGAGTGAATACTTTTAACAATATAGTGAATAATAATAATTCTGCTTTATTTATATATGACCAAATATAGCATTAGCAAGGAATAAGTAAAGGATTGTATTATGAATAGTAGATTGATGTTGTGATAACACAGTTACAATATCACATACCATACCTGTGGTAGACAGTTGAAGCAATGAAAAAAAGTTAAAAGTAGAGATCAAATGGTTGATGTAAAAGTAATTAAATGTAATGAAGGGATTTTCCAAATAGTTAGCTAAGGTTAAATATTTAATTAGAAAAAAGTTGCAATAGTTGTCATTAAAATGTTGAAATCATAAGCTTAATTCATAGAATAACTGCTGAAAACACAGTGCAAAAGTGTAATGAAAAACTATTTAATACAGTTAGATAAATGCCTGCCAGGTGGGCGTGTCCACTACATTGTCCCAGTAGATCTGACATCATGTGAAAACTGTGGTTTAAAACAATATATATCAACAAGGTCATTTTTTCTGTTAAAAACTAGGACTAGTATTACACATTTTATAATTGGTTAAAATAATCATAATTTAAACATAGGTTGTGATGATTAAGGGGTTCAGGGCTATGGATATGTGGGAAAATACAACAACAACAACAACAGAAAACCCCAAAGAAATAATAATAAATGTAAAAAAAAAAAAGTACCACATACTGTATGTGTTTTTCACTTTAAGACAAGACATTTTTTGTGCTTTTTGAAAGTGCTCTACCTTTTGTTGTGTTCTGTTATCTGATCAAAAATGTACTGGCACCTTATTCCCTTGCTTAGATCCACAGGTCATAAAGCAGATTCCACTAAAGCTGCCACGTGCCTCACCTTCATGTTTAAGTCATCATGCTCTCCGCTCGCCTCTGATTCTCCATTTTGGGCTTTTCGTTGGTGATCCAGCATGGTGCAGTGCAGGAAAAAGTGTGTGTGTGTGTGTGTGTGTGTGTGTGTGTGTGTGTGTGTTGGGGTGAGGTGGGGGGTTGGTGATGACTCCACTCACTGGCCGTCCTGTAAATCGCTCTTTTATGGCCCTCATAATGATCCCCCAGCCAGCAATCTCGATTCCGTCGCACTGCAGATAGGAACCGCTGCTTCTGGCAGTCAACATGAGGGTGCTCAAGATGGCTGGAGGAGGTAGCGGGAGACTGGAAAGCACACACTGTGTGACTACACACTGGCACACACATACATATGTTCACATTCATAAAAATGCATGCCTTTTCACACCCCATCTACCTTAATCCCAACTTCCTGTGTAAAGGTCATAGAAAGTGCCGAAGGATGGTGTTTTGACCTCACTCAAAGTTGGTGAGCTCCAACAGCGTGCAATTGTGTAACATCATCAGAGACAGACTTCCTCATGCAGACCAATAGTGCCTTGATAGTTTTAGGCTTTTACATGATTTTGGAATATACCAACATTGAACTGCTGACAGCAACGGTTAGCTTAGAATTTCCAAAAGTAATCTCAAAACCCATAATTACTTTGTCATATCCACTGAACTTGATTTTACACAAGAGAACGCACAGATGTAGTTTGCTTTAACAAAAGACTTTATATGATCTGTTTTGCCAAAAACACTGCAAAATGTTAGACTGAAATTTCTAACATTTGATTTCTACAAAAGTGTTTATTTAAACAATATGAAATGTGGTTTAAAGCCAAGAAGCCAGGCAAAGAAAATATACGAAAAATTAAATGCAAATGAAATATAATGAATGCAAATGGATGGGTTTTACAAAGCTGTTGTTGTCTAGATATAGATCTCACCATATACATAAACAATTTGTTTCTAGATTTCATTATCACTTTAGCTCAACAAAGTCTGTTGTATAACAGTTTAATGAACTTTACTGTTTGCGAATCCTAATTAGAGTCAGTGTCATTAAACATGACATGCAAACAGCAGGAAGAACAGATAAATGAAACGTCTCAATCTATAGCTTGCATCATCAGCTATAAAAACTGTACAGTTAAAGATGTCTCTCTGTTTTCTTTTTTAACATGCAAGTGAGCTTTTTATTACTCATTCACTACAAATGTCACTGAAAATTACAGCACATGGCATGAATAGTAAAACAAAACATGTCACATTCGGAACAACAATTCAGATGAAATGTAATTACTGTACAAGTTGGCAAGTTTGTTTTTTGTTTGTTTCACCTGTATTTATTAAAACATACCGTTTGTGCTGCCGTCTGCACTCTCATGGACATTTTCACTTTTCTGCACTCCTTCCTGACTGAAGACATGTAAATCTATTATATTCTATTATATTACTAAAAACAAAATTAACTACTATCTGACAGTGGCAAGGACATTTTCAAACCACTAATTTAAGAAAAGAAGCAATAAAACATTATGAAAACACTCTCATTGCACATAAAACTGTAGCAATGAAAAGTGCATAAAGTATCGAAAATAAAAAGAATTATTCTGCAGAAAAATATTCCCCCAAATTAACAGAGGTCTCTGAAAAAGCTCTTCATGAGGCCTTGGATATATTAAAACAAATTAATAATTTCTGTTCAACTTCCCTGTTTTATTAGTTTTATTTATCATGACATATGTTGGCCAAGGTGGTTAAGCAAGACGAAACTGATCTGTTACAATGATAAATAACTGAGTGCTTGCTCTGTTTCCACACCATTTTGTTTCCAGACCACTTTGTACACAGTACAAAGTGGTAGTACCACTTTGTGGTCTGCATTTGTACTGTTCTGCCTTGCTTGCCTGCTATCAGTTTACCAAAGAGACCAAAGGTTTATCCACAATGCTCATGCGCAAAACCACCAGAAAAAAGCTTCTGGCCTCTTAGCTTGCTCACCCCGGTCATTGTGAACAGGAGATGGAGACAGCTACTACATTCTTTTGAGTACAAAACAGCGGAGCTTTCAATAATAATAGCCAGCTGCAGTCACAAGATTACAGTAATTTTAATGATGGATGCAAACAGGTTAGGAGCTTTATGAGATGAAAGGCTGTGATACGTTTTAATGTCTGTTAAAACATTATGTCTGTTTTTAGATCTGATAAGGCAAGCATTGCCTGCTTTCCTTTTCCTGATGGAACACCGCTTATAGTTTTGGGTACTGACACTATTTTTTTTTTTTAGCTCCTTACAAAAGCATAATCACATTCTAGTTGTTATTAAAGTATTCACCAATAGAAAGAGATCAAAATCAAATATTTCTCTCATGTTATCGTGTTAAGGTTATTTGAAGAAATAGCTTGATGCAAAGTGATTTAAATTTCTTGTCTTGGACATGCAAGAAATTCAGCTGTCATCTGGTTAACACTTTTAAGTGGCGTGCTCGCTTTGTTTTTAGCTTGCCTACTGTTATCACTTCTTTCAATTTGCCTGTTTATTTACCAGCCACTAAAGGTGTTGTGTACTCTCTAGCTCTTGCCACAATGCTCCTGAGGCTTTAAGCCCCGTAAGGCCAGATCTCCTTGACAGCACTGTGCTAATAGATGCAGTCAAGTATTTTTTTCTGTGTCTGATGTTTACAAATCACACGGGCATGTCTAATAAGACAAGGAAAGTATCAGTTTGCTGACACTTGTGGGCTAATATGTCATTTGCGTTATCTTTGAGTAGATATCGGAGCTTAGTAAAAATATGAGTTTAAATAAACTCAGAAAATTGTCAAAATTAATCAGATTGTGTAATAAAAATAACACTACATCTAAGACTAAATAAACCTCTCTCTCTCCCCCACCTGGATTCTTCTCCAAACCAACTCAAGCAGATACCAGACAAAAAATGCAGCATCTCTCCAGTGTGCACGTGACCGTCCTGTTTAATATTCCTGGCACGTAGGCTGAGGGAGCAGTATTAAATTGGGATCAGGGAGATTAGAGTATAATATAGTTGACTATTAAAGGCTAGAAATGAGAGCCATGGGTTAGAGCCTGAGTAGGGTCCATACCGCCACAATTCCCTACCATAATTTTAAAAGTGCTCAAAGCATTCAGTTAGAGTAGAAAAGCACTACATAAGTTCCTGTCGATTTACCGTTTATAGTCTATAGAATGAAAGTGAAAAATAATAGCAATAAATATTAAGCAAAGAACCAGCCAAGGAATTGTAAAAGTCAAATAGACAATCAGAAAAACAAGTCATATTTATTAATAAGATAGTATGAAACCAAAAGTTGTTTCATCTTCTGTGTGTGTGTGTGTGTGTGTGTGTGTGTGTGTGTGTGTGTGTGTGTGTGTGTGTGTGTGTGTGTGTAAACATTAGTAAAACTGAAGAACTTGTAATCTACACTGCGACTACTGTGTATTTGTGCACAGTATTGCACAGCACAGCTTTGTCTGTGAATGTGTTGCAGTGCTGCGTTTAAGGTTTTTCTTTTGGCAGTGTTGTATTGCTAGTGATGTATGAATGCCTCTGCCTTGCTAATGAGCAAAACAAATCCTGTTTTTCTTTGCCTTTCTGACTTTACTACTGGAACATGCTCAGCAAGGAGTAGCATCACTCCCAGATCTGTCATCCAGTTTCCAAGGCAAATGAAATGCAACAAAAGTGCAGTCTTCGAATCAGGCTGGACATTCTCATCAAAACTCGTGGGTTAGCTTGCTATCCAGTTAACTGGAACTGTAGAATCTTTATATAAAGAAGCTTTGTGTTTGACTGCATTTGTTCTCACTCACTGAACTAAAATCCTATCAACTTGGCTGTAGCTCAGGAGGTAGAGCAGGTCATCTACTGATTGGAAGGTTTGTGGTTTGATCCTGGTCTCCACGCCAAGTATACTTGGGCAAGATATTAACCCCAAGTTGCTCTCCAATGCAGCCATCAGAGTGTGAATGTTAGCTGGGAAGTACTGAAAAGCACTTAAGAAAGTGCTTTTGTGAAGGGGTGTGAATGTAGCATGTTGTATAAAGGGCTTTCAGTGCTATGGAAGAGTAGAAAAGCGATATGTAAGAATCAGTTCATTTATTGTTTGAAAGGTTCACAGTGTTCACCAGAAACAGTCACCTTGTTTTGAGATTTACAGTTACAGCCACTTAAAATAGTTGCCTCATCCCTGACAGGACCATGATGGATGCCTAGTGGAATCCTGATCGATTGCCGGCTGATAGATGACCCTCCTGTGACATGGACCATGCAACCATGAGTAGTAACGCCCCTAAGCAGCATTTAGGAATACTAGTGGTAATGTCTTGTGTATCCACCAGGGGGACCAGCCTGGAGGTGTATTCAGTTGAAGGCTTGCTCCACACTTGCACTCCAGTTACACAATAATGTGTATATATGCGTGTGTTTCTGCCAGAAATATGTGCCATTTTGTTCTAAAAACATCAGTGATCACTGTCGTTCTCTCTCGGTTTTTATTGCCACTATTAATTTTAAAGCTCATTTTTTTAAACCTTACAATGTAACTACAGCCCAGCCCATGCAGCAGTAAATTAATGACTAACCTTGTATTGTGTCTGGATTATCTCATTTGTTCTGCTGAGTGAAGTTTGGTCCATTTACAGTATCCTACCATACAATTGCATTTGTCCCTAACCATTGGGAACCCTCGCGTTTACTTTTATTGAGTGGAAAAAAGTTAGCGTTCATCCTCCAGCTTCACTATGCTAATATGTGGGGCAGCCATGCTAACTATACTGTAGGTGTATAGCTAGCCACCGTGTACCACATCATTATATACCAGCTAGCTCAACTTCAGTAACCCTACAAACGTCCCTGCTGTTTAGTTTCCTGTCATCGTTTATGTCAGAAGTGATAGCAGAGCTGTACGTTTTAATTTTTTCAGAAATCCCTCAGTCAGAACATGGTATGTTATGTTTAGGTGGAAAGTAGTGAGCTAACTTCTAACTCATAAATTTCACAAATTTTGTTTTCATGGATGCCTGGATTTTAAACTTAATTGTTACACCTGGTAGAGCAGCCACACTGATCACTTTATTAAAGATGAAAGAATTTAGACAGTTTGTAATTCTCAGTGATGCCGCAGTGTTCGTTTGACTTTCAGAGCTGAAGAGGAGTTTGGACCCAGAAATGGCTAATGACATCAGACTTACATACCTTTATCTTGGTATGTTCCACTAATCCATTCACTCAGACTTTCATGAAGAACAGTCCCATAATGTATTTTGTTGGTGAAACCGCAATCCTGAGTTCTATATTGAAAGTAAACAACAAACGACCACTAATTGACTCCAGAGGAACTCCATGTGGAGTGCCAGTTTTGTGTGATTCTCAATGGCAGATAGAAATACATTAAACATTTCCAGTATGAGGCTCCTTGGCTAAGGACACTGAATTCTAATTCTCAAGGGTTATTACTTTTCAACCAGTGATGGTTAAAAAACAAAACATTAACAACTTCACCTTTAAGGCCGAACGGTGTGTTTGTATATTTTTTCAGATTAAAACATAAATTAAATTGATCAGAATTTGCAAATTGTATTAGAACGGAGAGAAAATATTGAATACAGTCATTTTTACAATGATAGGAAAAGAAGGGAGAAAGTATAAAAGTAAACCAAAAGAAGCTAACACGGGAAGTATGATGGACTTATACAGACAGTGAATGAGTATAATTAAGTGCTTCTGTAAGTCATAGCAGTGAACCACTTTGCATATTAGCATCTCCTAAGTCAAATGCAACAATAACTAATCCCATTACTATTGTTTTACAACTTTATCTATAACATTGCTGATGATGCTTAAAATGAAAACTTTTTGTAACTTGCATATCTGTTATAAAGTTTCCTGAGTACTTGCTTGTTGTGGTATGAATCAAGAAAATACTAAAAATAAAATATTAGATGTCTCCACCCAAATTTTGCCACTTGTCCCCAGAGGGACATCAACATTTACATCATTATGTGAAAGCTGATAGGATCTGTGATTGATATGTTTGCCTGTATGGTTTACAGTTGAATGGAATTAAAAAGTATACTGCATCAATTTTCATCATCATTGTGTCTTTATGAAACAAAACTTTATGCAATCAATATTAATTTAAAAGTTATACAGCCACATTCAGATTCTACATAAATGTGCTTAAATGTAAGAATGAAAGTTCTTCACTCCTAAATGTGGCTTTTAGCTCCAAGCAGTATTTATTATGCATGTAGTAAATACAAGACACCATCAATCAAATCAATGCCTTTTCGTATTTTAAAACAGTAAACGCATCACCATTCCCCCAAGCCTTCACATATATGTTGTACATTTAAAACCATGGAATATGAATATAAAATATGCCATGTGTAAGCAGCTTTCAGGATTGTATAATTAGCTACACAAAATTTTTGTTATAATCCATTTGTCTTCCCAAGTACCCCTGGAATCAAAGTGGGGCGAGTGGGTGTGTTCAATAATGTAACATGTACTGTATACAGCAGCACACTATAGATCCTTGTACAGTATCCAAATGTCGTTCTCTGTGAAAGACAGAATGGAACAATTTAGATAACTCTCTGAAGCCCTGTGCCGTTACTGGACCATATCCTGTCCACTATAAGTACTTCACAGAGCTACCACACTGTTAAAAGTAGGACAAGGGCATTAGGAGTCCTTGGAGTACAGCTTATATTACAATATGTTTTAAATTCTTGTCCCTATTGACAAGTCTAATGTGTGCGTATGTGGTATCGAGTGGCAAATTGTTCACAGTACCATTGGCTAATTGCCATTTGAGTTAGTTGGCCATGAGCCCAGGTCACACTGCTGCATACATCCTTTTTGGGGTACATTTTAACATGACCTGAGATGCCATATAATTACCGTTTAACAGTGTAAACCTGTAAACTTCATCAAAGAGCACATCGCAGAAAACTGTTGTGGCCATGCTGACTGTAGCTTAGAAGAGAGGTTTGCAGACTGTAAACAGGAGCAGATATTGATTCGCCAACCTTCCAATTGATAGAAGACCTGCTCTAAGTATCCTCCGGTAAGATACTGAACCCCAAGTTGGTCTCTGATGCATTCATAGTGTGAACGTTAGAAAACACATATGTGTGAATGATGTAAGTTGTATAAAGTGCTTTGAATGCTCACTATATAAGAACCAGACTATTTAGTCTTTTGTAGAACCAGTTACAGATAGAAATGGAGGCTGAAATAAACCAAGCATGACTACTATCGCAATGATAGTAGTGATGTCCTCTGTTGAAGTGGAAGCTCTGCTTGGCTACGGTCAGGACAGACTTAGCTTTGACATCACTCTCGGGTTCTGCGCTTCTAGTTGCATTAGCGTTGTTTGTGCAGATTGCTAAATGCTTGCTCTTAGGGGGTCATGTGTTGGGTTGGGGGTTTCTCTGTATTATTGTATGGTCTTATAACAATATACAATATAACTAACCACTTAGCAATCTACAGTCTAATCAACCTAAAATGATTTTACAGACTATTCTTACACAGAAAATGAATCACCTGTCCCATTGCAAAATATAGAAGACATATAAATCGCTTTAGCTTTTGCAGATCAAAGTGAAATTTTAGTGATTGAACAGGTATTCTTCTACAACATAGGTGCTACCAACAGGAAAAAAAAATCTAAAAATCCATATTTGTTACTGATGGACATTAGAGAAAGACAAAACTCGTGACTGAAAAACTTTAGACTCTCCTACGCTCCCTGCAGAGGTCTGAGGGATCTTTTAGAAATTGTAATGTTAATTTCTGGAGACTTGATTGGTCTCTTCTTACCCGTTGATGATAAACTAAAGTGACTTCCATGTCTCCTTTAGACAGTAAGCTTTAATGTTTAAACGGTTACGGTGCTCCAATGTGCTGCCACCTCACCCTGGAGTAGCTATGAGCAAAGAAGCATGGGCATATCGTACTGAAAACTATTTTCCATTGGTGTGCCAAATTAATGCCTTACCTCTACTTGTTGCACACAGTTATCATTATGAAAACATTATTATTATGAAACATGAAAAACAATATGACGTTATGAAAAAGAACAATTTTCTAGTTGGGTTACACTTGGGCCCTATTCCAGGAAGTAGGATTAGCAAACAACACAGAGTTTGTTTGCCCAGGAGTTGCTGAGGGCAACTCCAGGTTTTCTGCTATAGAAAGACATTTAACTTCAATTTATGTCAGTTACTGAGGTAACAGACTCTACAAAAACCTACTGATTGTCAGATATTCTTTAAGTTTCTCTCGAACTCCTTCCCTCCTGCTGCACCTGAATTATTATGATAGCTGATTATTCATTTCCTCATTCATAATGTTGTTGTCAAAGCGTACAATGCAGCAAATTATTTTTTTAAAGTAATGTTTTATATGCAGCCTGTGCTGTGCTGTGACAACATTTCATGTTAAGTTTTTTTTTCTCAGATTGTGATTTAGTCATTAAATCTAACCCACACCTGGAAAGGTATGGTGTTCGAAATCCAGGGTACTGACTTCAACATAGTTCCAACTGAAAGCACCTAAATCAGTCTCCGTGGGTCAACCTAGAAATACACCCAGTATACACCCTCACACTGGTACTCAGTCAAAATCAAGTCAGAGCAAGACTTCCTGACTCTGAACACAGGCTGTATGAGGGATAACAAAAGAGTTTGAGATTATGGAGGAGCTGGCAGTAGTGCAATGTAAGAGATTATAACAGGGAGTGATTTATTTTATGGGGCTGAATTGGGACAAACTCGTAGGTGTTACAACTGATAGTTGTCCGCATTCTGACTGGAAAACGTCTTTATCAAGATGTAAGATAAAGTGACTGAAATTAACACAAATTGAATTTTTCAATTGTATTATGCAGGTGCAAGTCGGTTCTAAAAGTAAACCATGCTGTTGGTGTTGTAACTAAAACAGTTATCTTCATCAGAGCAAAAGCAATTAATCACAGATAATTTGTTGCAGTTTGGAGGAACGTGAGAATGAGCACGGTGACCACACAGCTGTCATGTGGCTAAGCCTGGAGTAGCTAAAGTATAAGCAAAATAGCAGAAGCACTTTGTTTAAAGTTAAAGGTCTAAAATTTTGCAAGGTCCATTCCTGTTAAAAGGGAGTTTTTCCATTCCACTATAACCATATGTTTGCTCAAAGGGGGTTATTTATTTGTTGGGGGTTTCGCTTTATTATCATAGGATCTTTACCTTACAATATAAAGTGCCTTGTGGTGATTGTTGGTATGATTTGGCATTATATAGGTTAAATTGAGTTGAAATTTGATTGAATGATGGACTAAGTGAAGATTAGAGTTGTTTTTTTATGTAGTTAAGACATCCTTAACAACTAGAGTGGTAGAAAAGAGAGTCTCTTCAGCACTGACCTCACCTTCAAGCAATTATATTGATCTTTATAGAAAGATTCTGTTCACAGCAGAAAAGATAATATTAACAATTTTAGAAACTGACACCTACTGTGCCTCTTTATCTTTTTTCCTCAGGCATCCATTGTTTCCCCTGCTAGCATTGCTGTTTGAGAAATGTGAACAGGCCACACAGGGATCTGAATGCATCACGTCAGCCAGCTTTGATGTGGACATAGAAAACTTTGTGCACCAGCAGGAACGAGAACATAAACCCTTCTTTAGCGAAGATCCAGAATTGGACAACTTGGTAAGTCAACATATCACATGTGTTAAAGCATCAGTCATGAATTGGTGTCCTCTGAATTCAGACCTCAACATTACTGAAGCAGTGCATGAAGAAGAACTTTAGAACCTGGGGAACAATTCCTTAAGTACAAGAAAGTTAGCCAAAGACTGTGTCGAAAAATAAAGGTTGTCATTCCAAATATTAATTTTCAAGCTCACTATACTATTTGTACAGACTCTATTTTTGCCTTATACACTGTAAACGGTAAATGACCTGTATTTGTTTAGCACTTTACGTAGTCCCTAAGGACCCCAAAGTGCTTCACACTACATTCACCCATTCACTCACACATTCACACACTGGTGATGGCAAGCTACATTGTAGCCACAGCTGCCCTGGGGTGCACTGACAGAGGTGAGGCTGCCAGACACTGGCGCCAATGGGCCCTCTGACCACAACCAGTAGGCAACGGGTGAAATGTCTTGCCCAAGGACACAATGACTGAGACTACAAGACAAACTGCCAACTCTTGAGCCACGATCGCGGTGACTTTTATATTTTTATATTTTATATATATTTATAGCAGCACGGTGGCACGGTGGTTAGCACTGTTGCCACACAGCAAGAAGGTCCTGAGTTCAATTCCACCATCAGGCCTGGGTCTTTCTGTGTGGAGTTTGCATGTTCTCCCCGTGTTTGCGTGGGTTCCCTCCAGGTACTCTGGCTTCCTCCCACAGTCCAAAGACATGCAGCTTGTGGGGATAGGTCAATTGATTAATCCAAATTGCCCATAGGAGTGAATGTGAGTGCGAATGGTTGTCTGTCCCTGTGTGTTGGCCCTGCGACAGACTGGCGACCTGTCCAGGGTGTACCCCGCCTCTCGCCCTATGACAGCTGGGATAGGCTCCAGCTCCCCCCGCGACCCTGAAAAGGAGAAGCGGAAGCAAATGAATGGATGGATGGATGGATATATTTATGTATATTACATTGCTGATCCAGCTGATGATCCAGATCCAATAGAATGTATGAAGTAGGCTGTTGGAGTATCTGATAAACTTTTCTCAGTTGATGTTGAACTTTTTAGATACAAATAAAGGTGTTATCCTGTTAAACTAACACAGTGTTTTAACATTGCAGACTAATGTTAAGGTTCTATTATTAGCCAGTTGCTAGCTGCTATTTTAATGATAACAGATGGCTACGGTTGCTATCAGGTAATTGCTAATAGTTGAAAAAGCTAACATTAGTGTATATGCTGGTCAAACTTTAATATTGTTCAAATGGGAGCTTTAGTGACCTCTCAAAATTTCTCACAAAGTGTTATTGTGAGAAACAGCTCCTAATGAGGGGAAGGTCAGTGTGCCTGCTGTGTGAAGTTGCGTGTCTGAAGATGGCACTGTTGGTACCGATGCTCTTTCAAATGAATATGTAACAGTAATTAATACGTAATGCAGTAATTTCTACTGTTTTTTTACCTTCTGAGTACAGTTTTTTTTATTATCCTTAATAAGTACATGAGCTATTTTACCTTTTTAGCCACAGCTGCCTTTTATATTTTTATATACAACTATAACTGCAGTAGCCCTAAGAGGTCATACACTGCATGTACTGCAACTTCAGGAAACACCAGCAAATGGAAAGATGCTCACAATAAAGGTTGAATAAAGAACAATGGAAGTAAAAAGAAAAAAAAACTCTTAAAAAAGTTCAGAAAACTCAACAGAGGTGATTTAAAGAAGAGAAAAATGAAAAAAGAATAACAAACATACAGCTACAGTATTATATGAACCATGCGACAGAACACACATTAACTGGAACCTTTTCTCCCTCACACACCGAAGAGTCCTCCACTTCTTTTAAGAATTCTTTAGTTTGTCACTTCCACAGCTATTCTGTCTTGTTGTGTTTTGTATGCTTTTGTATGAATAGACTGTGAATATATTTTTGAATTCACCCTTTTCTTTTCCTTTTAAACAGAGTGCAGACTGATGCCATAACCAAGGTTATTTTTATTTAACTAAAACCAAACTAAAAACTTTTTATTTAACTCAAATAAAACTAGAACTAAATGAAATGATTTTGTGAAATATAAAAATAAAGAGAAAAAATTCTCTTTCTCTTTTTTTTTGTTAGTTTGGTAAAAATTGTATTACGGCTTGCCTGATGAGGCATTAATGGGTGTGTTAACTGAGACTTTGGATGTTTACAAGACTGAGTCAACAACCTTAAAAAAATGTATTCTAAGGCCTCTACTGATTTTTCTAAATCATACAATAAAATTTAAAGACTCAAACTAATACTAAAACTAATAAAAAACTTCACTAAAATTAAGTATTTTCAAGCAATTACTGCCTGTCTTCCTACTGGCGGCCAACTTTTCTGTTCCTGAACCTCTTTTTTGTAACATAAATCTTAACAGATGTGGCTCTGTGTCTGCATTGAATCCCATTTTTGCTATTCCCAAGTATTCAGTCCTTTTTAAAGTAATTTTCCCATCTTCTCTGTACACAACAGTTAGAAATAATTATAAATTACGAGAAGGAGGAAGCTGATAATCTTCTATGACAAAAGGGGGGGAGGAGTTGAAGCCAGACAGACACAAAGACACAGACAAGGAATTAGGAAAAAAGTGCACTCTTCTCATTACAGTACTTGCAGGCTGACAAGTGCTGAACAGTCAATTAACCCTGCATCTGTGTGTTTTATGAGGTAATGGGAATAGGCGTCTCTGCCAGAGGACACTAACTCTTCCATAGGGCAGTAATGCTACGCTGGGCCTGACTGGCTGCGATGAGGACAAGAGTTACTGGTCCCTTGATTAAGCAAGTGCAGTTTAATTAGCTGATTTATCTCCTCCTTGGCCAAGTGCTTTTCTGACCATTCTGTTGACCTTGGATGGCAACTTTGAAGGTGTGCCATCTTGTATCACACAGAGTGAAGAAAAGCCAGGCAGCTGATGATATATATATATTGTCAGTGATTCCTGTTGTCACTTCAGCCAAACCAACAAACCAAATTTCACTCAATGACAGATCATAACTTAGTAGAAAAACAACGCAAAACAAAAATCATGTTTCTCATTTCTTCTCAGTAGCTGTCAGCAGTTTATCCTTTAATAGGCTGTTCCTTAGCAACACAACTGCAACGAATTGGAGTTGTTAAATATTAGACACTGGTCTATTGAAAACTGTGTAAATGGCTTTCAAAGTCTTATACTTCTTATAGAACTTCTAAATATAATTATTTTCTTCACAAAGCATACAGTATTTCTACTTGCATAAATTAATATAACTATTTAAAAGCAAAAATTTAGCTGGGTCGATATTATGAGTACCCTGAAAAACTAAGCACCAACCACCGTGCACTGCGCTGCAGTCATGCGCTTTAAATTTGTAATGCTGTAAAATCAAGTGAAACCCGAGGGTTATCTTCCAAATCATACACAGAAAAAAAAAACTTCAGCAAGGGTTTGAGCTGTCACCTGACAAGGAAAACAAAAAACAAACAAAATGAGTTCACAGTTGAGAAAATAGTTGCTCACAAAGGAAGAAATGGATATACAAAGTTATCACAGCATTTCCAAGTGCCAAGGATTGGAGTGAGATGTGTCATCAAGAAATTACAGACCAAACATGACAGAGTTAGCAAGTGAAATAATTTAAAGAGTCTGAAAAGACAAATAGTGAGATGTGTATAAAGACCCCAAAACAACTGCCAAGACACTGGTGAATGACTTAGCCAGGATATGTAATCTTAAAAGCACAGCCACTAGAACCCTGTATAGGAATGTACTGCAAAGTTGCAGACCAAGAAAAACTTAATCTTACAGCCAGAGTGCAGTATGCACTTTGATACTGGTGCATGTCTTGGTAAAATTAGAAGAGCATGAAGAACATGGCAGCTTGTTAACTAATCTAAATAGAACTAAACCTTGACAGCCTTAACACATACACTTCACTCACACACTACTGTGATGATGATGATGCTTAATGTAAAAACATTTGTAGTCCACAGACATTGAGTGGAAAGGCTCCAGATGTTTTTTTTAGTTTGTTTTACTGAATGTGATGCACTTCCCAAATGTTTATTGAGTCACTCAGGCCCCCGTGGGTCTTCCGTATTAAGGATTTTTTAATCTGTTACCTGGACTCTGTTTTAAAGACATTACCCAGCATTACGGATGGGTACCAGAAGTTAAATAATTACAACAAGAAACCAGAAGATTTGCATTTATTCCAAAATGTATTAATATATATACGGATCAGTGATGCAGGTCAGTCAGCAGTCTGCATCTGTAAATACCATTACCAATGATTTTTGATTTTGACATTAGACGTTACAGATCTTTGTAACATAAATTGCAATAAAACCAAATGCCAGCAATATCCATGAGACCAACATCAAACGTATTCTTCTGTTCATGGTTGTTAACCTGGTGTTTTAAAGGTAAGGTGTTCGCTAAAAGTCATCAGTGTTTTAGAAGGTGAATGTGATCTGTTTCATATTTTGTCTTTGCTGCTCTCAGATGGTAAAGGCCATTCAGGTGTTGCGAATCCACCTACTCGAACTAGAGAAGGTCAATGAGCTTTGTAAGGACTTCTGCAACCGTTACATCACTTGTCTCAAGACCAAGATGCACAGCGATAACCTCCTCCGTAATGACCTCGGAGGGCCCTATTCTCCGTCACACACCAGTCTCAGCATGCAGCAGGTCAGTGATGGACCCACCGTGGAGCTTAGAGTTCCTTAATGGTACCTAGCGTAATAATGCAGTAATGTAGTGTTTCCCTTGATACGCCATTCATCAGCAGGTAAATTTTGCTGTTGGTTATCACACACAAGCAATAGCTTTCCCCCCCTTAGAGTTGCTCACCAGTGTCTCCCTCTGTTATCCCCCAGGAACTAATTCAGACCTCCTCTCCATCCATGACCTCTGTCTCCAGCTCTGTTAACCCTTCAGGGATTGTGGTGCCTGCTGGAGGGCTGCAACAGGGGAATGTCGCCATGACCACCATCAACTCTCAAGTGGTCTCGGGTAAGCGTGTCAATTCACATGAGCACTATAAAACAAAATTTGGCCTGACACTATCGACCTTTTTTTTCCATATGGCTCTATGACCCAATGTGTGAAGAAGAGGTGCTACAAAAATGTAAAACTCAGTGTAACTTATTCAGTAAACTACCACCTCTAAATAGGGTCTCCATAGATTTTGGGACAGTCAGTGACATACAGCTAATGATAAATAAATAAAATCGCATAGGTGGTTCTGTTGTTTTCTGCACACTTACCTGAGCCTTAGCCCAATCACTCTCAACACTTTCAAATAGTACTCCACATTTTCTCTCTCGTTCTGATCAGAGGAAATATTTGACACCAGCTATCCAAAGCACCATTTCCTGACTTTTAATAACTATCATATTCAAATTCAAAATTCAAATTTTATTTGTCACGTACACAGTCATACACAGTACGATATGTAGTGAAATGCTTGGACAACTGCTCGTGACCTAAAGAAAACAAAAAAGGAAAGGCTATGAATAAGATAGGAAATAAATATGAAAAATTAAAAAGGGTAAATTTAACTAGGAAGGAATAAAATATAAATTAAGGTTAAAAATGAAATAACTGTACAACACAAATTAGAATGAAGGGTAAATTTAACTGGGAAGAATAAGATAAAATATATAAATTAAAGTTGAAAATAAAATAACTGTACAACAAAATACACAATACACAATATAGAACTATATAAGAATGTATGAAGAAATCTAAATATAAATAAATATATACACAATAACAGCAGCTGTACAAGTATTAACTGGAAATGAAGAATATAGTGACCAGTGTTGTGCAAAAAAACAATGTCCAGAAAGTCCAGTGTGTGTGTAAGAACCATATGTGTGGGTCAGTACTGTGTGGTGGTGTGATTGAGAGACCGTATCGCCTGCGGGAAGAAGCTCCTCCTCAGTCTCTCTGTGTTGGTCTTCAAATGAATACTTTTCTTATTATTTGCACTGTGTTTATCAGTTTGACTTTGATCTTTTTTCTTTGCGTCATTTTGGGGTTATCATTATAAAGCATTTTCATATTATTAGTATAAAACTCAATTGTTTGTTGAGCATAATGACAAATAAAAATAGTCATTAGCATGCTTTTGATCAATCAGTATACACGCATGTTTACTATTCCATTGCTATTATATACACATATCATTAGCTACATGTTTGTGGCTGTGTTTTGTATAGCTGGTATCAGAGGGTCATGATAAGTATCCATCACAGAGAGCTTGGCTGGCAGGTTCTTGTAATGTCAAGCCTGTACAGTGAAATGTTAATCCTGCCCTCTGGAAAATCCTTTTAACCCAAAATAAATCAATGTCTCTCCCTTTGATCACGACATACTGAAGAGCTCAAACAGACTGTGATAAGAGTGTCTTGATCAAGGCTAATTAAGCCAGCAGCAAAAACACACTCCTCCTTCTCCTTGTTCTCTGTGTTTTTTTTCTGGGTTAAAGGGCAGTAATGCACTTTGAATTTATCATTTAGTCTCTTGTTTGCTGTGTGTTTGATTGCAAGGCTGACAAGCAGTTAATAAGCTCTGGTGCTAGTGTAGAATCTGGCTTCTAGTAGCTGCTGAAGACACTTGATACTCATGGCAGCAAATTATCCCCTCAGGTGGGACCCTGTACCAGCCAGTTGCCATGGTGACATCGCAAGGGCAAGTGTTAACTCAGGCGCTGCCTCCGGGAACCATTCAGATCCAGAACTCACAGGTAAAGCTGTCTGAACCACAATGCTTTCTGGCCAACGTTGTCACTCCTCCTTGTGCCCTCACCACCTATGGTCTCAATTTGTTCTTTACATCTCTCAGACCTCCCCAGTGGGTCTTTTCATTGTCTGTCTGAACATAGCCTCCTGCTGCTAAACAAAATAGAAATTGTTTATTCCCCTGATGTTTGGGGAGCCTTTGTGATACCATGCCACTGCAGATGAATATCAGTTAAAGACAAATTTGTGGATGATGTGATTTAGGTAGATACAAGAAATAAATCTCGGATCTCATACAAAAGACTAATTCATTTAGTCATTCATTTTTCATTGTTCAAAAACCTTTTGTTAAAAACAAAAAGTACAGGACATTTGAGATGTGAACAGAACAGAAGTAAAATATTTCAGAATTTTTATGAACAGGAAATATTAGGATCACAAATGTTTTATCGCCAAAAGATTTAGAAACTCATATGAATGACTGAATTTTTTTTTATTGCACAGGGGCAGATTTCTGGTTTTAGTATTTTAGTTCAATTTAGATTGTCAAAAAGCTTCTGGAATTGTTTAGAATAGCTGGGACATTTGCTGTATGCCTGCTCTGTGACTGTTGGTTTGTTGTAAATATGAGGATACTTATTTTAGAAAATCATTACTCTGAAGGCAACAGAACCTTCAAAGGAAGGGTCTGTTGACTCACAAGTGAATGCCAAAAAGTGAACAGATGATCCACACAGTAATAGTGATGAATATCATATGGAATATTAACATTGAAGCTTGCTGTTATGCACAGTAAATAACATAAGAATAATACGGACAATGTGTCAAATTAGTTAGCCAAACTGTATGTTTAGGACAAAACGCCTTGTAATTAATAGATGAAGTATTTTAGACAAGAAGGGCTCGTGCAAATGTATATTATAGGTTCCCTTATGTTTGTGTTAGGGATATCTTATTTTTTAGCCTTATTTAAAATGTATTATTTAAAAAGTTGTTTTTTACCCTGATGATTTTTTAAATTGTTTTAAAATTTGCCAGAGCTTTAGCCTCTTTCAACTCTTCTGTGTGCACCTTGGAAGTCAGTTTAGTCTACAAGTCACAAAACACTTATTATCTACCTCACATTGAATCAGTAATGTGATAATTGCAGATTTCTACAAGTTGGAACACCTTGAGAAATTGTTCAAGTGTGAAACAATTGTACAAGTTCCACAACCATACCCAAATGCAAATGCCTAAATGCACTGAGTTGCTGCCACTGAGTGTATGGCTGACTAGATATTTGCTTTAACAAGTTAACAATGATTTCTCTTTTTAGTCTCTGTCAGTACCCTCACCGTAGCATTTGAATCAACAAATCATTCTGAGAAAGGAGTATCCTAACAGTAATATATTACTGTTCTTAAATTCAGGGCAACAATTAGAGAACACTTAAAGAGAGAAAACAGGCAAGGCCTGAAGGCAAAATAACAAAATGGTTTCAAGAAAAGTATCAAAATAAGACAGAACATAATGACAACTACAAAAATAGACACGGAAGCACATAATATACAAGAAAAAATACAGAGAGGCACAAGAAATTAACCAAAGTAGTCATAAACAAAGCAGACAGTATGACAGTATTACTACTACTACTAACGCCACTGACTATGACGTATATAAAAGACTAGGACATTCAGTATTAGGTTCTTTAGTAGCCTTCAGTATCAGCCTTCCTACAAGCTGGCAAATTACTCATACTGTATAACATTTTGTCTTTCTCTAAGACTTTTAAAGTAGTCATTATATAGGCAAAAATACTTTATCATCATAATTTTACTGTAGGAGTGATACCCAGGGACTAATTTTTGAGTGGTTTAGGTAGGAGAGGACTATCACCTTTTCAAACCTTTATGACTTTTCTTTTGTTGTGTAGCGCCTCATCTCTGTTTGGGAAGGAGTACAAAGGCTCCTCTAAAGCATAGAGTATCAGGTACTGGAACCCTTCCTATGTCTATGTACAAGATACAGTCACAACAAAGACTTAAGACACCAACAGCTGAAGAACAGACAAAATATATTGGATGAAAGTTGGATGAACATAAAAACATGAATAAAAAAATGTGGTTTCTTAATAAATTGTGTGTCTGGCATTAGCGGTAATCTAACCTTGATTGTGATTTCATAGCATAACTCTATTACAGAAAATAGAGTTGTGGGTGTAAGAGGCTATATATCGATCTGTATGAACAGCAGTTTAATTATTACAAATTCATTGTGTTTGGAATTTAAGGTTTACTTTAACAATCTCCGCCCACTCTGTTGTTGTGGAGATTTCAAACAAATTTATGACAAAGAACGGCTCCATGCTGGAACCAAGGCTCCAAGCAGAGCCAATCAACAGGCTGTACACTTGCCTTTTCTGAATGGGGGGAAAAGAAAAGAAATGGGGCAGAGAAATTTAACAGTGTTCTGTGTTGGTTTGAAGAGCGGCTCAGTTTCATGTAATTCTGTGACAGTAACAGTGACCCAGCTGGTGCTGAGTTCTACATGCGTGCTGGGAATTGAACACAGCCCCTTCGCCACTTTGCCGACAAGCCCCGAGTAATCACACTCTGAGGCTCGGTGCTGCCAATTAATTTAACCTCGCTTTCTCCTGGAACACACACACTCCCAGGACAGAAGGAGCCACGTGACACACAGCTGCAACTGTAATGAGTCTTGTTTTGTGTTGGGAGAATGAGGGGGGATCTGTGTGAATGTCTATTTATGGGCATTATGTGGGTTGTAGGTGGGTGAGGGTCAGCATCTCCGTGTCTGTGGATTCTTTCCACACTATTCTGCGTGGAACCTAATAATAGTGGGGCATAATGATTTCCCTCCAACAAAATATACAACTTACATGAAACTAGAGGACCAATGAGAGGACCTAGTCAGGAGGATTTAACCCATGGGGGTGTTAGATTTATTAATAGAAAAAAACAAGCAATGTCCCATTTGTATACAAAATATACTCTGTCTTGGGGACTGAAACGGCTCCAAATAGTAGGAATGAATGATACTAGGAAAATGGTTGGTTGATTTCTTGGCACTGACTGAGCTTTTAGGCACAGTCCACAAGATTTGAATAGGGTTAGGTCAGGGTTTGGGGTAAGCCATTCCAGAAGTTTAATGTTAGCTACTGCATGTATTTCAAAACCAGTTTTGATCTTTAGGATTATTGTTCTATTAGAAAGGCCAACTGTGCCCAAGTTTCAACCATCCAACTGTTCATTTGGGGTGAAGTTTAGAATTTGGAGGTAGTCCTAGAACTTCATTATTCAATGTAGCACTGTGCAATGTAGCACTGTGCAATGTAGCACTAGCAGCAAAATAGCTCCAGAGCAATGATCAATTATTTTTGCTCTGGGGATGCTTTCAGTTCATGGCATTAATGGGTTTTGTGTTATTTCTGAACATCCTAGCCAATTTCCTCTCATTTGATAGATCTAAATAATTTGTATTAATAACTTAATGACTCCAGGAGGCCTTCCAACTTGTGTAAATCTACAATTCTTTATTTATTGCTGTCAAATAAATCCCCCCAAATGACCTTGGCCTTGTTAAGTTAAAATAGACTGTAGAACCCTGAGCTCCTCTTCATGAATCGCTACCTTATCGTGGTGGAGGGGTTTGTGTGTCCCGGGGATCTCAGGGGCTATGTTGTCTGGGGGCTTTTGCCCCCTGGTAGGGTCTCCCATGGCAAATTGGTCCTGGGTGAGGGACCAGACAAAGAGCGATTCAGAAGACCCTTATGGAGAAAACATCGAGGGAACAGTTTACCCTGCCCGGGATAGGGTTACCGGGGCCCCGCCCTGGAGCCAGGCCCGGGGAGGGTGCCCGAGGGCGAGCGTCTGGTGGCTGGGCCTTAGTCCATGGGGCCCGGCTGGGCACAGCCCGAAAAGGGGATATGGGCCCATCCTCCCGCAGGCCCACCACCCACAGGAGGCGCCTTAGGGGTCAGGTGCATTGTGTGCCGGGCGGCGGCCAGGAGCGGAAACCCTGGCAGACTGATACCCGGCTGCCAAGACTGGCAGTTGGGACATGGAATGTCACCTCTCTGGTGGGGAAGGAGCCTGAGTTAGTGTGTGATGTTGAGAGGTACCGGCTAGATATAGTCGGGCTCACCTCAACGCATGGCTTGGGCTCTGGAACCAGTCTCCTGGATAGGGGCTGGACTCTGTCTCAGTCTGGAGTTGCCCCCGGTGAGAGGCGGTGGGCTGGGGTGGGTATTCTAATATCCCCTCGGCTTGCTGCCGGTATGTTGGGGTTTTTCCCGGTGGATGAGAGGGTTTGTTCCCTGCGCCTTAGGGTCGGGGAACAGGTCCTGACTGTCATCTGCGCTTATGCGCCGAGTGGCAGTTCGGAGTACCCAGCCTTCTTAGAGTCCCTGGGTGGGGTGCTGGAAGGCGCTCCACCTGGAGACTCTGTTGTCCTACTGGGAGACTTCAATGCTCACGTAGGTAATGACAGCGAGACCTGGAGGGGCGTGATTGGGAGGAACGGCCTCCCTGATCTGAACCCGAGTGGTGTTTTGTTATTGGACTTCTGTGCTTCTCACAGTTTGGCCATAACGAACACCTTGTTCGAACATAAGAGTGTCCATAAGTGCACGTGGCACCAGGATGCTCTAGACCGCAGGTCGATGATCGATTTTGTAATCGTATCACCAGACCGGCGACCATATGTTCTGGACACTTGGGTAAAGAGAGGGGCTGAGCTGTCAACTGATCACCACCTGGTGGTGAGTTGGATCAGGTGGTGCGGGAGGACGGTGGACAGACCTGGTGCACCTAAACCCGTAGTGAGGGTGTGCTGGGAACGTCTAGCAGAGGCTGCAGTCCGCGAGATCTTCAACACACACCTCCGGCAGAGCTGGGGACATTGAGTCCCCATTGCCGAAGCTACTGCATTGAGCTGTGGTTGCAAGGTGGTTGGCGTGGTGGTAATCCCCAAACGAAATGGTGGACACCAGAGGTGACGGGAGCCACCAGGCTGAAGAGGGAGTCCTATCGGGCTTGGTTAGCCTGTGGTACTGGAAAGGAGAGTTCGTCCGCTAGTCGAACCTTGGATACAGGAGGAACAATGCGGTTTTCGTCCTGGTCGCGGAACACTGGACCAGCTCTTTATCCTCTCAAAGATACTTGAGGGTGCATGGGAGTTTGCCCAACCAGTCTAAATGTGTTTTGTGGACTTGGAGAAGGCATTCGACCGTGTCCCTTGGGGTGTCCTGTGGGAGGTGCTGCGGGAGTATGGGGTGTCTGGCCCATTGTTACGGGCCATTCGATCCCTATACAACCGTTGCAAGAGCTTGGTTCGCATTGGCGGCAATAAGTCGGACTTGTTCCCGGTGGGTGATGGGCTCTGCCAGGGCTGCCCTTTGTCACCGATTCTGTTCATAATTTTTATGGACAGGATTTCTAGGCGCAGCCAAGGGGTGGAGGGCTTTCACTTTGGTGGCCTCAGAATCTCATCTCTGCTTTTCGCGGATGATGTGGTTCTGTTGGCTTCATCGGGTGAAGGCCTCCAGCTCACACTGGAACGGTTCGCAGCCGAGTGTGAAGCAGCGGGAACGAGGATCAGCACCTCCAAATCTGAGGCCAAGTTGTTAGGATGCCTGGGTCGTTGACCCAGGGTTGTTGAGTTTATTATATTATTTATAATTTCTAGTCTTTGGTTTCTTTGAGTTCTGTCTTATGGTTTATGTCTCTGTCTTCTCTAGTTGCTCTGTCTCCCCTGTCAGCTGTATCCCCTTGTCTAGTTCGCGTCTCTGTGTATCCTTAGTTGCTATATCCCCGTTTCCAGTCAGTCTCTGTTCCCTCTGTTGCAGTGCGTGCGAGTCTGTGTCTTTAGTTCAGTCTGTGTCAGGTTTACTGTTTTATTTTGAAGGTCCTTGTCTGAGGTTAATGTATCTGGTTTCGCTTCCCCTTGTCTCGTTAGGCCTGATTTGCCCCAGCTGTGTTTCCCTCCTGTTACCCATTCCCTGATTGCTCCCTCTGTGTATTTAAGCCCTGTGTTTCTCTGTGTCTGTGTCGCGATCTACCGCTTACCTAGCTGTGTGTTCTGTCAGTTTTCCGATGTAAGTTTATTTTGATTTTTTCCCCCAGTTATGTTATATTTGAGTTTAACATTAAAGCTGTTTTGAGTTCACATCTGGCTCCGGAGTCTGCACCTTGGGTCCTATTCCTGTCTGCACACAGCCACTCATAACACATGGTTCTCAGCCGGAAAAGGGTGGAGTGCCAACTCCGGGTCGGGGATGAGTTCCTGCCCCAAGTGGAGGAGTTCAAGTATCTCGGGGTCTTTTTCGCGAGTGATGGGAGAAGGGAGCCGGAGATCGACAGACGGATTGGTGCGGCGGCTGCAGTGATGCGGACGCTGCACCGGTCCGTCGTGGTGAAGAGGGAGCTGAGTGTAAAAGTGAAGCTCTCAATTTACCGGTCGATCTACGTCCCTACCCTCACCTATGGCCATGAGCTGTGGGTAGTGACCGAAAAAACGAGATCGCGGATACAAGCGGCGGAAATGAGCTTCCTCCGAAGGGTGGCTGGCCTCTCCCTTAGAGATGGGGTGAGAAGTTCAGCCATCCGGGAGGGGCTCAGAGTAGAGCCGCTGCTCCTCCACATTGAAAGGAGCCAGCTGAGGTGGTTCGGGCATCTGACAAGGATGCCTCCTGGGCGCCTCCTGGGGTTGGTGTTCCGGGCATGTGCCACCGAGAGGAGGCCCCCAGGGCAGACCCAGGACACGCTGGAGAGATTATATCTCTCGGCTGGCCTGGGAACGCCTTGGTGTTCCCCCCGATAAGCTGGAGGAGGTGGCTGGGGAGAGGGAGGTCTGGACTTCTCTGCTTAGGCTGCTGCCCCCGCGACCCGGCCCCGGATAAAGCGGATGAAGATGGATGGAACCCTGAGCACCACTTTTTAAGATTTAAGTGAATGTATGTAAATGTTTGAGCCTAAATATTGAATACTTGTTTTTTATATGCTGTGCAATCATCCTAAAAAAAAATAAAAATAAAAAATAAAACAGTTCAAAGAAATTATTAAAAAGCCCAAATTACCACGGGGGAAAAAAAAAGAAAAAATACAAAACAATATAAGTCATGCTTTAATTAGAAATAGTGAATTATTTATCATTAATTAGAACATAATAATGAAGAATATCACTAGATGTTTTCCCTTTACTATCTAATAAGCCATGTGCAAACTTTATCTTAAGCATGACTGTGATAAAAATGATTTCTTCGCCAAATAGCAAACCTAAATGTTCTTACAACAGTTAAAAATATTTGCAGTTAGTTGTCTCAGCCAGACATGAACTCACATACTCACACACATCCATATGCAGGCTGTCAAAGACTGTCAATAGTCTGAGAGCATCTCGTCCTTCAGCACTCACACTCCAAACAGTAACATCTGAATAATGATTTCTCACTGAACACAAAGGCTGGTGTACTACAGGTCAACACCAATGAAAATCCAAGCAAACACAGGCCCACTCTGCATCAGCGTCACTCTAGCTCACCGACGCCAAACTGTGAAACTCAAAGTCCAAGCACCACACATATAACAGACTAGTCACGGGTACTGCTTCTTTATATTTTAAGTATCATTACTCAAATTCAGTTACCATGGTGACACTTGAGGAGGTGTTTCTGCCCTTGCCATAGGAAAAAAAAAAAGGTAATTGGTAGTCTGAGTTTGTTTCCGTGGCAACAATAACTAAGCCCTATGGTCTTTTCCCTTTTTTCTTTTCTTCCTCTTTCTTTCCTTTCTGTTGTCTGTGAATAAAGGTAAATGTGGACCTGTCCTCCTTGTTGGACAGTGAAGACAAGAAGTCTAAGAATAAGAGGGGAGTCCTGCCCAAACACGCCACCAACATCATGCGCTCCTGGCTCTTCCAGCATCTCATGGTGAGACGCAGGCAGACATTTACACTGTGTTTGAGGGCAAGACTTTTCAGTGTTTAACATAATTATGGTGCGGCACATTCCATTTTAACAGCTGGAAACTGCTTGAAAACTGAAATGTCGTTTCCTACTTCTTGCAGCACCCATATCCAACAGAAGATGAGAAAAGACAGATTGCAGCACAAACAAGTCTGACTCTCTTGCAAGTAAACAACTGGTAAGATTTTGTAATCCCAAAAAGGCCTCATGTTGCATGTGTAAAAGCAAAACACGGCTTCATATTTTTATTTAAAAAAGTAAGACAAAGTTTTCTTTAGACATAGACATATACGCTTTATTAATCCGATGCAAGGGAAATTCGTTTTGTGAAGATATTTTAGAGATATTTTAGAAAATTATTAATTGAAATAAATGAAAAATAGTGTACAAAAAAGCCAAAATGCTATTATATGCACACATTTATATAAATAGCTAAAATGCAGTGGAAGTGATAATGTATACATATGCATTTTTTAAACAGTATTTATCCTGTGTGGGTATTATATAGTCTGACTGCTGTCAGGATGAAGGACCTGTGACAGTGATCTGTCCTACTGCTGAGGGACCTGTTCAGGGTCCCCACAGTCTTTTAGAAGTGTTGTCCATAATAGACATCAGTTTGACTAACATCCTCCTCTCACCCACTTCCTCTGTGGAGTCTAGCGCACTGGCTCTCTTCATCAGCGTTTTAATCCATGTACTGTTTCTCCCCAGCAGACAACCATATAAAAGCTTGGAGTAGCAATCACTGTGTCATAAAAGGTCCTACATACACTAAAAGACCTCAGCCTGCACATCAGATCGAACAAACTTTGGCCCTTCTTCTACAGAGCATGAATGTTAAGCTTTAAATTGAACTTGACTATGCTGGCATATCCGAGTACATCATTGATACAGTGGCACCATCTCCTGGTTGTATACACCAAGTACATGTGGAACAACCTCTCCCTCTCTCCCTCTCTCCCTCTCTCTCTTCTTGTTTCTTGTGTTCCTTTTTCCTGATACTGCTACCACTTGGCATCGCTATATCTATCACTACAGCTGTCATTACCAGTGTGTCTGTATCTGGAAATCCCACAGGATCTTTGCTCAACCTTCTGAGATATAGAGGAGACCATACTCAGCACAAATGTACAACTATACAATGCCAGCCACTTAGTTATGGCATTTCATGTATACTCTACCTAGTAGTATCTTACACCCTGCTGTTATGTCCAGAATTGTCTCAGGAGCATCTTTACACCTCCACCTGGGGTCTTTTCTGCTGTGATAGACCCCAGCCTCTATGGATCTTGTGCTTAGAGCTTGTTCCTGTGCTGCCATGATTAGTGCTATCTTTCAGTCCAGCTTTCTCCACAAGTAGAATTTCACAGTGTCAGCCACTTCTATCTTCCCATGGTACTGTGGAGGGTCCTGACTTTCAGTCTATCCTTAGAGAGAGAGAGAGAAAGAGAGAAAAAAATAAATAAAGACAATTTGATATAAAAGTGCATTAAAATTTTTCATTAGGGTATGGTTTAATCAAATGATAACATTTTGAAGTGTTGATGGTCATATTCAAAGTTTTGTGTGTACTTGTTTTTCATTTTATGTCTTCCTTAAATCTCGGTACTGTTTAGTAGAACTAATTAGATATGTGAAAGACATGCAGAGTAATTAAGTTGGATTCATAGGTGTTACTTTTCCTAATATGACTTCTTTGGTATTTTCACAGGTTCATCAATGCTCGTCGACGTATCCTTCAGCCTATGTTAGATGCCAGTAATCCTGACCCAGCTCCTAAAGCGAAGAAGATGAAGTCCCAGCATCGTCCAACACAGCGCTTTTGGCCCGACTCTATTGTGGCTGGTGTATTGCAGACGCACAGATCTCAGACAGGAAGCAACTCAGACAGTATGCCAACAGTTACATTTTCCAAGAAAAGCAAAGCAAAGCAAACAGCTTTCTTTGGGCATTAAATAATCCTTTACTTTTTAATTTTTCTTTAATGTCTTCTTGATTTTTGTTTTGTAAAGCACTTTGAGTGCTCCAAGAGAGTAGAAAAGTGCCATATAAGAACTATTTACCATTTACCAGCCATAGATGCTTACTTGTAATTTAAAGATCACAAATAGCTCTTTCTAGCTATACATGAACATTTAAATTTTTACATGTCATCTCTTAAAATATAGTTGAAATATAGTGTTTGGAAAAATATTTTTTATACACAATCAATTATAGTAGTAGAAACAGTAAAAACAAACAGCAGAAACACAGCAGCCGTCAACTGTGGCTGTTATGGGATACAGTCTAAATTTAATGTCTGTGATTTTGCTTGCTTGACTATGATGTGTTTGTCCTACAGTGATCACTATAGCTATGATATGTACTTGAATTTGGAGGGAATATTGATAAACGGTAAAATTGTACACATTGTACAAAAAAATAAACAAACTAAAAGCGTGTCTGCTTGAATCCAAACCACTAGATGGCACTATTACCACTCTTTTGTTTAATTTTTTTTAGACTATCAGTTTCTTTAAAAATGTGTCCTAAATCAATCAATAGCTCAGCCTGCACTCATGTGTACAAACAAGTCTCTTGGGAATAGTTTTCTTTTACTGCTACACGGTAGGCTGTAGACCTCAGTTACTTATGCAATTTGTTATCTCCTGTCACAGTACTGCAGCTGGTACGAGTATAGACAAGTAAAAGAAAGCTTCCCTACTGGAGTGCAAATATAGATAAAAGGCAGGGTAAGAATTAATTTCAGTGGCAGACAAAGTCTACGTAACGTTTTGCAAGGTAAAATTGATCAAACTGGTGTGTAGGATCCCATATGGAAAAGCAATAGAAAAAACTTATAAAAGACTTGCATAAGATTTGGCCTACTTCATATAGTGAATCATATAAGGCTTATATGATTTACTCATGAAAGTGGCCACTTTCTCATTACTTTCAGATATTGTTTTAGGAAGTATCCAAAACATACAAGTTTCATTTATATAATTTTTCAAGGGATCTTATATCTGTTGTCACTCTTGTATGCTTTTCATACAAGTTTCACACAAGACAGATACAAACTTTATAAGATTTATATATATCTTTTCCATATGGGATGGTTTTTTTCAGGTGGCTCCCAAAATTGAGTCTCTGGCCCTGTAGCCACTCTGAATATTGGCTAAGTGAAATTTCTAAATAATACTGAAGCATGCACAGACAAATAAAAAGGTCTATCTTCCTCTGCCTACATTATTATTTTTTAAATGTATCTGTCACATTATAACCCCTCTTCTCCCTACCCTCTTTCTGGCCTCGCTTCAGACCCACTGAGTATGGACAGTCTCCAGTCACTATCCTCAGATTCAGCCACCCTGGCCATGCAGCAAGCCATGCTCGGAGCCGATGACTCAATGGACGGCACTGAGGAAGAGGATGAAGAGGAGGAGGAAGAGGAGGAGGAAGGCATAGAGGAGGACGATGAGGAAGAGGATGGAGAGGAGGAAGATGACAGGGGGAGGCAGCTGTCCAGCCAGGGAGTGGGAAGGAGAGATCTTAGCATGGAGCACAGAGAGGAACTGGAGTAGTCTGCCAGGGGCAACTGACAGACTTTATGAACGCTGATCTCAGTTGTGAATTTAATACAGCCTCATTGAAACTCAAATAGTACGCCTCTAATGCCGAGTGACTCTAGAGAGCATTTACGCACGTATTAGTTCTTTACCACAGACTCTAATCAAACACAATGACCATCATGTTTATAGGAAAAATATTAGTTTAATGCTGAATTGTGTTATTGCATTTTAACACAGTATGTTCCTATGTAGTGAACTCATGAACTTTCTGGAGAGTAGCACATTTTTATAGCTCTGGTTATTTATGGAGAGGAATGACACAGGAACTAATAGGTTTGAAATTGAGTACGTTTAAAAGCAGCATTTAAAGATGTTTGGTGCTTTTACAGGAACTGATTCTTTTTTCTTTTTTTGAAACAAACAATGAGGAAAAGCATTACATGGATTAAAGAACTGAAAATCTCTTTTGACTGTATGTTTTAGCAACTACTTAATTGAATGTAATATTTTGTCATCTGAAATTAGTTACTAAAAGGGCTGCAGCCGTTTTTATCAGTTTTTTTTTCATCTGAAAGTGCCCTTTATTTTCAATTGACAGACCACAGTTTCACTTTGCAGCTAATGTGTCATTTCACTTCCTAAAATAAGAGTGAGAAGACAAAATAAAGGAAAGGATGTGTGTGTAATACATTTCAAATATTTGTTGAAGTGACTGCTGGCTTCCACTCTGGGACATCATTCACACGTTTTAAATGACTCATAGGTTCTCAGGTTTAACAGCACTCTCATCTGACATGTTTCTTCCTCATGAGCAAAACACTTGACTTACTGCTGCCGCATGACTTTTACAACACTCTTGGTTTATTTTCTCTCTCCCCATGAGCAAAAACAGCTGTACTAAACCAGTGTATACTGACTGCACATATAGTATGTATATTGGATTTTTCCTATGTTTGTATTCTGGTGTTGAGGGTTTGCATATTTATTCAATTTTTTGTGTGTAGCTTCAGACTTCATGTTGTCCATGACATTTTCTGGATAAGGGTGTTGAAAAAGCAGGTGGCCATGCACATATGTACCTAACTCCAACCACCAACTCTTTGAAAACTACTTGCGTATTTCTGTGACCTTGATCAGTTCTGTCAGAGATCAAGAGCGTGCCGGTCATACAGACTCAACACTGAGAGAAATCACGCAGAGATGCCTAGTGACTTTGGAAAAAAATGTCATGTACTGACACTGACTTCTTTTTGATGGAAGACATTTTTGAGAAAAACATAAAAAAGGGAAGAGACTCAGTAGTAACCTATCTTTCCATTTTATGTGAAGGCTTTTAAAGAAGCTGTGAATCGATTTCAGCCCCCTGTTTTGTATTAAAACAAATGGAATCACTCATCTCTAATGTGAAGATGTCTAGAAAAAGAAAAAAACTGTTATATTGAATGTTCTGAGTGTTCATTGTGAAGTATGTTTCCTGTTATTCTTCTTTTTTTTTTTAACTTTTTAAAAAGTTTTAAATGAATCTTCCAGAGCAAGCAACAGACTAGGGGAATATTTCTGTTTCATTTGTAAACTTTGTTGTTGTCATAATCTATTGTGTTTCAATAGATCACTTTTAATAATTAAACATGTAAAGGTACTGATTTTGACTCGTGGAAGTTCTGCATTTGTTTGAGCTGAGCAAACACATGCAGGGCTCTGACTTTTCATAGAGGGAGGCAGTTTGATTCATTAATATTTCGATACAATAACCTGTAAATCATTTTTACAAAAGAGAGTATAACATTTCTTCACCATCCTCACAATAATTTTCAGATTACAAATTCTAATTATTGGTTAACTTCTCCCACTTGCCTGTCCTATCATGTATAGCCTTCCACCCACTCGTTATATCTCAAGCCTGTGATTTAACTCGCTGGAAAATGCCCACCCAAATGCTCGCCCACCTTCTCAGCCAGCTACCATAAACAAACCCACAATCTCCTGAATTGTGGCCTCTTTGAGTAAATCACTGTATTGCTTTTTTTTTTTTTTTTTTTTGACATGGCTTATATATGTAATTGCCTTCCTGCATTGTTTTCAACCTCACCATAGAAGGTCAAACTCTAATTGCATCACTTAAATCTCTGTTATTGTTCACCTTTGTTACTCCACCTTTAGCCATATTTTATGGCACGAGAAATGTGAACTATAGCAGTCACATAGGACCTACTTAGCAGAGGTAACATGTAGTGAGATGATTAGCTACTTGACTTTTTTTTTTTTTTGAGGGAGCAATGGTCAAAATGCATGGGAGAGGAAATATGTGGGAGGGAAGACACAGCCATATTTACACAAGTGGTCTAATAAAAAAGTGCTTCAGACATTATAGCATTTGTTCAATAATTATTCTGCATGGAGTTCATGCGCAACACATTAGATGAGTACAATAGCCAGAGGTCTTTTCTGAACAGTGCAAATACCAATTTGAGAGCAAGTGGAATCAAATGTGAATGTAAGAATCTAGATAGATTCATTTGAATTTATCATAGAATGGATGGATATAGCTACAGTAGAAGTATTGCCTATATGTATATGTGGTGGAAGCCTGTAACAGTCCATATATGCAAATCAATCATCCAATCTGGGTGTAATGGTAAATTGACTGATTCTTATATAGCACTTATATAGCACTTTTCTACTCTCTTGTAGTGGATTAGTATCTTGCCCAAGGATATTTGGCACACAGACTTGAGCAGCTAGGAATTGAACTGCTAACCTTCCAATGAGTAAATTACATATTCTCCTTCTCCATGGATAAATAAACCAGCTGCTAAGTGTTGGGCCTTTGCTAACCAAAAGCCCAAAATTCCTGATCCCTAAGGTTCCCCAGAAGGGACCTGTCTCAGCACAACATGGAAGCTCCTGTCAGCCATCATAGTGGCTAAGTTGAACTGCCACATGGGTCAATACTAATACAGGACACAGAAGAGAATTGGCAGAAATGCAAGAGGAGCAAAACATCAGCAACTGGTAGAGTGAGCAGTTGGTTGAGACTGTAAGACCAGACTGACCAACCTGTGCACTGCCTAGATTGACTACAAGAAAGCCTCAACTACAACTCAATGCACATACATGGATTCGGGAAAATTTAGAAGTATAGAAAATCAACAGGACTCTTAGAGTATCAGGATTTCAATTGGGATGTGGCAAACAACACTAGAGGTGGACTTCAAGCCAATAACACAAGTCACCATCAAATGACAAGGAACAAGGAAGTGCTCTACCCCCACTGTTGTTCTGCATAGGCCTCCCTCTTCAGTAAGATCATTAATAAGAATGGCTTAGATACCAACTACAGAATGGTGCATTTGTTAGCCACCTCCCTTACATGGCATGGAATATCAGATGCCAGACCACCTTAACTGGCTCCTTTCAATGTGGAAGGAGTAGCAGCTCTACTTATAGCCCCTACCAGATGGCTGAACTCCCCCATCCACCCTTCAGGGAAAGCTCATTTCCACCTCTTGTATCCACAATCTCGTTATTTTTGCCACTACCTAAAGCTGGTGACCATAGGTGACCAGGGCATAGATTTACTGGTAAGTCAAAAGCTTCACTTTTACCTTCAGCCCTCTCTTTACCATAATGGATAGGTCCAGCATCCACATCACTGCAGCTACAGCACCAATCCATCTAACAATCTCCCCGTCCCCTCTCCCCCCACTTGCAAACCCCAACAAACTCCTAGGGCAGCAACTTGTCCCTAACCTGGAGTGGGCACTCCACCCTTTTCCCACTGAGGACCATGGCCTCAGACTTGGAGGTGCCATCTCATTTCTGCCGCTTCACACTCGGCTGTGAATGACTCCAGTGAGCTGGAGGCCACCACCTGATTTGTGCTTTTTGCAGATGATGTGGTTCTGTAGAGGTGAGATTCTGAGACCACCCAAGTTCATCAAATTGTGTCACCAATTCTTCATAATTTTTATGAACAAAGGGCAGTCCTGGCAGAGTCCAACACCCACCGGGAACAAGTGTGGCTAATTACTTCCTATGTGTACCAAGCTCTTGCAACAGTTGTATAAGGATCCAATGGCTCGGAGCAACCGCCCTGACAGACACCTGTCGGTACCAACCACCATACTCCCGAAGCATCTCTCACAGAATTCTCCAACTGACATGGTCGAAGTCCACAAAACACATGTTGACTAGTTGGGCAAACTCCCATTCATGCTCAAGTACCCTCAAGAGGGTAAAGAGCTGATGCAGTGTTTTGCACCTACCCTCCTGTATCTGAGGTTCAAATAATGGGCGGGGAGACTAAGGAGTGTGATCCTCTTGTAGTTGAAGCACACGCCTCTGGCCCCCCTTCGCGAAGAGGGGAACCACCAACCATAAGATACCGCCCTTTATCTCGACGCAACATTATAGAGGCGTGTCAACCTTGACAGGCTATAGCATCCAGCACCTTTAGGAACTCAGGGCAAACCTCATACACCAAAGAGTTATTTAACTTCTTCAGTGACCTCATCGCCGGTGATGGATGTGTTGTCCCCTTTGTCCCCAGACTTTGCTTTCCCTACAGAAGACGTGTCAGTGGGATCGAGGTCTTCAAAGTATTCCTTCCACTGCCTGACAATATCCTCAGTTGAAGTAAGCAACAGTCCACCTGTACCATACATTGTGCAGGTAAAACACCGCTTTCCCCTCCTGAGTCACCTGAGGGTTTGCCAGAAACTCATCGACACAGTCCTAGAGTCTTTTTCCATAGACTCTTTAAACTCCTCCCACACCCGAGTTTTTGCTTCAGCCACTGCTCAAGCCACGTTCCGCTTGGCCTGTTGGTACCAACCAGCTTTTGACCACGACTCAGAGTAAAAATGGTCCATTCATACTCAATGTCCCCATTCTCCCATGAAATGCAGTCTTAGCTCTGCTAAAGGTGGGAGTTGAAGATCTCACAGACCAAGGCCTCTACCAGACATTCCCAGTGCACCCTCAATATACATTTAGGTGAGCTAGGTCTGTCCAGCATCCTTCTCCACCACCTGATCCAACTCAGCCCCTTTCTTCACCGAGTATCCAGAACATACAGCCACCGGAACCATTCCTGAATGTACATGCAGGAGTCTCTAGGAGACTGGTCCCAGAATTATTCCACATCCCAGTCGCTACCCTCAGTAGCCAGTATCAGCCTGCCACGGTCTTCCCCCTTGGCTGCCGCCTGGCACACACTGTACTCGACCCCTACAGGACTACAGGAGCGTGGGCCCATGTTCCTTCTTCTTGCGCCAGCCTGGGCCCCATTGCCTAAAGGGGCCCAGGCACTCGCCCTTGGGCACCCTTCCAAGGCCCAGCTCCAGGGCAGAGCCCTAGTAACTCTATTCAGGCAGGATGAACTGTTCCCTAGACTTTTTACTCATAGGCGTCTTCTGATTTGCTTTTTGTCTGCTCCCTCACCGAGGACCAATTTGCCATGGGAAACCCCCTAACAATCTAGAGGGTGTGGGGAGCCACTGCCACGTCCTTCAGGGCATGAAGCAGGTATGGAGGAGATCAAAACTCCAGACATCCAGAGGCCCCCAGAACACAAGAGACCAAGGAAGACTAACAGAGGGGCAGCCGCGCCACTGTCCCAGAAAGAGCTGAGGAGAGTCCCAGATGAGGGCTCACTCAGCAGCCGCGGAGCAGAAGCCAGGGGGGGTTGCAGTGACGCGCCCGTGAGCTCCGCCAGCAGCCAGCTGTGCCTGAGTGACCGAGCCCCAGGCCGAGGGGCCGGGGGCACCCTACCTCCGGAGTGGCCCGAGCGAGCCCCAGGCTCCAGGCCCCGATAAGCGGCCGCCAAGGAGTGAGCCGGTGTGTACCTGGACGCCCATCCCCGGACACAAAGAACCACCAACGCACCGATGTCTGAGGGAGTCCGCCACCGGCAGGGGAAGTGGTGGGGGGAGATAGGCCTCCAAACCTTGGAGGGCCTGAGATGTCCCCAGAGAGGTGGCGTCTGATACCCAACCTGACATATAGACACAGACATACAGGCACACACAGATACAAACATCCATTCCCACCCTCATGCTCTCATATGCACTTACTCCACACTCAACCAACGTGGAGACAGACATAAAGAGACGCTGTACACACAATCACACTCCTCAAGCGTACTCTACGAACCGGGTCTAGGTACCCTTGCCCCTGGAGGGGGGAACTGCACCCAGACCCAGGTGGTGTTACCCTTTTCCCTGCGGTGGGGAGAAGCAGACCGCCCTGACTCTGCAGCAGCAGGGAGGCCCCACACTCCAGACCCCAGTCGGACGGCCAACTCCTCCTCCTAGCCCCCCCGCTCCACCAGGCCGCAGAGAACGGGGGTGTGTGAAGACTCCAAACCTCCCTCCGCCCGCTCATTGTAGTGTTGATGCATGTGTGTTCTAAGGTGCATTTAAAACCCAGGAGGGCATGGAGCTACCTGCCAGAGAGCAGCAGGTAAGCGCATAGCCCCTCCTGCTAGCCCTCAATGTCTACGTGTATTTAAAATTGAGAGGTGGGCAACGACGCCAGGGGTGAGGTGTACACCCTGATGGTAATTTGGATTCCGTGTATCGTGCCCACCCCCAAGATCCTATATGTATGTGTAATGAGAGTGTGAGTAATGTGAATGTCTAAGTTGTGGGATAAAATTGAGGCAGAGGCAGCCAGAAGGGGACAGAAGGGGGGATGCCTCCTCTGCACCCTGGTGACACACCCCTACTCCAAGGCCCTGCATGTGTGGGTTGTTGTGGTGGAGCGGGAAGAGGGAGGCAGCTGGAGATGGGGAGGGAAAGAAGGGACCCCTCCCTGGGGCCAGCTCCTCTGCTGACCCCAGTAGGCACCCCCATACTCCGCGACCCGCCAGGGAAAGGGTGGACCTTCTGCCGAGTAGCTGGCATACCAAAATTACTGCATGAACACACTGAAAACCAGGAGCTGACCAAAGAACCCAGAACAACTTCTAAAGAATTGCAGGCCTCACTTGAATGATTGTTGAATCATGATCCAACAATCAAAAGAAACCATGTAAAAATGTCATCCATGGGAGAGTTCCTAGGAGAAAACCACTGATGACCCAAAACAACATCTTGATTATTCACAAGATTTTTGGGACAATATTCTGTGAAAATGTCAAGACATGAAGCTGAACTTCTTGGAAGATGTGCGTCCTGTTATATCTGGTGTAAAACTAATTTCAGATGACCTCTAATTTTCTCCTTATAAATCTTAGAAATATGTTATCTGATTAGGATATGTCATTCAGTGTGCATACTAAATATGTGGGGCTGCTTTATCCTATTTGCACAATACCTCTAAAATTACAATTACCTTGTCTGAAAAACTAGTTCATGTATTTATTACAACAACAACAACAACTACTACTAGCTTCTCTTCAGTGCCTCCCCATTAAATTCAGAATCAAATATAAAATCCTTCTCCTCAGGCCCCATCTTATCTTAAAGCCCCTACAGCACTGTATCACCCCAGTAGAGCACTCAGACTGTAGGCTTAGTTGTGGTCCCTAGGATAGTTAAAAGTAGAATGGAAGGCAGAGCCTTCAGCTTTCAGCCCCCTCTTCAGTGGAACTAGGTCCCAGCTTGGATTTGGTGGCGCTGTCACTTGGTGTTCGCTCGCTCTGCGGTAGAGTATCACTTCCTGTTCCTGCTCAAACACAGTGGTGTTTCTGAGTAGCTTATTTGCTTAGCAATTTAATTAACAACTTTTAAATACATTCTTCTTTCATAGTATAATCTTCACGTGCTTCATCCGAAGCACACTTTCTGTGTACTCACTACCTAATTTATAGCCAAAGTATTCACTCACTGTCTCTGTACTGTTTCGCTAGCTTAGCTTAGCTCATAGCCGACTCGTTAGCACCATGGCTACTTCACCTGTCCCTCCTGCACTTTCTTGCTCATTGTGTCAGATGTTTAGTTACTCCTCGGCCTCCTTTAGCAGTAATGATATCTGTAACAAATGTAGCATATTTGCAGCGCTGGAGGCCAGGATTACTGAATTGGAGACTCGGCTTCGCACCCTTCATTCACCCATAGCTAGCCAGGCCCCTGTAGCTGGTGCAGCCGAAGATAGCGTAGGCCCCGCTAGCTGTTCCCCGGCAGACCCCAAGCAGCTGGGGAAAGAGGGCGGCTGGGTCACGGTGAGGAGGAAGCATAGTCCTAAACAGAAGCCCCAGGTACACCACCAACCCGTTCATGTGTCTAACCGTTTTTCCCCACTCGGCGACACACCCGCCGGGGGTCAAACTCTGGTAATTGGTGATTCTGTTCTCAGACATGTGAAGCTAGATACACCGGCAACCATAGTCAATTGTCTTCCAGGGGCCAGAGCAGGCGACATTGAAGGAAATTTAAAACTGCTGGCTAAGGGTAAACGTAAATTCAGTAAGATCATAATTCACGTCGGCAGTAATGACACCCGGTTACGCCAATCGGAGGTCACTAAAATCAATATTGAATCGGTGTGCAACTTTGCCAAAACAATGTCGGACTCTGTAGTTTTCTCTGGTCCCCTCCCCAATCAGACCAGGAGTGACATGTTTAGCCGCACGTTCTCCTTAAATTGCTGTCTGTCTGAGTGGTGTCCCAGAAACGATGTGGGCTTCATAGATAATTGGCAAACCTTCTGGAGGAAACCTGGTCTTGTTAGGAGAGACGGCATCCATCCCACTTTGGATGGAGCAGCTCTCATTTCTAGAAATATGGACAAATTTATTAAACCCCCCAAAATATGACTACCCAGAGTTGGGACCAGGAAGCAGAGTTGCAGTCTTACACGCCTCTCTGCAGCTTCTCTCCTCCTGCTACCCCCCCAAAAACCCATCTCCATAGAGACTGTGTCAGCTCCCAAACAGACAAAAAACAAACTAAAAACCATCAACAAACAACTTAAACATAAACAATTACAAAGAAAGAACAATACAGTATCCACATCTGAACCAAAGAGTAAAACAGTGAAATGTGGATTATTAAATATTAGGTCTCTCTCCTCCAAGTCTCTGTTAGTACATGACTTAATAATTGATCAACAAATTGATTTACTCTGCCTTACAGAAACCTGGTTGCAGCAGGATGATTATGTTAGTTTAAATGAATCAACACCCCCGAGTCATTCTAACTACCAGAAATCTCGAAGCACAGGCCGAGGGGGCGGTGTGGCAGCAATTTTTCACACCAGCCTATTAATTAATGAAAGACCAAGACAGACTTTTAATTCATTTGAAAGCCTGATGCTTAGCCTCGTCCACCCCAGCTGTAAAACTCAGAAACCAGTCTTACTTGTTATCATCTATCGTCCACCTGGGCCTTACACAGAGTTTCTGTCTGATTTCTCAGACTTTTTATCTGATTTAGTTCTCAGCTCAGATAAAATAATTATTGTGGGTGATTTTAACATCCATGTAGATGCTAAAAATGACAGCCTCAACATGGCATTTAATCTGTTATTAGACTCAATTGGTTTCTCTCAAAATGTAAAAGAACCCACCCACCACTTTAATCACACTCTAGATCTTGTTTTAACATATGGCATAGAAACTGAACATTTAACAGTGTTTCCTGAAAACCCTCTCCTGTCTGATCATTTCCTGATAACATTTACATTTACAATAATTGATTACACAGCAGTGGAGAGAAGACTTTATCACAGTAGATGTCTTTCTGAAAGCGCTGTAACTAAGTTTAAGAATATAATCCACCCACTGTTATCATCTTCAATGCCCTGTACCAACATAGAGCAGAGCAGCTATCTGAACGCTACCCCAACAGAAGTCGATTATCTTGTTAATAATTTCACCTCCTCACTACGTACGACTCTGGATACTGTAGCTCCTGTGAAAACTAAGGTCTCTAATCAGAAGTACCTGACTCCGTGGTATAATTCTCAAACACGTACCCTAAAGCAGATGACTCGTAATCTGGAGAGGAAATTGCATGTCACAAATTTAGAGGATCATCATTTAGCCCGGAGAAATAGTTTGCTGCTTTATAAGAAAGCCCTCCGCAAAGCCAGAACATCTTACTATTCATCACTGATTGAAGAAAATAAGAACAACCCCAGGTTTCTCTTCAGCACTGTAGCCAGACTGACAAAAAGTCAGAGCTCTTTTGAGCCAACAATCCCTTTAACGTTAACGACTTCATGAACTTCTTCACAAATAAAATTTTTATCATTAGAGAAAAAATTACCAGTAATCATCCCACAGATGTAATATTATCTGCAGCTACTCTTAGTACCATCGATGTTAAGTTAGACTCTTTTTCTCTAATTGATCTTTCTGAGTTAACTTCAATAATTACTTCCTCCAAGCCATCAACGTGTCTTTTAGACCCCATTCCTACAAAACTGCTCAAAGAAGTCCTGCCATTAATTAATTCTTCGATCTTAAATATGATCAACCTATCTCTAATGATCGGCTATGTACCACAGGCCTTCAAGCTAGCTGTAGTTAAACCTTTACTCAAAAAGCCATCTCTAGACCCAGCAGTCTTAGCTAATTATAGGCCAATCTCCAACCTTCCTTTCATATCAAAAATCCTTGAAAGAGTAGTTGTCAAACAGCTAACAGATCATCTGCAGAGGAATGGTTTATTTGAAGAGTTTCAGTCAGGTTTCAGAGCTCATCACAGCACAGAAACAGCTTTAGTGAAGGTTACAAATGATCTTCTTATGGCCTCTGACAGTGGACTCATCTCTGTGCTTGTCCTGCTAGACCTTAGTGCAGCATTCGATACTGTTGATCATAATATCCTATTAGAGCGATTAGAACATGCTGTAGGTATTACAAGTACTGCGCTGCAGTGGTTTGTATCATATCTATCTAATAGACTCCAGTTTGTGCATGTAAATGGAGAGTCCTCTTCACACACTGAGGTTAATTATGGAGTTCCACAGGGTTCAGTGCTAGGACCAATTCTGTTTACATTATACATGCTTCCCTTAGGCAGTATCATTAGAAGACATAGCATACATTTTCACTGCTATGCAGATGACACCCAGCTCTATCTGTCCATGAAGCCAGATAACACACACCAATTCGTTAAACTGCAGGAATGTCTTAAAGACAAAGACCTGGATGGCCGCTAACTTTCTGCTTCTTAATTCAGATAAAACTGAGGTTATTGTACTCGGCCCTGAAAAGCCTAGAAATATGGTATCTAACCAGATTCTTACTCTGGATGGCATTACCTTGGCCTCCAGTAACGCTGTGAGGAACCTTGGAGTCAGTTTTGACCAGGACATGTCCTTCAATGCACATATTAAACAAATATGTAAGACTGCGTTCTTCCATTTGCGCAACATCTCTAAAATTAGAAATATCCTGTCTCAGAGTGATGCTGAAAAACTAGTTCATGCATTTATTACTTCCAGGCTGGACTACTGTAATTCATTATTATCAGGATGTCCAAAAAGCTCACTGAAAAGCCTTCAGCTAATCCAAAATGCTGCAGCAAGAGTACTGACAGGGACTAGAAAGAGAGAGCATATTTCTCCTGTTTTGGCTTCCCTTCATTGGCTTCCTGTTAAATCCAGAATTGAATTCAAAATCCTGCTCCTCACATACAAGGTCTTAAATAATCAGGCCCCATCTTATCTCAATGACCTTGTAGTACCATATCACCCTATTAGAGCACTTCGCTCTTGCTCTGCAGGCCTACTTGTTGTTCCTAGAGTATTTAAAAGTAGAATGGGAGGGAGAGCCTTCAGTTTTCAGGCCCCTCTTCTGTGGAACCAGCTTCCAGTTTGGATTTGGGAGACAGACACTATCTCTACTTTTAAGATTAGGCTTAAAACTTTCCTTTTTGCTAAAGCATATAGTTAGGGCTGGACCAGGTGACCCTGAATCCTCCCTTAGTTATGCTGCAATAGACGTAGGCTGCCGGGGATTCCCCATGATGCACTGAGTTTTTCCTTTCCAGTCACCTTTCTCACTCACTATGTATTAACAGACCTCTCTGCATTGAATCATATCTGTTATTAACCTCTGTCTCTCTGCATGTCTTTTATCCTGTCTTCCTTCTCTCACCCCAACCGGTCGCAGCAGATGGCCCCGCCCCTCCCTGAGCCTGGTTCTGCCGGAGGTTTCTTCCTGTTAAAAGGGAGTTTTTCCTTCCCACTGTTGCCAAAGTGCTTGCTCATAGGGGGTCATATGATTGTTGGGTTTTTCTCTGTATCTATGAAGCGCCTTGAGGCGACTTATGTTGTGATTTGGCGCTATATAAATAAAATTGAATTGAATTGAATTGAATTTGGATTTGTCCTTTTTGACAGAACCTATAGTTAGGTGACCCTGAAGCCACCCTTAGTTAGCTGCAATAGAGTTAGGCTGCTGGGGGCTTCCCATGATGCACTAAACATTTCTCCTCTTCTGAACTCTTTTCACTCACCACATGTTAGCATTAATTTCTGGCTGTCTTCCATAGTATGTTTATTGTCTTTCTCCCTTCATCACCGTCATCACTGGTCACAGCAGATGGCTGCTTCTCCCTGAGCCTGGTTCTGCCAGAGGTTTCTTCCTATTAAAAGGGAATTTTTGCTTCCCACTGTTGCCAAAGTGCTTGATCATATCACATCGAGGTGACTCTTGTTGTGATGTATATGAATAAAATTGAATTGAACTGAAAATTGAATTATTGAAGAACTTAGTTTAAATAAAGTATGAAATAATAAAAAAAGATTTTCAGTTATAATAGAGTTTTAACCCATACCAACCTTCATTGCTGAATTCTAGCAGTGGGCTTGCATGAAAGAACAAACATTTAAATCTTAGCACATGCTTAAGGAATTCAAACATGTGACCAAAGCTTCTTTGTGTGTGGTTGTGGGAATTTTGTGTCAGAATTGAGAACCACTTGAGCAAATCATCTATAGTAAAATAAAAGCAAAAGCAAAAATAAAGTAAAATAAAAGCTTTCTTACATTTAGAGTACAAAACCCTGTCACAGTGTTCTTGTCACTCCCATGGAGTCAAATAGAAGTTTTGCACAATGTACAGCATGTACAGCCTGCCAGGGACAGAAACAAGCCATCTGGTGTGTTATTTGCAACAGTATCTTAGCAGTAGCTCTTGGGCTGAAGTGCAGTAAAAAATAGAATCTGAATGATAGAGGCTGAAAAAGCCACTGGTGATGGTTCACTTGTTTGAAGTGGTCTACAGCCAGTGTAGAAATACACACACACACACACACACACACACACACACACACACACACACACACACACACACACACACACACACACACACACACACACACACACACACAAACCGGCTGTTAGACCTGCTGTTGAGAACTGGAGGTCTGCTTTAGTCAGTGCCATTTGGGAGAATACATGCTTCCAGATGTCCTCTCTGTAATTACAGTTAGACTCAGTAAATGAGAGGTTGGATCTTGGGCTGGTCCAGGCTGAGACCCTCCCTGACTATTTAAGCTGCTTTCCAGCACTGTGCAGATTTTTATGGAAATTCTAGTCTCTGCAACCACATTTTCAAATAACATCAGCAGAGAAAGCAGAAAGACTTGAGGTAAGGTGGTAACAGCTTTCATCAGATGTCTTTGGATAATATACTTTGGTTAATGTTAATTCCATTTCTGATTTGTTACTCTAGAGGATTTCTTTTATTACTAAAGATTTATCAGAGTTATTGCTGTATTTTGTCACATGTAGTGAAGAACAGCAGTGAACATAAGCTTAAGGAAAGCAGTCATATATGAGGTAAAAAACAAACAACCAAACAAAAAAAAAGTCATCTTTTTTTCTTGCTTAGGTGTTCAAAATGTCAATCGCCCAGGCAGCGGCCAAGGCCATGCTATCTGATGCCCTGCTGCGGGATGACTCTGGGATACACCGTATCAGCCACCTGGAACTGGAGCTTCCTCTTGACAAGGTCATCAAGTTTGTGTCTGTGGGCCTTCCGCTGATGCTGGTGTGCATGGCATTTGCCCGTGAAATCTCCCTGGGTGAGCAACTGTTTTTTTTAATACTATGTCAGGACATTTGTTTTGTATTCCATTTGCTTTTGCCCTTAATTATACCCTCATGAATATTATAGGTCTTTTTTTCTCCATGCTCTTATTGGATTTTGTGGTCCTTGTTTTAGCAATGTTAATAGTCCTCCTTGTACACGAATCTTGTACTTTTTGTTCCTAAATGTCTTTTTAATCATTTGCATGTAGCTGAATTCATGATAAGGATGAGTCTCATACTTAGCGAAATAGACCTAATATTTCTAATATTACTAATATTTCTGCTGCTCGTCAAACTACACCCCCCCCCCCCCCCCCCCCCAATATGGTTCTTAACTTTTTTAATCTCTACAGATTTGCAGGTTCGATAAAACAGAGTTTTATCCCACATTCCCTCTTACAATAAATATACAAGGAAATTTAATATAAAGAACTGTAAAACAAAGATATTAATTACTCAGTCATGGAAGAGGAAAGATTTAAACATCTGTCATAAAAGGAGGATTGTAACGGCTGACTCCATTAAGACCCCCTCAAAGCCTCAACAGTACATGTTATGCAACATTGACAAGACATCATGAAATTACTGAAAACAAGAAATAACAAAGGGTTTAAAACTCCATTCAGCACTTTATTGTTTTTGCTGCCATTTCTTCTGCTGTCAGAGGGGAAAATAAAAAAATATATAATTTAAGTGGAACAAGCACACAGATACTATATCCCCGGCCATTCATAACAAAAAGAGCACAGCTGACAATCATAAATATACTTGGCAGGTCCACAAGTGTATTGCTGCAGAGACTGACTGTCTTGACCTTGAACTAAACGTCTTCTCTACAGAGCCGGTGTGCAATCAGCCTGATACGCCTGATACTAATTGAAACAGGGGATGATTGAGAGGAGTGTTCACTAACGGTGGCAAGCTGTAATTACCAGCCAAAGTTTTTCTCTAGCAGCTCCCCTCTATTTAAGTCAAATGAGAGGATGTGTTGATTAACCAGAGGAGGAGATGGGGAGTGTGTGTGTAGGACATGACATGGTCCTGAGATTCACAGCTTATCTGCTGCATCTTGGCTGCTTATCTGCTGGCTTGTCAGTTTCACAACAGTGCCTGAGTGTACTGTTGTCTGGAGCCTGGTTTACTTGCACCTGTGCTCTTAGCCAAGAAGCCTTGTTTAAAGCACAAATGTGGAGGCGATCTCCCAATATTAAGTGAGGATTGAAAGGAGGTGATAGAAGCAGGGACAGAACTTTTTTCAACTCCCTCATTTTGTCAAATGGCTTGCACAGGTAGGGAACTGAAGGGGAAAATATTGTTACAAGACTTCATGAGAAGGCATGCTCTGTTGTTTTTGTTTATATATTTTTTTATTTAGGAATTATTTAGCAATATGTAAGAAGCTGCATGAAACCATAACTGGCATGGTTAGTACATAATAATGCTCATACCTGGTTGAATGATTGTTGGGTTTTTCTCTGTATGCATTATTGTAGGGTCTGCCTTACAATATAAAGTATCTTGAGGTGACTGTTGTTGTGATTTGGCGCTGTATAAATAACACTGTATTGAACTGAATTGAAAAACTCCTGGTTTCTAATCCATCATGTGGCTGTGTGGAGCATGTTCTCCCCATGTCTGCTTGGGTTCTTAATTTTAGCACTTAACTAGGACTGAATAATTACAAAAATATGCACACCCATGAGATAAGTGGGCCATGCACTATATCGTGAGGTGGAGTGGTGAGAGAAATTATATCCTGGCAGTAGAGTAGTGGCAGCATATTTGTACTTATATTGAGCTGGCCAAATGTGGACGGTGCAAGGATAAAACAGACTCTTTCTCTTGCAAAGCTGCAAGTAGGTGGGGCACACTTTGATGTCTTCTAACTCTAGCTCTCTGTTTAAGGGTGGAGCACCCTTGAGAAATGACAGATGGGTGTGGGTGGACAATATGTGGTAATATAAAGGTGAACTAAATATAAGGTGGGTGAGCATAAATTTGGAACACAGTCACCCAGAGTTTTTCTTTTTCTTTTAAATGCCATGTTGCCACTTGGAAACATATGATTTCCACAGAGATCTATTCCAGTGAAAGGGAAAGGGCATGCAGCACCTCAGATGTACAGCATGTGTCTAGCATTGGACTTTTAGGATGGAAAACTCTGTGTGTGTGTGTGTGTGTGTGTGTGTGTGTGTGTGTGTGTGTGTGTGTGTGGGAGAGAGAGAGAGAGAGATTGCTATTGTGCAGTGGCTTACAGGCATATTGACAAAACAGAATCAACTGATGTTGCATGAAGTAATTTTCCACATTTTCACATCAGGTTATAGATCAATATTTGTATATTCTGCAGGGCCTCAGATCAGCTGTTTTCCTCCCAGTAACTTCACTGTGAAGCAGGCCAGCTATATAGACACATACTGCTGGGACTCTCTCATGCATCATGAGTTTGACAGTGATGGGAACTTCGAGGAGCGCTCCCTCTGGGTACACAAAGTGAGTTCAAAGATTCTGATCAAGCACTCTTGAATGTTATTCCTGCCTAGAGTGGATGATAAACTGCTGAAACCCCTGCAAAATTTCAGTCAAAAATGTCAGTGTACCACATTTCTGAGTTAAGGATTGATTTAGTTTAGTTTTTTCTAAAAACCCTTTACAAATCATTCATGCTTCTTCATTTGTAATACTGACTTATTAATAAAAGATCAGTAGTGAGACTGGCTGTTTTTTTGTTTCATCTATATGATTGGGTGTTTCTTCTCCATTTATTCCTAATTTCTGTTGTCATTGTCTGTCCAGATGTTCCCTTACTCTCTTCTGGCCATGGCCGTGCTGATGTACCTCCCAGCTCTACTCTGGCGCCAGCTTGTCATGCCCACACTGGGATCAGACCTGCTCTTCATAATTGATGAACTAGACAAGTCCTACAACCGCTCAGTCCGAATGGCCCAAAACATTCTGGATATGCGCCAGAACACTAAGAACCCGCTGACGTTTCAGGCTGAGTTGCAGCGGTAAGGGACTTATGATTGTTAGTTTGTAAACACAAGTGTTCATACGCTTTGAGTAGCTTCAGCGTATGAATATTGATTCACTCACATGTCTAGTTGCATAAATCTCCAAGGACTCATGTGATAAAACTAGGTCATTGCAGCAGCAGTAAAAAGTATCTATCATTCAGAGGATACAAAAGTGATGCTCTTCTGTCTCTTGATAAACTAGGAAAGCTAAGAGCGATCGCTTCCTCTCCCACAGCAACTACCCTTGTTATACCCTTAAGCAAAGCGCTTAGCTACCAACAGTCTCAGTACTGTTGGTATTGTGGTCAGGAACTCCTAGGAGCCAAAAGTAGAACATTGTGGTTGTGTTGGGTGGCTCCCAGCTGTGTGTATTTGTAGCAGTACGACTATGGTTATAATGCTGAGTTTGTTCTTGTGTCATTGCAGGGCCAAAAAGAAGCGGTACTTTGAGTACCCCCTTCTGGAGAGACACATGCAGTGCAAACAAAACTCGTACTTTCTTGTTAGCATGCTTTTCTTGCGGGGCTTCCTCCTCCTGATCTTCATGACTGCTGCCTGCCTGTACCTGGCCTACTTCCATCTGTCTGCCTTCCTGCAGGATGAGTTTAGCTGCTTTGTACGCACAGGGATGCTGCGAGATCAGAACTGGATCCCTGAATTGGTTCAGTGTAAAATGATTGGCCAGTTAGTCTTTCAGGTGATAAGTGTTGCTAATGGTGCCATCTATATCCTATTGGCACCTATCGTCCTCTTCAGCCTCCTTCGACTCTTTGTTTGGGATACCACCTTCATTTCTATCTATGAGGTCCTCCCAGCGCTGGACCTCATCAACAGACGACGGCTAGGTTGCCCACTGAACGACCTCAATGTCCTCTTGCTCTTCTTACGTGCCAATATAGCTCACTTGAAGTCCTATGGGCAGGTGAGGGCTTTGTGTTCTCTGGCACCCCCACAGGTGGGAAACACCACAGCACAACAAGGTTTACATGCAATGCTGACCCAAGAGGAAATAGAGGAGCGTGAAGAGGCAGCAAAGGAGCTTGCTGAGGAAGTTGGGGAGGCCAGGGAGGAAGGGAAACTCAACTTAGTGGACATCATGACTATTCTGGGAGCAGCACAGGGAAGAGTGGTGAACTGCAATGAGAAGAGGCCTCTGGTGGAGGAGAACATGAGTCTCGGTACCGTAACACTTATCTACACACTCAAACGCCTTCTGCTAGTGGCTATTTTTGTTTACGTCATTTGGGATGTACAGAAAATCATTAAGTGACCTACAGACGCAGGTTCTAAAAAGGGAATAACAAATGTTTTACATATATAGTAGGGTGGCTTTCACAGTGCTCATTGCATAGAAATGAAGGTCATGTCCAACAGGACTTTAAGGAAGCAGTTTGATAAGCAGTGGCAACTAAAGAATCCAAGTCACAATATTTTTTCTGTGTGGTTTTAAACTGCACTGGTTTTTGTCTTCCTGTATGTAACCACAGCAGAGCACCTACGTTTCTAAAAGAGTCTTTTCAAAACACTGGCTTATGCTTACATCAATAGATACGTTGATAGATAGGTAGTTATAGAGTTGTGGTACTTCCTAGTCCTACTGAATTTCCTGGAGGAACCCACCCGAGGGATTAATAAAGTTTCATCTAATCTCTCTAACTGCCCTCTCCGTCTCTTTACAGAGCCAAACCACCAGGGGTACCATGAGTTGAAGGAGACTGCACCATTTAGTCATTACTAGGCCTCCTATGGACTTAATCAATATGATAACATGGGGGAATAAGAAAGGGAAGGGGTGGGCTGAAAACAAAACAAAACAAAAACATTTTTTGAGTTATAATGCAAAAAGTTCTGGCTGTAAATGTCAATGGAGCAGGATTTGTCAGTTTTCTACAATATCTGCCACTGAATTTCTTTGTGTCTCAGTATAGGCGACTAAATTACTAAAGGACAGTGTGCAAGAGAACACTCTTTGACAACATGACATTTGTCAGAAATCAGAATTCCATAAATATACAGTCCATACTGTACACTCCTGATTTCCATCAAGACACAAAAGAACATATTCAGTGGCAGCTATGGGTGCTATTCATTTTCCGCAACTTCCATTGCATAATTTTATACAAGGTGAGGGTATTGAATATTTTATTTGATGTATTCCTGTCTTTTATCCTTTGTTTTCTGTGAATTACAGACACTTGTATTCTATATATTTCCAAATAAATAAATACTGTTTTTATTTAGTTGTGTGTTTTTTTAATCAGAATGAAACCACACGAAGTTGCAGTTTTTGTATTTTACATTTATCGAAGAGCTTCTACTCTACTACATCAAAGTCCTACTGAGCTCTTTATTAAAGGCTGACTGAGAGCCACTCATTTTAAAAGTGATTTTATTTGTATTTCACACAATTCTGTTCTTTCTTAATGCACAAATAACAGAGATTTGTAAGTAACAGTAAACACACACAAATTAATTACACTGAGGTCCAAGCCAATTCATATGAAATGGAAATCGTAACGTATAAAATTACCAAAATGTAATTAGATTCTAGACTTTACATTATTTATTATTGCACCAGTTCTTACAGGCATCACACAATACTCGTATACTTGTGTTATGTTCTTAGGTAAATTGAACATTCCAAGAAACGTGGCCCCCCCTCTCCAACACCACCCAAGAAAGAGCCAAAACTGTAGCAATCTCTCTCTTTTGAAATGATATTTAGTCAATTATTTATCTCTAAAGGTCCCTAAGCTTCCCTACCAAACAAAAGTCAACCAAAAAACAATTTGCTTTTCTAATGTTTTTCTACTTTGAAAAACAGGAGAAAACTGAGTTCAACAGAAAAAGCTTCTCACTCCTACAAGACTGCTGCAGTAGACAATAAATATATACATTGAAAGGGTTACAAATGACCTATTTCACAAAGCTATTTACAGTTATTTACAATGGAATACTCATATTTTGTATTTTAAATATGCCGGTACATGTATTCCTTTACTCCCCAACACTGATCAAGACACACCCATGTCCCACCTGAGATAGAGGAGAGAGAGGAATCACACACACATATATGACCCAGATGTTCCTGGGTCATAACAACTTCTTTAGAATGAGATGGTGGAGTAATTGTACAGAAAAACTTTCAGTGTTTCAACAAAGCAAGTAGTTTACCCAGAGTTGTCTTTGAGTATCATTATCTGTGTGCTTCTGAGCAACCAAAAGACCCACAAGAAGAGTTGTGTCACCTTGACCGACTGTTCTATAAGACAAACCCAGAATTACTGCTGAGGTGAATTTTCCACAGATTAAAGAATGCAATTATTTTGATATAGTCAAAGACAAAAGCAGGGAGGTTGTTGGGTGGATAATGGAGACCATGGGTTCAAAGGAATGCAATGCAGATCTGAGACTTATAATGAACAAGCTCCCATTTTGGAAGTCCAATTATAAACAGTGTGTTTCAGGATTTGGGACGACTGCAGAATGTAATGTTTTTCTTCCTGTTCTTTGAAGCAGAAAGTCATGGATCACAGAGCACTTTCAGTCAAGACACTTTTCAGCTTTCATATATTCTGGCTGGATAGGCTTTCTGACTTTAAATAAAATATGCCACTTGTACTGGATACCAGGTTTCTGTATGCTAATTCCACAGGTCTCGTTTAACCATTGCACTTCATAGCACTTATCTTCCTCTAAGAGATCTAGAAACACTTATTCATGCCTTCATCACCTCTAGACTGGAATACTGCAATTCTCTCTATTTGGGTCATCAACACTCATCTCTCCATCGCTTGCAGTTAGTCCAAAATGCCGCTGCACATCTTTTAACAGGTGTTAGAATGTATGAACGTATCACTCCAGTTTTAGCAAATTTACACTGGCTCCCTGTAAAATATCATATTGATTTTAAGATTCTTTTACTTACTTCTAAAGTTTTAAATAATATGGCGCCTGTTATTTAAACAAACTCCTCAACACGTATGACCCCAAAAGAGCACTGAGATCTTCTAGCCAGATGCTCTTAGCACAACTAAGGTCTCGATTGAAGCATAGAGATGATCGGGCCTTCGCAGTAGCAGCACCCAGACTCTGGAATAATCTGCCAGAGGAGATTTGTACTTCAGAGTCTATTCAGTCTTTTAAATCGCGTGTTAAAACTCACTTTTTTACTTTGGCTTTTAATTCGAGTTCAGCATGAGTACTATCAGGCCTGTTTTATGTTCCATCCATCCAACCATTCGCTTCTGCTTCTCCTTTTCAGGGTCGCGGGGGGCGCTGGAACCTATCCCAGCTGTCATAGGGCGAGAGGCGGGGTAATCTGTCGCAGGGCCCTGTTTTATGTTTTTATTGTTAATTCACTGTCTTGTTATTTGTCTCTATTAGTTTCTAATTTATCTATATTTCCATTGTTTTCTCTTGTTTTTAACCAATTGTGAGTACTTTGGTCAACTCTGTTGTTTTTAAACGTGTTATACAAATACATTTTGAATTGAATAGCATTTTTGCTGCTATAGATTTCTGTATGTTTTATTATGCTTAAAACAGTTTTTAATATTTTCATCCTGTGTTGAGAAAACTGCAATGAAATTTCATTTACTAAATGACAGCAAAAGTAATTTAGTATATTTCTGTCTGTGTAGAAAAGCAGCTCTCTGATTCAGGCCACTCGAGGGCACCATTGAGTCATACTAAAATGATGCTGAAATAATGCTGCTAAAATATTATATATATATTACAATAAAAATCTGAATATATAGAATGAAACCTGATAATATAGAATGAATGAACTTCATGTTTGGGGGTTAGGTTTTTCTGAATTCTCTGCCTCTACAAAATGGCATCAGCTGAACTATTTCAGTACTTTGTAGAGTTTGACAACTGTTCAAACTGCAAGTGGTACAAATAAATTGGAGTCTTTACCTTGAATATCATATTTTTATTTAGCAACATTTCTAATGCTAATGAATAATGTTCAACAAAATATTTCTGGGAGAAGATTATGCACAATTCTTGAGGGATTTTATCAATCACTGATGGAGATGTCAACTGAGGTAACACTTCAAGCAGAAGCTGAAGCACATGATATGGGGTCATTACACCATTTTACATCTCAAAGAGGAAGGCCAAGGAAGGAAGGAAGGAGGCCAGGGATTGGTCAGTACCACGGTCCAGGATGACACAACAGAGATCCATGACCAGGGCTGGACTGGGACAAAAAATCGTCCCGGGCATTTTGACTAGAGACCAGCCCATCAGGTATTATAGGAAAAGCCATAATGCCTTTGAATGAAAGCAAACGCTGTTGTGACAGTGACGTTCACTGTCTTGTTGGGATATATGTATGATTTCTATACATTTTACACCAGATGACCACTTTGGTTGTAAGATTCGGATAATTATTTGATTTGATTTGATTTGATATACCTTTTTTTAGTCCCACAAGGGGAAATTTCATAAGGCTGCCGACCTATTGCACGCAATGGCGGCGCCATCTTACCCTCCGACCATACATACAAGACACAAAACATCACATGGGGAAGACAGGTCAGAGAGGTATAACAATAGAAAATGCACCACATGAGGAAAGATAAGGAGAAAAAAATAACTCCCCTCAGACTGAGCTCCAACAGGGAGATCAGTTTGAGAACAGAAAAAAAAACAGCTTTATTAAAAGCTAGACATTTTAAACGAGAATAAGAAGGAAAAGCATTTCTTTGTGCTCCCTTTCCCTGGAAATGCCCTACCTGCACCCCTGGGATAACTTTGGTAGACCCGCCCCTGCACAGTTACCAGCTGTCAGTTATGTAGAAAAGAATCCTGGTGTTATTTGTCTCTCAGAAACAGTTCATAACTTGCCTTTGGCCAATCCACCACCTTTCATTGTTTTTACTGTTACAAACCCCCCCCCAAAAAACCCATCAGCCCATAAAAACAAAAAATCACCATCGGTCCACCGGGCAAAAGTCCAGCTGTGTCCATGAATACATCAGGAAGATGGCCCAACCGACTGCGTGCTCATTGAATACCTCAGACAGTAGAAACCCAAAAAAGAGGAGGAAGACGAGGAATCATCATGGAAGGATCGGCCCCTGCAACCGGTAACCTAACCTGTAATATTTCAAACTGTTACTGTTTGATTACTTACTACTATACTGTACCCTCAATTTTACAATAAATTAGTACACACCATAGCCAATTAGAAGAAGTCTTCCAAACAGGAAAGGAGCCAAATAGTCAGTAGTTCTCATTGAGCCCTCTCAGATTGAAGAGCCATTCATGTTCAGAAGGCGGTGTAAATCTTCACTTTGCATTTAACTCAGGTTTCCTTTCAAACCTGCTTCCCTTCTTCCAAGAGACTAATCTGTGTCTTTTTTTCTTCATCGAGTTAGTCAAGTGTCACTTAATTTCTTTGTATAGCTGCTAACATACAGTCCTTCTTCCCCACAAAAAAAAAACAGTTGCTGCTGCACTGCTTTTAATACAATGTGACAGCACAATCTGCTAAATTAGATTTTATGAACTGATTATACATTGAACTATGTAGTGTTGACTGAGCTATTAGAGATTCATTTCTCAAAATCTTTAACGGTTTGGTGACATAGCCACAATTTCTACATTTTATTCTACTGAAGGTCTTTAAGACTGCAATAATATGTAATGTAATAAGCTATGCAATGATCTAAAACAGCAATAGGCTGAATAAACTTGATAAGCTATATCCAGAACAAGATGAATAATGTTATTGTTTACTTGGCTCATAATATATATTCTGCAGTTTTTATTATTTCTTCTTACCAGTCTATGCCAACAAAGAGTAACTTTGAAGCCAAGTACAGCTGTCAGCAGGAGATTTAAAAAAATAATGTCTATGAAACTGGAACTTTTCAACAACTTAATTGCCCAGAGGTATACACTTTCTGTCTAAACGTACAAGGTTATTGGATGGTGAATCACAAGCAGAAGACTGATCTGAAGCAGGTTTCTCACAAATGATCATTACCTTTGGTCAACCCTGAAGGCTGTTAATATCTTTTCTGCCCATGTGAAGGACACTTTGGTTCTCAAAAACAATTTACTTTTCATTGAAAAAGATGCAGTGACAATATCAAGGACATAATTAATGCAAGGTTAAAAGTGGCATGCTGAATCTTCAATCCTTTTCACTTTTATTGTTCCATTGGATTAAAAAAAAGCTATTCTACTATGAACCAGAGAGAGTACTACTCGAAGCACAATGTGGTTTTTTTTCTGTCCTTGGTTTGTCCTCGCAGGATATATTGCAGAACTGGGCTGTCAGTATGACAAAATAGCTGTATGACATGCCAATATCTACTAATTTCTGCATGTTCACAGGAATGTACAGTATTTACATTACTACAGATACTGTGGCAATCCGCCTGTCAGTCTCCGACTTTCTTTTTATTCGGCAAGTAAAAAAACTACCATATTCATGAAAGACACACTATAGGACTATCTTACCAGCCTTAAAATACAAAATAAAAATTAAATAAAATACAGCAACAGAAAAACTTTTTGTTTTCTAAAAAAAAGTTACAATTCCATATTTATAAATTCATTTGCTGATATAAAGCCACAATAACAGCATTTCATGTTTTCTCCTTTTAAAAATACAACAGTTTAGTTGTTTGTAAATTCCTTACAAACCACAAACCTCTAAGCAGGCTACTATTGAATAAATTTATATTAACATACATGATTTTATGTATAAATGAGATGTCATTTACAGAACACCAAGCCTCCCTAACTCGAGCCATTTCTTTACTCCAGACTCTTGACACTGACAAGCTGCTTATCTCAAGTGTCAAAGTCAAGTACAGCTGTCAGCAGGTAAGGATGTAGGATGACACAAAAATGGGGTGTGGGGGAGGGCTTACATTGTATTTCAGTCACTACTGTCAGCCCCTGACACTGATAGTATCCTGAAAAATGGAGATATATGTCTTCTCTACTCCAGTGTTCAGAAGCAGAGCACAACATACTGCATCTTTTTGGCAGATATAGTCAGTCATTTACATATTTCAAAATAATAAGCAGCTTGCTTGAAAAAAATAATAAACTTCAATCTTTTAACTGCAAGTGTCATAACAAGACGCTGTCAGTGCATACATGTTGCAGACTACAAAGACAAATTTAATGAAAGACAAACCTTTGTTCAAGACAAAGGAGTACAGCAGAAAACAAAGTGCGTGAGAATATATACAGAAACACCATAAACACAGGGAAGCACAACAATAGATACAAGAGGCAATCAAGGGATGGGAACCACCAAGGTCAGAGACACAACTTATATAAATCTATGATAACGAGAATAAATATTCAACAACAGAACCTGAAAATCCAAACTCAAAATGCAGGGTTGAAAACCATCTACATATTGGTAATGCTCTGGGGATTTCTTTTCTATGTTTAGTTTTATGGTTTAATGAATACTTTATCTTGTTCATTGTGTTTATTTTTAAGTCTTAAGTGAGACATGCACATAAAGAACTGAAGGACTCAACAGCTTTTGGACTCTGATAACATATTCTTTGGCTTGGAAATCAACTCTACTCCTTTATTTGCATAAATGGAGTTATGAATGTCTCTAAATGGCAGTACTTACACCCAGATTACTACCAAAATCTAGTAATCAGTCCCATCTGTCCAGCAGATTTCATTGGATGTCTGTTCTTATGCTGTTGATATTTCCTGCCAAAAGACAGACCAGTTATATATAACTTATGCAATAGCAGTGCAACTTATTTGATTCCATCCGTTTACACAAACAATATTGATTCTAATTATGCAACCATACACTTAAATCCTTACTGCTTTAACTTTAACTGCCAGTATGTCTAAATGTAATATAAAAAGTCTGGTGATGTGATCAAAATAGATGATAAAATGAATTTGAGAAGTGGCTGTTGAAAATAAATTTTTCTAGTGCATGCACAAGTGCCAAATTTCACAGAATCAGTATGTATTAATATTGGCAATTAATAATGTAAACACTCCATGCACACAAAATAAAATGTTCCTAAGCCTCAAAAACATCCAGTAGAATAAACCACAGCAGTACTCAGATGACACCTGTTCAGCCTTCATGTGCCTGTGATGTAGATGCTCACGATGAGTGTGGTACTTTTTTACCCAGCCCTTGACAAATCACAGAAGATGTTTGATGTGCTCTGTTTGAAGACAGATGATTTTCAAAGGCCTAAACTCATTTGCATGTATAGAGCACTTAGAAACAGTTTGACCTCTGAATTGTAGCTGCAAATTCAATTAGCTGTGGTGTCCAGTGGTATCAGTAGACAAGCGCAAAACCAAATTAATCAAGGAGCACAGAGTGCACAGTGGAGTTGCTGAAAGCGCAGGTTTCTGTGATTGCCCAATTATGTAAAACTAGTCAAGCAAAGTTTAATCTGTTAGTGTATTTCAATAATACAAGCTTGAGTCCTCTACTAGAGGCCTGGGATCTTGAGGGCTCTGTGCAGTGTCATTTTTGTTCCTAGGACTGCACTCCTCTGGACAAAGATGTCATTCCAGGAATCTGCTAGAGCTGCTTGGCCAATTTGGGCGTCAGTATCCTGAGTGCTTCGATTACCACAGGGACCACTGTTGCCTTCAGCCTCTACATCTTCTATAGCTCCCCTCTCAGCCGTTGGTATTTCTCAAGCTGCTTGTGTTCCTTCTTCCTGATGTTGCTGTCACTTTGTATAGCTCTTTGTATCCATACATACCTTCCCGGTCCCTCAGGTCGGCAGACCAGCTCCTCCTGAGCGTGCCCAGGACTAATCGTAAGCTCAGAGGGGATCGGGCATTTGCTGTGGCAGCACCAAAATTGTGGAATGAGTTGCCTTTACATGTTAGACAGGCACCTTCATTATCTGTTTTTAAATCACGTCTTAAAACATATTTATTTACCTTGGCTTTTAGCACAGCAGGACTTGTTGATGTCTCTTAATACGTTTCTTATTAATTATATTATTTTTAATTTTAAGATATTTCATATGTAATTTAAACTGTTTCCTCTCTGTTTTATATTTGTAGCACTTTGGTCAACATTGTTGGATGTAAAGTGCGTTATAAATAAAGATGCTATGCTATGCTATGCTACATCTATCACTATGTCCTTACTTCTCTGGTTTATTCACCACTACTATGGCTGGCTATTTTAGCCATCACCAATTTGTCTCTGTGTATCTCAAAGTCTCACATGATCTTAGCTTGGTTATTCTCAACAACCCTAGGGGGTGTATTGCATTTTGACCTTGAGACTTCCAGGCATATTTGGAAAAGATGTTCCTGATACTATGCCAGCCACTTGGTTATGGCATCATGTGTATGCCATACACATGATGCCATGTCCTGGTTACTAGAATTTTTCAGCCTGTTAATATCAGCGTTTTCTCATTGTTGCCTGAATCTTGCCCGGTGTGGCACACCCCAGCCACTACTGATTCTCTGCTTAGAGCTCGTTCCTGTGCTGCCATTATTAGTGCCTTTGTGCTGTCTTTCAGTCCAGTTTTGTCTAGCCACTGGAAGAATTACTTAATATCAGTCACGTCCTCTATCTCCTGGTGGTACAGGCCCATACTTGGCCTGTACCACCAGAATGGGGTACAGGCCCATGCATGGGCCCTATCAGTTGTAGGCATTTAGTGATGTGCGAATCATGAACAAATCGTTCAATACTCGAGAATCACTTTACTGACTCGTGAATCATGATTCACAAGCCCAACTGACTCACTGACTCATCCCTGTTGCTATTAGCAAACTAATTTCATTAGTAGAAACATATCTAGCTTATAATTAAAAATGTGTAAAAAAAAAAAAAAGCTCACATCAAGACAATAGCTTCTCAGTTCACAGTACCATCGCTCTGCTAACATGCTACCAGCAAATTTGAGTTACTCTCCCCCATCCTTCCTGTGCTGAATCGTAGCATGAACAAATCACTCAGGAATCACTCACACTTGAGTGAAGTTGTCCCCCCCCCACCTTCTTCAAATCCAACAAAAGTGATATCAAACATTTATGCTACGTTTGTGCTAGTTTGTGCTGCAAAATTATTTGTTTGTGCTGCTATCATTTTAAAGATATTAATAAAAAATTCTAGAGGTCATCAGCGGTCAACCAGCCCTCCCACATTAATGGAATCAAACAAAACTGGTATCATTCAACTGTCCTATGTTTGTGCTGGTTTGTGCTGCTAAAATTTTCGTTTGTGCTGCTATCATTTCAAAAATAATAATAAAATAATGTCTTGATGCATGCTCAATCATCCAGGTAAGTAAATTCCAAAAGGTTGATTCTGTTCATCTGGACATTTTCAGTGGGAGAAACGTTTTGTCACTCATCCAAGTGACTTCTTCAGTTGCAGCTAACTGCAGGTTTCCCCAACCTTATAAACAGTACATTTGCATAGTGAAGGAAACTAGCACCACTGAATGAACAATGGGCTGGGGGGATAGTTCCATGATTGTTAGTATGCAAATTCTTATGACCATTGATCAACGACTACTAATCAAAGACAAAGATTCTTGAATGGCCATGAGTACAATTCACAGAGAGTTGGGGAATGGCTGCAATCACAGCATTGTAAGATGGCGAAAGATGTACCCTTGGGCCCCCCTTCTCGATTCAGAGATGGTCAGCATCCTGACAGCCTGATGGACGAAGCTGTCTCTCAGTCTGCGGGTTCTGTTCCGGAGGCTCTTCAGTATCCTTCCTGATGGCAGCAAACTGAAGAAGCCGTTGAAGGGATGAGTGGAGTCACCTGTAATGGAGAGGACCTTCTGGATGAGGCAGGCGCAGTAGATTTCCTGGGGAGGGAGGCAAGAGAGGTCCCCAAAATCCTCTCCGCTGCTCTCACTACCCGTTGTCATTTTTTTCCTGCAGGACCCAGTGCAGGAGTCATACCACACAGTGATGCAGTTGGTGAGGATACTCTCAATGGTGCCTCTGTAGAAGGTGCTCATAATGGGGGTTGAATCTCTTGTGCTTCTCAGTTTGCAGAGGAAGTAGAGTCGCTGTTGGTCTTCTCCGCATTCAGGGACAGGTTGTTGTAGCTGCACCAGTCTGCGTAGCACAAATGTTTGATACCACTTTTGTTGGATTTGAAGAAGGTGGGGGGCCAACTTCACTCACATCTCACTCACCCCCTCCCTTCCTGTGCTGAATCGTAGTGTAAGCAAATCACTCACTCACTCACTCACTCACTCACTCACTCACTCACTCACTCACTCCCTCCTGGCTCACAGCTGCTTCTTCTTCTTCTTGGTTGGCAACCAATGTTAAGGAGCATTACCGCCCCCTGGCAAACAGGTCAGTGGACATTTAGATGAGAAAATGTATATTTGACACATTTGAGGAAAATGCTAATAAAATAAAAATAAAATAAATGTTTCCTTTAGAAATCTTTTTTTTTTTTGCTCTTTTTTGCTCTATAAAAATAGTTGTTTTTCTTTTTCAATCACTCATCTTAGCAGTAGGATTTACATGAAAAGATAAACAAATTAAGTTTGAGTGAAAATGTAAATTTTTTTGCACTCTCTGGTCAACTGACTCAGTGACTCAAAAAACCCGATTCACTTTGATGAGTAACTCATTCAAACTCGATTCAGTAAAAAGAATCAAATTTACCATCACTAGTAGCCATCTTCCTGATGTACTCATGGAACTTGGTTGCTTCGTCAGTGGTTCTGACACTCACTAGTCCTTGGCCTCCCTCCTTTTGCTTAGTGTACAGTCATAGGGCGCTTTCTTGAGGTTTCTACATCCTTCTTTGGCCAGCTTATTATGCCAGGGCTTAGGTGTTAATTGCCTGGATCTTGTTCTTCCCATTCAGCTGACTCCTCTGGACTTGCCTCAATCTCTCCAGGTGTTTGTTTGTTGTGGCTTTCCTAGGTCTCTCTTGTGGTTCCCATTTGCTTGTAGGAGTCCAAGGTACTATGCTCAGTGTCTGCAGTGTTACCTTCTGGTAGTGCAATCCCCCAGGTTTTGACTACATTTCCTCTCCTAGATACCACTGAGCTACAATTAACAGTCCAAATGACACTCTGATGTTGTTGCTATAGATCCTTGTAATAGTTCATGTTTGGTAGAAATAATCCTTCTGACCTCCAAATATTTAATTATCATTTGAAATTACAGAGAGCTTGTTTTTGTGCTGAAGGTGAATAGTCATATGAAGTGATTTTTATTTTGTATATTTTTAGCTTTGTTGCGCCCCTAGTTTAGGCGCGTAGGGACACACATAAGGTTGGAGGAGAGAGAAGCAAGTACCCGCCCTGGTTCCCAAACCAAACAGCCAAAAACAGTTATGAGTAAAAAGGTGATTTTATTTAATGTCAGGAAGCATAGCTCCAGGGTGAACCCAGGCCAAAATAATAAACAAAACCAACTACACTCAACAAAAATATAAACGCAACACCTTTGTTACTGCTCCCATTCCCCATGGGATGGACGTAGAGACCTAAAATTCATTCCAGATACACAATATAACCATCCCTCCCAAACAGTGGTCACAAATCAGTCCAAATGTGTGGTAGTGGGCACATCTGCTATATTGAGATAATCCATCCCACCTCACAGGTGTGCCACATCAGGATGCTGATCTGACATCATGAGTAGTGCACAGGTGTACCTCAGACTGCCCACAACAAAAGGCCACCCTGGAATGTGCAGTTTTGTCTCACAGCAAAATGCCACAGATGCCACAAGCAATGAGGGAGCGTGCAATTGGCATGCTGACAGCAGGAATGTCAACCAGATCTGTCGCCCGTGCATTGAATGTTCATTTCTCAACCATAAGCCGTCTCCACAGGCGTTTCAGAGAATATGGCAGCACATCCAACCGGCCTCACAACCGCAGACCTCGTGTAACCACACCAGCCCAGGACCTCCACATCCAGCAGGTTCACCTCCAAGATCGTCTGAGACCAGCCACCCAGACAGCTGCTGGAACAATTGGTTTGCACAACCAAACAATTTCTGCACAAACTGTCAGAAACCGTCTCAGGGACGCTCAACTGCATGCCCGTCGTCCTCATCGGGGTCTTGACCTGACTCCAGCTCGTCGCCGTAACAGACTTGTGTGGGCAAATGCTCACATTCGATGGCGTCTGGCACGTTGGAGAGGTGTGCGCTTCACGGATGAATCATGGTTCACATTGTTCAGGGCAGATGGCAGCTGAGAATGTCCCAGTTCTTGCATGGCCAGCATACTCACCGGACATGTCACCCATTGAGCATGTTCGGGATGTGCTTGACCGGCGTATACGACAGCGTGTACCAGTTCCCACGAATATCCAACAACCTCGCACAGCCGTTGAAGTGGAGTGGACCAACATTCCACAGGCCACAATTGACAATCTGATAGACTCCATGCGACGATGTGTTGCACTGCATGAGGCAAATGGTGGTCACACCAGATACTGACCGGTTCTGGGTCCCCAGACCCCCAATAGCGCGAAAAACTGCACATTCCAGGGTGGCCTTTTGTTGTGGGCAGTCTGAGGTACACCTGTGCACTACTCATGATGTCAGATCAGCATCCTGATGTGGCACACCTGTGAGGTGGGATGGATTATCTCAATATAGCAGATGTGCCCACTACCACACATTTGGACTGATTTGTGACCACTGTTTGGGAGGGATGGTTATATTGCGTATCTGGAATGAATTTTAGGTCTCTACGTCCATCCCATGGGGAATGGGAGCAGTAACAAAGGTGTTGCGTTTATATTTTTGTTGAGTGTAAGTCCCGCCAGAGAAAACTAACTAAACCCTACGATCAAAAACAAAACAAAGAAATGACAATATTATCCCTCGCTTCCTAGCCCAGAAACAGGAGAAAAAAGTTCAAATGAAAAGGCCGCTAACCCCTTCAGCTTCAGCCTATGTATGCATAAGCACTGAGTTTGTACACCAGTGGCGGCTCTCACAGAGCATGCTTACACAGATACAAAGTAACCCAAAAAGTTAGAAACGAGGGCCAGGTTCGCGTCTGCTGTCAAAACTGCTCGCTTCTCTTTCTCTCTCTCTCTCCCGGCAGCTGCCAGAGCAGCTTTTTGAACGCAGTCATGTGCTCCATGGTCCAATCAGCAGCCCACTACTCTTCATTAGGGGAAGGACCTGCAGAGAATCTTAAGACACAGTAAAGAGACAGAAACACAGCAGCTCCCACAGACTTCTTATGGCCACAGGCCATAACAGCTTATAGACTGAATGACAACCTAATGTTTTGATGAAAAATGACCTAATGAAAAACTTAATGAAAAAATATATAAATGAAACTTGTATGTTTTGGATACTTACTAAAACAATATATGAAAGTGGCCACTTTCATGAGTAAATCACATAAGTCTTATATGATTCAGTATATGAAGTAGGCCAAATCTGATGCAAGTCTTTTATAAGTTTTTTCTATTTCTTTTCTATTGGACATGAAAACACACAGACAAAACATACATGACACAGAAGACCAGGACAGATTTGCACCAGGGGACATGAAGAGACTCATAACTAAGGAGACATGCAAAGACCTAAACTATACTGCAACTCAAGGGAATTAATAATACTACTAAAACTTAACATCATCTCATAAATAATCCAAAAATACAAAAAAACCTCATTTACCCTTAACTTAAAATCACACATGAACAGAACAAAATGTAAACATAAGAAAAATCATCAGACTGCCCACAATATTTGACTGCTAAGTTATTCATTTAAAGTATAAATAAAACAAAACTTGAAAGGCAAATCCATGGCTGGCAAGTCGATGTGGATGTTAGTTGCTTGGATGCAATATAAAGTACGACCACATGGTTCTTGCAATCTGCTAGTTATTGTTTTGCACTGTTGGCAGAACTTGTTTTTCTCTACTTCTCAGTCTACTTTGTCCTTTACGTCAGTCTCAGCTGTCTTTGTGCTTTGCAAGGAGATTAACAGAGACCTCTTCACCTCTTCCCTCTCACTAAATATGATGGAAACAGAGCTCAACACTTGCTATCAAGGCCTTAAATATCTTATTAAAGGCGGTGTCTATCACCTCTTTAAAGCATGTAATGTGCTTTCAGATTTCATGTTCAATGTTATATAACATCACTCACTGGGTCATCAGCATGTTTATCTGCAACCCTGTTGCATGCAATCGCTGCCCTTAAAATGCAAAACATTTAGGCAAGCTAAACTTTCCTGAGAATGTAAGACACCCATGATGACATGTCTCAAACTTGATCATTGGCACCATTTTGCATTTCTTCTATGCCAAATGGATTGACAGTGTGTGTGTCCTATCATCAGCACATTAGCCCTTCAGCCTTTACAATGAATTTTGAACAGAACATGAAAAATAAAACTAATGCAATAAAATCATATTAATCCCCTAGTGTGAAACCAAAAACAATAACTCATAATTATGTTTCTACCCATTCAGTAATTCCTCAAACTTTAACATCATATTTTGTTATATGACCCCAGAGAAGCTGAGAATTCTGGGTGGCAATATGAAGTGCCCCCCCTCCCCCTCCCAAAAAAAAAAGAAAGACAAAGAAAAAGCTGCTAATCTTGTTGCCAATATCCCTAGCTTGGAGAAAAGTCAGTTCCGACACTTAGCCAGTTGTCAGATATTTTAAAATTCATCCAAGTTGACGGCCCACTTAAACGTTCAGCAGACAAAGAGATTGTCCACATTCCTCTCATTTGAAATTGTGGTCCATTTAAACTCAGTGTGGAGCCGTAGAATCATTTTTTACTTGTAAATATTGTGCTAAGTGGTATGACATGGTAGTTAAACACAATGGAAGCCAAGATGATTGCAGGCTAGAAATCTAACTGACTGTGTTTGCCTTTGTATGCTCTTTGTAAATCCACAAAAGGCTGAACAGGGAAATGACAGAGGCTTTTATGAATCTGATGCACTGATTGTGTGGCTCGTGCATATAAATGTTCTGAACCGAAAGGCTTAGACCATCTCATAAATGAGAATGATGTAATTACATTTTTTCCAGCCGTATAAAGACTGAAATCACTTTTGTTGTCAAGAAGCGCTGTGTGGCAGGCAGGAATTGGACTCAAAATGCAGGCACTCTGACTCGAGGGATGGACTTAAAAGCTTTATTTGCTGGTCACAGGAAAACAAGCATACAAAGTAAACTAAACTAAACTTGGGAATAACAAACTAAACACACAGGGAGATCCACACAGCATGAGGGACGACACGACACAGACTCAGAGAAACACAGGGGGTGTGTCCCAATTCAGGGTCTGCACGTGTGAAGTACGCGCACTACGCACAGTGCGTACTGCAAGTACGAGAAGTGCGGAAGTGTGAGGCTTGTGAAATTGGACGGTCTAGCCTTCGTCGCGCTGTTCAGGTTGCCTAGCAACCATGATACTAACCGCGAGAAACGCTTCATACAGCTTTGTGTGACAGAAATGAAGAAAAATGTTTTGTTGGTCATTCATTTCTGTCATTACATCACTTTGATTAGTTGAGTATCTGAGGCTGAGACCACAGGACTGTAAAACATGATTGCTGGGCTTCATTTCTGTACTGAATAGTCATTTCAAGATTAGTGAGTAAATAACAATTAGCTAATGTTGTTCATGAGACTAAAATCATCTCACTGTGGTAATGTAAATATAATATGGCCAATATTATATGTATTGTCAGATCATTATGATATATATATATATATATATATATATATATATATATATATATATATATATATATATATATATATATATATATATACACACACAACAGCAGTGAGCTTGAACTCTGGGTCAAAGATTCAAGTTGCAGTTATTTATATTTCCTATCACCTTCAATCTTCACTCAAAGACAAGTACCTTTGACAGTGTATATATAGATGCATTATACATAAGAGACAAATATTGTTCATTTAATATGTTGGCATTACTAAATTTGGCTCAATGCTTACATACATGTGTAAAAAGAAAATGTACGAGCTGTGATAACTGTTTCTGATAAAATGAAGAGTAGACTGATATACTAAATATTCCTTTATTGGGTGAGAAAATCAGACCATGTCATAACTGCTTTAAGTCATACAGAACAGATATCAGGGCCTTAAACAGGCTGACTTCTGCTAAATGGTTCAAACTGGGCAGAAAGTATACAAACACATAACATCCTTATAGAATATGATGTAACACTATAGATCAACTTACCTCAAAATATATAAAGCATATAAACAATTACAGCAATATGATGCAACAAACACAGCAGTGCTACTGATCCAAAATACTCAAAGCTTCATAGAATAATTGAAACAAACATTTATTTACAGGTCCATTCTGCTGCTGATACATACTTTAGGTTTCTGAATATTAAACTTGTTTCTGCCTTTCATAGTGTGTAACCTGAAGGCCCTGAGTACTTTCTCCCACACTGGAAACACTGGAATGATAAAATTATTTGAACATTACCTAATAAGACTGATTCAGGACAGACAATTAGTTATGTTAAAAAGTTTTCTAGCAGTCCTTCACAAACAGGGATCAGTCTGTCTATTCTCTCCATCTGTCAGCTGCTGCTGGCTCTTCCTCCTCCTCTTCCTCACACACTGCTGAGTTTGTCCTGGTGGATCATCAGGGGTGCAAAGCCTCACAGATGATGTACAGCAGTGGGTCCCTCAGTCTGTCCTCACTCTGGACACTTGCAGTTGTCACACATGGAAATCAAATGTGTGATAAGCTGCAGGATTCAGACAAGTGTAACTTATAAATACATGTTCATACTTTTATTACACAATCAGAGAGAAAGAAAAAGAGAGAGAATGCAGGACAGACAGACAGGTGACAGTCTCAGGTGTACACACTACTACAAAACAGCACAAGAGAAGGAGGATTTAGTGTTTGTGTTATTACGAGTGCTAAACAAGAAGAGTCCCCAGATGGTACAGTGGACACATGTGTGACTCCTGTGATTAAAGTATCTTTCTTTCAGCTTAACGAGTGAACCGTTAGCTTGTTCAAACACACGTTAAGTTCGTTTGGCTCGACACCACCGAACAGAGGCAGCAATATAACATAGCTAACATTAACAGTGCAGTGAATCCTGCTTGTGCCGTGATATTCAGGACAGCAAACCGAGCAGCGTCACTGACTTTCAGCTTGTTGTGTTTGTGGATATATGACTGACTTTAAATATCCATAAAATCATCACATTCTCTGTAAGATTAGGGTCAACTATAAATATATATTAGGGGTGCAACAATACTCGTATCAATATTGAACCGTTCAATGCAGTGCTTTCGGTTCGGTATGCATATGTATCAAACAATACAAAATTTTTTAAATTGTTTTATCAACTTTTCTTCTGACGATGCTGTCTGTGTTGAGCGCTCAGTGGATCTGCACTCGACAGTGCAGCCTAGGCGTAGTCGAACGCAGATTCACTGAGCGCAGGGCAAGCTAGCAAGACAGAAGTTAAGCTCTCCTTGCAACATGGCAATTTGAACCTCCCCCACCCTCATTCAGATCTGGTGTTTGGAACTATTTTGGTAAACATGTGATGTATGACCCTGAAGGTAAGCGCGTCATGGACAAAAGTAAAACAGTATGTTGGATGTGCCACGCAATGCTCAATTACATGGGTGGGAACTAGTGCGTTAGCGCAGTTAGCTCGTTAATGTGTTGACACCGTCCACGGGGTGATCCGCGGTAGCTCGTTAATGGAGATTTGACGTGTTGTGGCGTTAATGTCATTTCAACAAGATTAACGCTGACAGCACTAGTGGGAACACAATGAATATGACTGCACATTTACTCCGACATCATCCTAGTGCAAAGACAAGTGGAAGCAGACAAAAACAACCAGTCATGCATGCTACAAACTTTACCCGAGTCATTTAGACAGCCGTTAGCACATGATTCTCCTTATGGGGACCTGATATGTTTAATATGCTGCTGAGTATATAGCCCAGAAGAAGTGTATAGTATAGCTTTTATTTTGGAAAGAGACATTTCTCTGATAAACTCTCTTTTCCAAAGATGAGTGCTTTGTCGATCAGATAGATTTATTTTTGTTGTTTCAGCAACATTCAATTTAAAAACTGTACTCATGAGTTAAAATTTATATTCATAATTTTAATAAATGACAAATTGAAAAGGCATGAACATTTTTTTGGTATCGAAAAAATATCGAACCGTGGCACCAAAGTATCGAACCGTGAATTTTGTGTATCGTTGCACCCCTAATATATTTATCTATCTATATATATATATATATATATATATATATATATATATATATATATATATATATATTGAAGTAGAGGTTTTAAAACCAAGTTAACGCTGAAAGTACAAACATCACTAATGTCACATAACTTTGCCGACATGTGGCCAATAGTAATGTTTTAATGTTCTTCATTATTAAACATTCGCACATAAATAAGTGACATGATATTCAGTATTTACTTTTGACAGTTCACTCTTCGGCCGCTCCCTTCTGCCGTCTGCCGTATTTTGCCACAAAATTATCCACACCCACCACCGCGCTATGAATTGTGTGATATATGGGACCACGAAGCGTGCACCGGACTGTCACTACCCGATCCGTACCCCGCATGCGCAAATCTTACGTCACTTCCTCTCTTTGCCAACATTGCGACACTCAATATATTTGAATGATACAGTTAGTGCCCGGTTAGCTCCTAGCATTTCTCAACAGCTCTGCCTCCTTTTCGACTACCGGGACATTTAAACAATGGATACCTCCGTATACAAACAAATTCATGCTTTTCTCCTCAACAGAGAGCGTTCCCCGTCGTTGCGTGGCGGTGACGTAATCGCACTCAAAATGCGTACTTCAAGCGTGCAGTCACTTAATTGGGACACAGCCACAGAAGGAGAGCACAGCTGCGGGAAATCAGAACTGACCTTCAGTGTAAAACAGGAAATACACAGAGACACAGACCAAAGGGGGAAAGAAAAGCACAGAGAAGCATGAGGGGGAAGCACAGACATGAGGGGCTGGGAAAACATGGAATGAAATACAAGGAGGGGAAGGCCAATAAACTAAACAACTTAGGACCAATAAAATAACTCCAACAATAACAAATGAACTTAACATGAAACAGGAACACAGGAAAAACTAAGAACGCTGGGTCGAATGACCCAGGATCCTGACATTTGTTCTGTTTTTAGAACAGCTTACAAAGTCATAGAGATCTCATGAATGAACACAGGTTTAGATTTGAGTTCAACGATGAAATTCAATAGGACCTACATCAATTCTTTTTATTTACATGTTTCATGGGATAGGCTTTAAATCTCTCACATTAAATGTGAGGCAACACATTTTTGTGTGATTAAAAGGAGAAACACACTCTTTCAGTACGGAAAGGAACAGCTAAAAATAATTTTTTTAATACTACTACTACTATTAATAATAATAATAATAAGGCTAGCCTGCAAACTAATGAATACTAACAGTTTTCTCTCTTTTTTTGAGACACCAATTTGGCTTTGGCTTTGATATGGTTTCAAATTAAATGGTCAATGGACTGTTTTTTATATAGCGCCTTTCAACACTGAGGACTCAAAGTGCTTCACACAACATGCCTCATTTGTCCATTCACAAGCACTTTTTTCTGTGCCCTTTCTAATCCTGTCTAACTCTCCACCATTTGACCCTAAAACTGAAGAAGCTTCTCGGATGAGAGATGAACCATCTTCAAGCAACTTAAAGAAGTCCAGACACTTTTTTCCCCAAGCTCCTTAGAATGCTGTCTAACATTCTCTTGTATTCATACTCCAATAGATGCAGTGGAGATGCATTTTGCCCAAGGATATTGGGCATATAGACAGGAGCAGACGGGTTCGAACTACCAACTTTCCAGTAAGTAGGTGAACTGCGCTACCACCTGAGCTGCAGCCAGGTGAAATTAAACCGTTACTGTTTTCTCCATATAACCCACATTTTCTCTTTCACAATAAAAATAAACACTCTCTCTTTGACATTGCTCTTTACGTGGTAAAGGCCTACAAGTCTCAACAAGCCCACCAAGCCCAAGCATCCCTTTTAAAAGGACAAGTGCCTTTCCCTCCAAAATGACCTATTTGACAGTTTTCTAATTTGACGAAATCAAATAGATATGTGAATTTGACAGTGTCCTTAAAAAAAAATTCTTTCTTTAGTTCATTAATAGGGGGGGACTGTTGACCATGAACGACTGGGTGAAAAATCTTGTTGACTTTATTAAGTTGGAAAGAACAAATAGCAGCTTTTCTCTGTGAGATTTTCCTCTATTGTAGTCAGATTATGGAATCACCCCAGGCATTTTGATATGTAGGGACATGCTGCCCAAACAAATTGCACTGCTTTTGTGGCTTTAATTAATTTCTCTGATTGTTTGATAGCTTTCTCATAAAGAATGCCTGTGCATCAATCAAAGCACACATTTTCTAGTCAGCTTGAAAAGAAAATAAGAATTGTAAAAATTCTCCAGGAGCCTGGAAGAGACTGGAGCATTCCCTCAAGCTTCACTCATGACCCTGTTGGATAACGGCATGGATGGTCACCCCTCTGAGGATATCCCTGCCTCACAGAGGCAGAATTACTGTTGGCTGGACTGGTAACAGGTGGACTAACTATATGTATGTATGGATTGCATTTATATAGCGCTTTTCAGGGCCCTAAAAGGGCTTTAAAATTCCACTATTCATTCACTCTCACATTCATACACTGGTGGAGGCAAACCAGAGTTGTAGCCACAGCTCGGGCAGACTGACAGAAGCGAGGCTGCCATATTGCGCCATCGGCCCCTCTGGCCATCACCAGTAGGCGGTAGGTGAAGTGCCCAAGGACACAACGACCGAGACTGTCCGAGCTGGAGCTCGAACCGGCAACCTTCCGGTTACAAGACGAACACCTAACTCTTTGAGCCATAATCGCCCTTCCTATCATATGGACAGACTAATGTTAACTGAGGGTTGACATCATACAAGGTGTATGTGTTATGATTGTTCTGTCTGTAAGGGATGCTTATTTGTTCTGTCTCACTGAAACCAGGGTACTGCTGCCTGGGAGGGCCCTTGGGCTTGATCTTTTCCTATATTCTCAGGTTAAGTAACAAGATTATGTTTTGTACTGTGTTTTTTAATGTTTTTCCCTGGTTTAGGGCCAGCTCAAGAAAATGACCAGCCAGAGACACTACACATTCTATATTAGTTACTTAAAATATGTATTTTTGTCATCGTCCTTATCACCAAATCGTCTTTATATGCTGAAAGAGAAATAATTGCCTGGTAAAAAGGGCATTTTGTGGTGGATAATTAGTATATTAGCATAAACTGAGTGAGACATTAAAGAAAGAATATTTATATGTGACTAAGTATTCATATGTGATTGAATTAATAATAAGGAGTACATTTGCAGAATGTTGCGGCCTTTTACTTTCCAAACACCAAAAAAGTTCAAGAAAAGGCCGTGGGTGGCAACGGGAGGTTTGTTTTAGAATGCACTTCTGACTCCATTGTTTAAAAATCATATGTGGTTTATTTCGTGCAAAATTATAAACAAAAATCAACCAAATAACTTCTTAAAACTTAAAATTAAACGAAAGTTAATTTAATTTGCTTTAACAACTTCAAAAGTGGTCAAAAAATCATTTTCTAACCCTCCCGTCTTCCCATCTGACATTTGGCAAACAAAAAAACGAAAAACCTCTTTACCACACCCATCCAGGGTGCTCTTAATCTCTTGATTAATGGGAGGGTCCATAAGCTAATAAACCAATCACTTTCCAAAAGCTTCTCCAATAAAATTAATTACAAATTTACATAACAAAACCAGGTCAGAATATTCTTACACCTTTAAAGAAAAAACAAAAATGAATACAAATTGCATTTTATAAACATTCAACAAAAATGGCCACAACACAGAAAATGTAATAAAGTTTAAATTTCATTTTAATTCCAACTTTATCAAATGGCTTCCTGCTAAGGTCTCACTATTAAAATATACCATGTCAAGATTCTGCTAGAAAAACTGAGGAACTAGGATGTATCTTACTATACAAAAACATACAAAAGAAAAACACAAAAAAGGGCAGGCAGAGGTATTGTTGTCCTCCATTTATACATGGCAGGAATCAAATTGTAGGAGAGGTAGTAATAATAATAAAAGAATATGTGTTTGTATAAAGTAAAACAGTATATACATATATGTGTATGTAGCAGACTAATGAACATGTCAACAGTGGCATTAGAACAAGCAGGGGTATTGTAGAGGAAAATGAGAGAAAAACAGTGGAAAACAATGAGTTTAGAATTACTCATACTGTGTTGTCCTCTAGATACCAAACATCAAACTAAAATGTCATGAGCCCTTCTACGGAGGTGGCAGGATTCAACCATGACCATGTTTTCAGATCATGTCTCCAGAATGTTAGAACACACTGTTAGAATGTTAGAACTCAGAGATCAGTGTGAGGGGATGTAGCTCCGGGCGTCGCCTGGTGACGGTTCCCTTCGTCAGTCATAATGAACTGGGTGGGTAGCGAAGCTGAGGCTTGAGTCCCAGGTCATACAACTCCTTCATGACTCCCCGGTAAGCGGACTGTTGTTCCAGCACCTCAGGGCAATAGTCCTCGACAATATGTATGGGGGTGTCCTTATATTTCAGTTTACCCGTATTTCCTTTGCGCACAACAAGCTCACAGGTCTGGTAGCTATGAAAACAGACAACAACCACCCAGGGTTTCGCGTTGTACGAGCACCCGGTGGGCTTGATCCAACTCCGGGGCCGTTTTCAAAATGTCCACTCCAAATATGTCCACAAGCATCTGAGAAAAGAACACCGTTGGCCTGGGCCACTCAATATTTTCAGGGAACCCCAAGAGGCGAATGTTGTTGCGGCGGCTTCTGCTTTCAACGTCGATTAGCCTAGCTCTCAGCTTATCGTTATCCTCACTCTACCACTACCGCTAATTTAGCTACCACGTCCTGGAGCTCTGCATTCGTAGCTGTGGCCGTGGTTCCCAAATCCGTTGGTCATGGCTGTTCAGAGTTTGGATGCTGTCCAGCTTGTTTTCAAATCGCTGAACGATGTTTTAAATTCTGACGAAAGCGAGGCTTTGTGCTCATCCAGCATGGTCTTTAGCATAGCTTTTTATAACTTTATACAACTTTTATAACTTTTTACAGTGTGTACCATCTGAGAAAATGTCAAGCTCTCCAAAGTACCACTATGAAAGCATGAAACCTATAAATCTTACAAGACAAAATTCCAATCTGTTACTAAAATGAAAAGTCACATTAAAAAGTAAGCGCATTAAGTCAGAATGAGCAGCCTAAGAACGTGAAAATGTAGCAGGCTGACACCGAAACAAGAAGAAAAGGGAAGACAATGCTTAGGATATTTGAAATATGAATTTAGTATACTTTAAGTATTTTAATTCAAAGCTTTGTACTTTTTTTTGATCGAATTGTACATGTTTGAAGTATTTTTATTTTCAAAAGTTATTTATGACTTTCCTCCAAGTACCACAATGGGGAGTTCATGTACCACTGGCAGTTTGAGAATCATGACCTTATATCATTAGACTTCATTCTGAATAGGACACCTTCATTACATTTTCCTAATTGTCTATATGATTTACTGTTTGGTTAATTTCATTACACAAGGAGGAGAAGAACACGGAGAGAAGACCAGGGAACAAGATGAGGAGAGGCAGACAGAGCAGCATTCCAGTCAGCAATCCAAAGGAGTTCAAGATATGGCTCTTGATTTAGGGGATAAGACTACTGGTCCTAAACAGTTAAAAGTGTCCCAGTACCCTCTCACTCAATTTGAAACACAAAAAAGATCCTTCCAAGAAAACTGGTTCAAAAGCTTTAAATGGTTAGAATATTCTTCCCAAAAAAATGCTGCTTTCTGCTTTGCTTGTCGAGTCTTTGGCAAAAGTCTTAGGTATGACACATTAGTGAATGATGGAGTCAGTAACTGGCAAAAAGCACTGAGCAAGTTTCAAAAACATAAAGCCAACCAGTCACACAAGGACAGTGTAGTTTGTTGGAACAGCTACAAAGCAAGTCTGTCACAAGGCAATATTGTTGAACAGATAGAGGCAGCAAGTGCCACTGAAGTAAGTGAAAGAAGGGAGTACCTGGAACGTATTGTGGCAGTGACCTGCTTTTTGGGGAAGCAAGGAATATCATTTTGAGGTCATGACGAAACAGAAGAGAGTGACAATAAAGGGAATTTCCGCGAGTGCATTAAACTTTTGGAAGTTTTATGCACTCCCCCCCCCCCCCCCCCCCCCCCCCCATCAAACACCACATACATCTCTTGTAGTAGTCAGAATGAGATGATTGAATGTTGTTCACAAGAAGTAACTGCAGCTATTGTTCGTGAGATGAAGGAATCACAGATTTATGCCAATATGGCTGATGAGGCTAGAGATGGAAGGATGGAACAGTTGGCACTCTGTGTGAGGTATGTGTCTGTGGAAGGTGTAGTTAAAGAAAGGTTCCTAGCCCTGACAGAAATGCCAACGTTTGATGCTGCATCGATAAATACTGCTATCAGCTGCAAGAGAAGGGAATTGAGCGGTTGAAATGTGTGGCACAGACCTATGATGGAGCAGCTGTCATGAGCGGAACAGTTGGAGGTGTGCAAACCCATTTTCAAAAGAAGCACCCTGAGGCCATATATGTTCACTGCTATGCACATGAGTTAAATCTCATCCTATGTCACACATGCAGAGCTGTTACCGAAACCATATAGTTCTTTAACATGCTTGAAAGTCTCCATTCCTTCTTTAGTGCTTCTCTTGTAAACCATCATAAGTTCATGGACACTCAAGAAATTAGGATTGGAGCAAAGTGAACTTGCGCAGTTGTCAAACACAGGCTGGGCATGCCAGGTTCGTTCAGTAACGGCTGTGCTTAACAATTTCCCTGCCATCATTGAGTGCCTCTCCTCTATCAACACACCTATTGCAGTGGGATTGAAGGCAAAACTCAGTAAATTCTTCTCAGTGTATTTGCTGATTGTTTTAAAGGATCTACTGTCTCTAACTGAATGTTTACACAGATACCTACAGAAGGAGACCATAGATATTGCCAGGCACAGACATACAAAGATGCGGTGGTTGAGACACTGAAGCAGAAGCGCAGTGATGCTACTGCTATAGATCTTCATGCAAGAACAAAGGCTATGTGTGAGGCAAACCAGATAGCTGTTTTGGAGCAGTCTTCTGGACAGAGGCAGGAAAAAAAAGAGAATGAATGGATTTGTTGTTGAGTCAACCTGTGGGGCAGGCAGTGAAGTCTGTGGCTCTTCTGTGTCAGAAGAGCTTAAAAGGAAATTGTTGTTTCCTTGTCTGGACAGAATGATCTCTGAACTTGAGAAGCGTTTTTCTGGTATTAGTCAGGAATTGCTTAATGGGATTCAGGCATGTAGTCCAACCTCAAACCACTTCTTGTCTGAGCCTCATTTGTCATCCCTGGCACTGCATTACCATATTGAACTTCAGTCAGAGGAAGTCATGGTTGCCAAAAACTTTTTGAAGCTCAAGAGTGAGGCTGGTGCCATTCCAGATATGTTAATAGTGTATAATCTTCTGGATAATCAGATCTTCCCCACACTGAAAACGGTTATTCAGGTTGCCCTGACAATCCCAGTTAGCAGCTATAGCTGTGAGAGGTCATTTAGTGTCTTGCGTCGGCTCCATACCTGGCTGAGAAGGACCATGGGTTTATTCCAATCCATTCTTCTTTTGCAGCATTTAAACAATCTTTATTAGATTTGATTTGATGGTTTTGTTACAAACTTTTCAAAAAGGTGTTTTGCTTTTCTTTCACAAATATGGGGATTAAATTGTGTTAAAATGTACAAAACAGTGATGTCATGTTTTGTGACGAGGACCCAGGCACAGAGAGACTTGATGAATTTAAGAGTCGTATGATTTAATAAAGAAATCTGCAGACTTGTACAGAGATGGTAAAATTATGATGACTGATAACGGAGATGAACAGACGACGAGGACAGGGAGGAACAGGGGTTTAAATGCACCAAGGAGACAATCAGAGAGAACTCGGGACAACTGGAGACATTTAGGGATGCAGGGACTTTACGAGTAAAGTTTATCTTGCCTGGCTGGGCAGCTCTCTGGGTGCTCAGCACCCCCAAAGCTCTGATCCTAGAATCGCCCCTGGCTAGAAATGTGTTTTGGAGTTTGTACATGCTTTGTCTCTAGGGGCCACCGTATATGTTTATATATAAACATATATAAATAAAACCACAGGGTTTTTTTTACATTAGTAATTCCTTTTGTGCATAATTTGGTATTGTTGTTAATAATACATTAATTAAAGCAACAAAACAACCCGAAGAGCTGGTTGGGAGCTGAAAGAGGTGGCTCTTTTTAGTGAGAAAGAAAAGAGCCGGTTCTCTAAAAAGATACGGAAATCCCATCACTACGAACTGAAGAGTAGAAGAGGACACGGACAGGTGCTGCTAGGGTGAGACAGACGTTTCTCACAGAGTCCTTTAGTGCTGCAGGCAGGCAACGTGTTCAAACACAACTTCAGGTTTTTTACTTCTATATAATAATTCTGCATTATTAAGCAATAAGAACAAGTAGCCTAATGTCCTGTAATCATTATTGAAGCACAGAATGTAATCATTATGTAGCTATAATTTGAAATACAATAAAACATTAGGTTTTGTACAACGTATCGGATCAGTATCGTTGATACCACCCTGAATTTTACTTGGTATCGGATCGGAAAGGAAATCAGTGGTATCGCACATCACTACTGAGGAGGTCGGAGGATCACCTATCATTATAAGTTATGGATTCTTGAGGGCTGCCCACCATTCAAAACCATTAGAACTCGGAATTTTACAATTTTAAAGTGGTTTGATATATTTGTTTCTGACAGTTTTCTGAATTCCCACAAAGATGGCTACTGAGATATCATTTGGTCATAGCTGAAGGTGTATAAAGTAATAAATGTGATTTTTTAACATCTCATGGTGCACGTTTGATCGCAAATTTCCTCGTGGAAATATCCACAGAGGTTATGTCAGATGAATGGTGGGACTGCACACCAAACACTCAAATGTCAAATGGCAGACTGTTTTCACTCCGAGATATGCTTGCCCTTGATTGTCCTTCATTGCCACTCGCTGTACTGCTGTCAGTGAATAACAACATGGCTAGAAAAACATGACGTGATGTGACAGAAAATGTTTCAGCTGTGGCTCTGTTATATAATTCATAGGAATTTCTAAACTTTGATATTTGCACTAAACATGGCTCCACAGATATCTGCATTTTACTTTCATAAATTTTAAAAGTGTCGCTTTAATGTTAGATAATTATACATAGTTCATTCCCTTTCAGAGAATGAAATTGTTAATTAAGAGTCTCTCTTCCCTATTATCAGTTCTGAGTTTTGCTCAAGCTTGTACCCTCGCTGTTTACTGTTACTATTTAATGTGAAAGATATTTTGGTGAAATGTGAACACACAGAACTCTTAAACATTTGCTAAGAGTGAGCTACAAATGTTACTGGTATAGTGCTGTTACTTTGGAACAGTTACATAAATAAAAGCCACTCTATACAAATAGAGATGTCCTTGTATTCTGCCTGTGTAGTTTAAACCAATATATATTTCAAAACAAGGATCAATGAGTATGGAGATACAAAAACTTTGCTGCAGCCAACATTTATTATGCACTGTTAGTTTGTGCAGTTAGTTTATTCCTCAAGAGCACTAGTATGGAGAACCAGAAGAGACATCAAAACAAAGAATTTTGTGCTTCAATAATAAATTGTGCAATAAAATATGCATTAGTAAATTCAATTATGAATTGATTTTTTATTCCTTTTACTTACATACACATTACTTACATATTTATTATTTAATAGTCTAAAATTTATAATAAGTATAATAATAAATTGAAAAAACAAATCATACCACAGACACAGTCACTTAAAATGGCCACCTCATCAGTGAAAGGACCATCATGGATTCCCGGCTGATGAGCGGATGTAACGATATCCCCTACCTGTGACAGCCGTGAGTAGTAACACCCCTAAGCAACATTTAGGAAAACCATTAGTAAAGTCTTGTGTATCCACCAGGTGGAGCAGTGTGCAGGTACGTCAACAATATATTTATACCTTTTAAATTTGTTCAGGGATTCTATAATTATGAATCTCCTGTATGCTTTTTAAAACTCTCCTTCCCTGATAATGAAACAACTTTTACAGACAGATAAGAGAGTGCAGACTGTCATTAGCATCACAGGGGGATTCCTTTGTCACACATTAGGTGATTGTTCAAACAGCTCTCCGACCCCCCACAGAAGGCAAACAATAAGGAAAATGTAGTATCCTCTGTATGCCGGCTGTGATTTTGACATATGTACCTTATTTTCTGCACTATAAGGCACACTTAATATACTTTAATTTTCTCAAAAATCGACAGTGCGCCTTATAATCTGGCGTGCCTTATGTATGAATTCTGGTTGTGCTTACTGACTTCGAACCAATTTTATGTGGTACACCGCGCTCAGAAATCTGTCAAAAATGTTTTACTACGACTCTGGTAAGCTATGAAGACGCACCGCTTGATGGATTTTCAGATCATTATGGCTACAGTGGTCAGGAGTCTCGCGGAGTGACCTGGGTCCAAAACTCCATCTGCTTCAGGTCCCAAAGTCAAGCAAACACTGCAGCATCACTGAGAGATAAAAACTGTCTAAATTCTTTCATGTTTAATAAAATGATCAGCATTGTTGCTTTACCAGGTTCAAAAATTAAGTTTAACATCCAGGCGTCAATGAAAACAGAATTTATTACATTTAATGGAGTTAGAAGTTAGCAGGAAGCTAGCTCGCTAGTTTCCATCTAAACATGATATAGCATGTTCTGACTGAGAGATTTCTGAAGAAATCCAAACGTACAGCTCTGCTATCACTTCCAACATAAACGATGACAGAAAACTAAACCGCAGTTATGTCTGTAAGGTTATTGAAGTTGGGCTAGCTGGTATATAATTATGTACTATGTGATCGCTAGCGATAGAATAAACACAGTGAAGCTGGAGGATGAATGCTAACTTTTTTCCACTTGATAGAAGTTACATGAGGGCTGCTGATGGTTAGGGACAAATGCAATCGCATGGCAGGATGCTGTAAATGGACCAAACTTCAGTCAGGTGAACAACTGAAATAATCCATACGAGGTTAGTCATTAATATACTGCAACAACAGAGCAGCTGTGAGAGAATTCAACATTAATGAAGCAATGTATGGAAGTGGAGGAACCAAGAAGAATGAGTTGAGTAAAGTTTGACTCATCTGACTGTTTTGTTTCGCTTGCGTGCGCCTTATGTATGAAAACAGACCCGTTCATCAACAGTGCGTCTTATACCGTGCACCTTATGGTCCGAAAAATACGGTAAACGGTATTTACAAAATACTGTTATAAAAACAACCATTTTCTTTGTGTTTTTTCCAGAACTTTATGACTAAGTTCAAATGAGGGATTTTTCCTTTTTTTTATTTTAGTGCTTGTTATTGAGCTGCCATGCTTCATTTGCATATCGTCACCTTTTAATGATTAATAGGAGACTTCTACAGACAAGCAGCAGCCCCCCATCTCTACATACTACTTTTTTAAAAGTAGGCAGTCACAATATGTTACCAAAACTGTTGCTAATGCATCTGCAAACTTTGTAACAACATCTTGAATTTATAACCGAGCTTTCACTTCACTACAGACAGCCCTGGTGGAGGCCCTGATTCTTTCCCCCCCAGACCCAAAATTGCCCTTTTCCTTGATACGAATACCAGCAGTATCGGATCAGGTAGTGTCGGCTCAGATGACACCAAGTGGGGAGTTTTCTTACCACAGTTGGGCTTTAAACAAGGCAGAACACCGCTACTTTGTCACTATGCGGGAGCTGTTTGCAGTGGTCTGTGCTGTACAGCTCTTTAGGTACTACCTAAAGGGGCTCCTCTTCATAGTCACTACTGACTATGCTGCCTTGCAGTGACTCGTGCCTTTTAAAGATCCAGCACACTGGATCAAGGAGCTATAGGCTTATGATTTTTGGGTTGTACACAGACCTGGGATGGACTATTTCACAAAATAGCCAGAGCCATATAGCCTGTATTAAATTGGGTTCCTTTGAATTCTTTTGGCGACAGAGAAAGACTGGACTCAGAGTGGTCAAAGCTCAAAAAAATGATCTTTACTGTACATTTCCGGAAACGGAGAACTGTAGACACGAGCACGTACCACCAGTTCTGAAAACATTTACAAGCTAAAATACATATATATAGTTCTGCTATACGTCACACACCGTTTCGATCAAAACAATTCCTTCTGGTCTGACTAATGTGTATGTGTGTTACTTAGTTCCGCCTTTTCTGTCTGGTTTCCTGTATTTTATTAATATGCCTCTGCAGCTCTGCACTAAACTTCTTGTTCTCTGCACAAGACGTGGAGTCTCCTATCAGTACCTTTGGCACACATTCTAACTCACAGGGGCGTTTTCCTACGCTGGCCTAAACAATATAAACAGAAAATAAGCATTAAGAATATATATTTATTTTGTAACACCTGCCTGACGAGGATGCCGAGACCGTAGTGGATGCCCTGATGGAGGGGATGTTCTGTAGATGCTGGAAGTAATTTAATCAGACCAATCTCATGTGTTTGCAGAAAGTAGCCACCCTTTTCTTTGTTGCCAGTGCTGCAAACCCTTGGCCTTCTCTCAATGAGCTTCATGATTTAGTCACCTGAAATGGTTTTCACTTCACATCTGTGCCTTGTCAGGGCTCATTTGTCGAATTTCTTGCCATCTTAATGAGGCTGGGACCATCAGTTGTGTTGTGCAGAAGTCACGTTGGTACACAACTAGCAGCTGTATTTGACATCTGTTAGAATTCATATTATGGCAAGAACCAATCAGCTAAGTAAAGAGAAACAAGAGTCCATCATTACTTTAACAACTGAAGGTCAGTCTGTCCGGAAAATTGCTGAAATTTTGAATGTGTCCCCAAGTGCAGTTGCATCAACCATCAACCGCTCCAACGGAATTAGCTGTTTTCTGTTCTGCAGTTGCCCTCTAGTGGTTGTTTTATGTATGTTATTCTGCAAGATTTAGCATTATTTTTTGTTGTGGAAGAGAGATATATTTTAAATCTAATCTGAATGGGTATGCAACCTACACTATTCTAGGTTGATTTAGCTCATATACCATCGTCGTGTACTTCCTGTTTTACTTTGTATTAAGTGCCGCCCTTTCTATCTGCCCCGTGAGTTCACCTCAGTCATCGCCACGGTGGTCTACATCCCACCCCAAGCGGACACAGGTATGGCTTTGTCCGAATTACATGATGTGCTGAGCTCGCTTCAAAACAAGGATCCAGGCGCAGCCCTCATTGTAGCAGGAGACTTTAACAAAGCGAACCTCAGACAAGTCCTGCCAAACTTTTACCAGCATGTCTCGTGTCCAACGAGAGGGGATCGGATTTTGGATCACTGCTACACGCCATACAAGCAGGGCTACAAAGCTGTCTCACACCCGGCTTTTGGGAAGTCTGACCACAACGCCAGCTTCCTCATTCCCCAGTATAAACAAAGCATACGGAGAGGGTGGAGAGTGGAGAGGGTGCAGTCCTTCAAGTATCTTGGTGTCCACATCTCCTCAGACCTGACATGGGCTGCCCACATTCAGGTCCAGACCAAAAAGGCTAGGCAGCGCCTGTATCACCTACGACAACTGAGAAAGTTCAGGGTCTCTCCAAAGATCCTCAGGATTTTCTATACAGGCGCTGTGGAGAGCATCCTCACACAGAACATGACATCGTGGTTTGGGAACAGCTGTGTGAAGGAGCAAAAAGCTCTCCAGAGAGTGATCCGTACAGCAGAACGCTGCTGCAGGATTGCTCTCCCCCCGCTTCAGGACACCTACACCAGGAGATGCCGGACTAGAGCAGCGCAGATACTGAAGGACCCGTCCCATCCTGGCAACAAACTGTTCCAACTTCTGCAATCTGGTAGAAGGTTCCGCATCTTCCGGGCAAGGACAGAGAGACTCAAGAGGAGCTTCTATCCCCAAGCCATCCGTGCCCTAAACACACACACCCGCCCTCTAACATCATCTATAATTGACTGAGACAGGACTCTCTTCCAGACACTCTAAACCAAGGCACAATGTACATTTCAAATTCCTTTAATTTTAAATATGTTTATATTGTCTATCCTGTAAAATAGTCAGATGTCTATTCATATTAATGTACAGAATTCACCTGCTTGCTGCTACTACTGCACATTCACCCAGTGTATATACTATATGTGTGTGTATATATACTATATGTGTGTGTATATATATGTATATATATATATATATATATATATATATATATATATATATATATATATATATATATATATATAGATAGATAGATAGATAATGTTCTTCCTCTACACCCCCCCCAATTTTTGCACACTGTGTGTTATACTTGTATAACTATGCATGTGACAAATAAAGAACCTTGAACCTTGAACCTTGTAGGTAGGGTCTGTGCCTTATGTCAGTGCATTCAGCTTTGTGCTCTTCCTGTCTC